>NW_011942168.1:0-38378 GCF_000187425.2 Metarhizium robertsii ARSEF 23 | reverse complement strand
TTCCGCTGTGACGTTCAACAGTAGCCACGGATAAAATTGAATGTGACCCGGTCCTTGGATTGAAGCCATCTAACTAGGTAGATTAGGGCCTTTTTATAGACATACAAATCGAGGCTTGAGTTATTTAATAAGTGATTTATCTGCATTGAAAATGAGTGGTTGAATGCTTTTGTGAGGCTTTTCCGCGATGCCGATGAATAGTAGGCTTTTTCTGTTGTCAAAAAGACACCCTCCCTTCCAAGGGGCAACAGCACAACACCCATTATCTATATCTTACTATTGCCTGGAGAGCTGCAAAATATAGCCTAGTTCTCTTCCTTGAAGTTGAATGAATCCATACCACCTGGGTACTTGTTACACGGAAAAGACCCAACAAGACCGTGAAGCCCAAACAAAGGGGCTTCGCCGATACAGGACTTGTTGGTTACACAGCTAGAACATGTGCCCAGGCAAGGACCCTAGGCCCGGGCGTTCCTTTTATGTATATAAGGCGGTCACCCTTCTCTTCCTTTCTCGTAGCAACTCAAGACCTTAGAGACCCTTCGAGATTATTATTGAATTGAGCCCTTTTGCTCAAAGCCTTCACACCGAACCCTTGTCACAGTACTTTTCTCAACTAGGAGACCCCGAAAACCTCGGACAGCTCAAAGACGACATCGGCCTTTATCCATCAGCAACCGGCCTTCCCTGGGCAACAGGGTTCTCGTCGGTGAGGCAAAACAGGCATTGGAAACCGGTCAAACACGTCGTAGCCGATTCCCTCTGAGACTTCGCCACCGACCATGGTGCCAATAAAACAGTTCCAACGATGGTATAACTTGGCCAGAAGGGCACAACGCAAATCCCCATTCCTACAAATGGCAAGCGGAAGCTATCATTTCGTACGTGGCCGAAGCGGATGAAGCGAGGGCAAAACTAGTAGCAGCAACTCTTCTGACCTTTCTGTTCTTTAACGGCAAGTTGGGTCAAGCGCATTTATGCATTCTACTTACCAATACGCATATTAATAGCACCATATGGGAGGCGCAATCTGCCAGTTGTATGTGACGTGTGACGGGACTTCCAGTGCTTCATGAATAAGGTTGACGTTGTGAACAGCACTGATCGCTACCAAATTACGATGCTGCAAATGCCATGTATTGTACTTTTCTGCTTCAACAAGAATGCGATATGGATGCAGAAACACATCAGTTTCCATTGGCGAACGAGTTAGCTGGGGAGGAATGGCGCTCCGTCGATGCGATCCTATGCATGACAAGCAATCATTCTAGCTTGAAGAACTGTGGTCAGGTATGGAGGGCAAAAGTCCAGGCTTTCCAAAGATTCGCATGATTTGTATTAGACGAGAGATAGAATTTGTCCCTGTTGACGGAAATTATTCATCTATCCGCCAGCTCAGCGAGATGGCCAATGTATTCGTGCCGCTTGCACCTTACTCATGTTGCAGCCATGGTGGTCAGTCGGCAATGGCTCGTGGATGTGAGCTGCGCAAGATGACAAATGCCCATTTCCAAAACATGTTGATTTTAGGACGCCCTGGTCTAACAGCATACCTCGGCACTCGATGCAGTTCATACTCTGGGACGTGGTTATGCGGTCCAATGGCAGACACTTAATGCAAGCTAGCTGGCACGACAGCGAGGCTGTCCAAGACCAACGTCTTGATACGGCTATTCATATCTTCGTATTCGCTACTCTAGTCTCTCTACTTCTACCTCCATCTACACCACACCACGATGTGCCCGCCCTCTGTACAAGTCAACTTCAGCATCCTCTCAGTGGGTAGACCTGCTCGACACAGACCCCTTCTCAACCTGGTCCATCTCGCTCCTCTTGGCATTCTTGTCTCCGGCACGAGCCCGGCGACACTTGTAAATGCCGAAGCCCGCCGCGGCCGCAAGGAGGAGGAACCCAACCACGGAACCGACGGCAATGCCGGCCTTCTGCCCGCCGCTGAGCCCGCTGCCGCCCGCGCGGAGAGCAAGAGACTCAGCCTGGTCAGCGGAGCGGTACGCATTTGGCTTCAACCCAGAGTCGTGGTACCCGGCCACCCAGGCCGGGGCATCGCACTTGGTCAAGTTGAGCGTCTCCAGCTCCTTGCCCTTTTCGGCGCACGTGTTGGTGAATCGCCGGAGGGCAATCTCGTCGTCTGGCTTGGAGACGCTGCGGATAAACATGTTTGAGTAGTCGGGCAGGAACGAAGGCGATACAATGGAGATGATGTCACGGATGACCTGATCCGGGCGCGCACTGCCGCGGTCAAAAAAGTCTGCGGAAAGGGGGAGAGGGACACGGTCAGCAACGACACGGGCGGATATCCAAAGCAGTTGGCATGGAACTCACTGTGACGGCGGTTGCGGTTGGCCGCCTTGTCCGTAAGCCAGACGTTGTTTTTCTTGACGGCGTACGAGGCGCTCGAGGCGCCCGATCTTGACGTGTACGTGTCGGCCGTGATGCGGGTAGACTCGGGCAGGGTCTTGGGGGCCTGCTTGCCGGGCAGCTGGTCGTACTGGGTGGTGTCGATGATGGCCCAGCTGTTCCTGGCAAAGTTGTTCCCGGCGCTGTTGGCGTCGATGGTGACGAGGCCCGGCTTGGTCGGGTTTCCCGTCTCGGAGGCCTGGCCGTCGGCCGAGACGTTGACGAGCGCCGAGCCGGCGTCCGAGAGGATCGAGTTCCACCAGGCGCTCTGGAACACGGTGAACTTGTCGCCGTCCTTGCGGATGGGCGAGATGAGCGCGCCGGTAGGGTACGTGCCGGCCATGATGGCCTGCTGGACCTGGGCGGCCGCGCAGCGGTAGTTGGCGGAGATTTCGTCGTAGAGCTTCTCGCCGAGCTCCTCGAGGCCGAAGAACATGGAGACGAACTTGATGTAGCCGAGCTGAGCGAGCGGCGCGTAGTTGCCAACGTTGTAGATGAGGACCTTTTTGTTGTCCGACGTGGCTGTGTCGCCGTAGAAGGTCACGTCGACTTCCGGGGCCTTGTCCCACTCGTCGTCGTCAAATGTAATGTTGTCCTTCATGTTGCCGCGAATACATGAGCTCGTGACGTCGGAATACACACCGGTGCGCTTAAGGCTTGTCGACATGCCGAGCATCTAGATTTGGTGGTCAGCGTCTCGTCCCAGGGTGCGGATGGACCAATGGTTTGCCAACCTCGATCAGATTCTGAGAAAATCCATCCAGCGCAGCTACATTCTTGACGGGAGCCTTGACGAACAAGGACGACTCGCCGACGATGGAGGTGGGAGGCGGCTCCTTGCTGCAGTACAGAACGACATATCGGCTCTGACGGTTCTTAATGGTCACGTACGTCTTGTTGTACTCGGCCAGGAATGGATTGGTAGGACTCTTCTCAAACTTGGTCAGGAAGAAGTCGGTATCCGAGTCCCAGGGCGCGTCGGCACATCCCTCTCGGAAAGCAGCCTGGCCCAGCGTGGCCGATGCCGCGAGCAGCGCAAGTTGTGTGAAGCCCTTCATGATGGCGATTTGGCGGCAGCAAGTCCGGCAAGCGCGTTCAAATCCACTTGGCTAGATGTTTTACTGAACACGGAACTAGGCGTACGGCGATGGCTGGATCCCATTTCCCCTTTTATAGACAAAACAAAGAAGCCGGCTGGAGCCACGAGCTGGCCGTGTCTTCTGCTCCCGCCACGCTTGAGCTCGATACTTTCTCCGAGGCACACCTCCAGCCCTGGGCAGTGTGGATCGAAGAAAACCATGTGTCACAAGACGCTCGTACCCTGGCCCCGAGCTCATTGGGCCAAGATGATCTGATAAGATCACGCTGGGTATTGCCAAGGCAGGCAATTGAGTGGTGGAGAAACGCCAAGTCGGGCGTACCAGGCATTGGCATTGAGCACAACTTTTTACACGATGGTCTTGAGACACAAGGACCTTTTTTGTCATCGGTAGCCGAGTTTTCTCCATGCCAAGTGAGAGGGGAGCCCAGCAATTCGCAGTTGGCTGCACTATCACATGTCTCTGCAGAACCAGGCTGTGGCTATGTGGCCAGACTTTTGTCTGGGCAACCGAAGAGTAGTCAAGGAAAAAACACATTTCTCCCGAATTTCGGTAAATAGTAAGCGAGCGCACAAGGAGCACGACCGTTGCCTCCAACTAGAATAAACCCACTTTATCACGGAGACAGTCTGTTGACGGCTATGCCAACGCCCTACGGCGTAGACCAACGCCAATCACTGCCAGCAAGTCTTTACAAACTTTTAAAGTTTAGACAACTCACAGCTCTATCAAGCTTGCTTCCATGCTTAACTAGGACAATGGGATGATTATCCTGGGCTAGTGGAGCACAAGCAAACAATAGTTCACAAGTTACGTAAAGTATTCCCTCGGCGCCGGTTGCGGGATCGACACTCGCCACCACGGCTGCCCTATGAGGCAATTTGGGGCCGATGTTGCGTCTCACAAGCATCCAAGGTGGGATCCGGACAGTCCTTGCCATCGGTATTGTATCCGTCCATCGCTGTATATCATCACAGCTGTCAAGCAGGACATGTGTTCAACTACACGCAACTGCGCCAGCTCCCTCTCCCAGGTCATCGACATGTCTCTGCCGGCTCCTCAACCTACGTCTTGGCTTGCCGCTTAAGAAGGCCAAGTCCGGCCTTGGTCGACTTGCAATGACTCTTGGCAGCAATACTCGGATATTCTCATCGGGTACTCGGCCCCTGCTAGCATAATATAGCCCTCTGTTATATAGACCGCCGAGACGGACTAACCGGCCCAAGAGGACAACTCACTCCACTCGCTTCATGCGAACCGAAGCTTGACCAGCCAGTAGTTGTTGCCCGCCGCTCGAGAACATCTACTCGCACACGGCGTACATTGGCCAGCTACGTCTCCAGCAAGGTCATTGGCGACTCCCAACGGCAACACTTGACCGTATTATATCCAGATCGGGTTAGTGGGCTGCAGCATTACCAACCACGTTGCGTACCCCGGCCCGAGCATCACTCGACCCGGAAAGCGGCTTCCCGTTTTGTGGGTGATTCCGAGTACTATACGACTCGGCCATGCTTGCACAAGTAGGCAAGGTTGCTAGACGAATACCAGCCCAGTGTGCTATCCGAATCCCGGCATGGAGAATTTTCTTTCCTCGTGCGTGAGTCAATGTCGCCAACACGAGCAGCTTACAAGAGGAGCAGGCACTTGTTGGCGGTGTTTATATCCGCGTTGGTCGAAACTGAGAATATCAACACACAGCTTGGTCGAAGAGCTTATGCCTAAAACTCTACAATAATGTTTGATTACTGCAGTGTACAGACTTTTCTGTCCTTGAAGATGATTACGTTTCAAGAGCACCATTTTTCAAGTAGATTGGCATTGTGTCTGTGGCAAGCACTCGCAACCGCATTGGGCAATCTAGTTTTGGAGCTCGTGCAAGAAAGACGTGAATTGGGAAAACGCAAATATTCCCTCGGTTTTCAAAAAACAATCATGGAAGTTGAGACGATACGCAACTGATCAATCTGCCACATATCAGTCTAAGATTTCGTGGACTGTATCGACGTGCTGGCTAGTGGTTACTATAAATTCCCTCAGGGCCCTTTTCCCCATCCAAACCAACAATTCTGTTCCAATTCCTTCAGATATTGTGGTGGTCATCGCAATCACGCAGGGACTTGGCCATGTCAACACCTACCTGACTCTTGGGCGCCAGTGACGAGCCGGTGTGGACGGGTCGGAGTAGACCAATCGTGGGAGAAGTCCGAAACTTGATAAAGAGAACAAACAAACAAAAGTGGAGAGGAGAACAGAAACATGTCATGTCGAGAAGCATGTGTTCGCATACTGTTTCCTACACGAAAAGTACAAAAGGACTCGCTTGATCCCGGAGCGACCATGTCATGGGATAATCAGCACACACCGGGGTTCCTACGTCTTATCGGCCCATGAGTCGTCAGCCATCATCGAGAACATGTGTACCGATCTCGAGTAGCCAAGAACCGCCTGAGAGAGCGGTTCGGGGTTTGATACAAATTCAGAACGGAATGCGAGTAAACTCCCTCATTCTGGTCCCAGGCCTTGTCCCGTGAATATATTGACTAAACGTCATGCCAGCGTCTGGGTCCTTGGCAGACGTTAGGACACTACGTAGTACGTACCATCAGGCCGGACACGACAAGATAAATTGTTCTAAATTTTCCTTCCTGAAAGTCTAGAATATAATAGGTGGCCAAACACTTAGAGAGAAACGGCAAAATATTTTTCAACGGCAATGTGCTTGCGGCGCTGTACATCAAAACACTGGATTTCTTATCTGGCGGGAATCTTGACGAGCTCCAAGCAGATCTGTTTCGCAGCTCGCCCACTCGCGGGAAATTTGCATCCGTCATGGACCTTTGGAGGAAACGGTTCGACCTTGTAACCATGGTCAAGGGCACTCTGCTAATCTACCCAGCCTCCTGCCAACTCTTTTCTATTGCCACTTGACACTATTACGTGCTACCATGAGGGAAGAAGAAAATTTATCTTTATGGGAGTGAGGTTGTTGATGCCGGTTACCGTTGCTGGCAGGTTTCAATAGAGCTAGGAAGCGGTAAACTACTACACAAAACACTAAAACAAAAGCTATTTTTGGAGGTATAGCACAAGCAATCGCAGTGATAATAACCATGTACTGAAAACCATGTGCACGATACTGTGTCGCCTGCATTTGACAGGACACCTTTCACGCGGATTCAAAACGCTGTTTCAGGCCCACATGTTACGGTTCGACATGGTTAAAGAGCAGATATCCTGCCACGATACCTCTCTACCGCTTTCATCCTCGTGTGAACAAGCGTCGGGGTACCTGGGACAATGTCTGCTTGAGCCCCCGTCAAAGGCTACATATGTATGGTTTCCTTTTTTCGACGCTACGCTCGGGGTATAATAAGGCCTCTCAACCCCGCAAAGCACTGCACTAAGCTTCATGCTGGTTATATCATTTATAAACGCCTGTGAAGTTTATTATAACGAGATGTACAAAAATAATATTAATATTTTATGAAAGTTAGAGATAATCCCCGATCAGCCTAAGTATCCGCTTTCAAGAAGATTGAATAATAGTCTCTTCCTAATTATCATCATAGGCAATTTTCCTCACTGTACCTGTCATAGCCCATGAGTCCATGTGATATCTATTTCTTTTAAAGATCAAAGATCAAGGATGATCAACCGAGTTTACCATGCCGTGGAATAAAAGACAGTCATCGACTCGCATTGTCTGCCAGATAGGGCAAGCCACATGCTGCACCGCCACCAACCATCATCATCATCATCATATGTGGCTGCGCCCCACCATCGAACAGCTCCCAATCCAAAAAGCCCCGCCAACTCCCGCCAACGACAAACGCCGCGCAATTGCGAGGCATCACCGACTTCCAACGCACCATCCTAGTCATCATCGCTGAGCTGTCCTGCTCGCCATCCTGACCAAGATGCCGGTATGTACACACCTCTCCAGCTCCTCGTGCTCCCCCTCTTCCCTGCCGCCGTATTTTTCGACCTCCATTCGGCTCGTATTACCAGTCACCACTTCTCCAGCGGCTCTCGCATCTTCGCCCTCAAGCTGACCACCTCACCAGGCCTACAACTCCATTTTCAACAACGACCCCAACCCTCCCCGCCTCATAGGCAACTTTCCCATCCTCCCGCTACGCACAAAGACGCGCGGACCGGCCTACACGCTTCCCATCCCGTCACCACCGCTGCCGGCCAACGAGTCCCCCGACCCGGACAGCGACAGTTACGATATCCTCGACGAGGTCATCTCGCTCTTCCGTGCCAACACATTCTTCCGTAACTTTGAGATCCAGGGCCCTGCGGACCGCCTGCTTGTGTACGGAATCTTGTTTCTGAGCGACTGTCTGCAAAAAATCAAGCCTGGCGCGACGGCGAGAGATGCGCAAAAGGATGTCATGAACTTGGCACTGGATTTGAACTTTGCTATCCCAGGAGACCCGGGCTTCCCCCTGAATCAGGTACGTTGCTGTTTTACAAGTGTTTCTACCCCCTTGGGCTACTATTCTTGTCGCATTTCGTTCCGGGGAGTGGTGGCCCGAACCCTAATTGCGACTAACATTCCTCCGTGGTAGATGTACGAGCCTCCTAGGGATAGACTGGATGCCGAGCAGCTAAGGCAGTACATGTCCCAGGTACGGCAGGAGCTGGCGGCGCGATTACTTGCACGGGTGTACGCAGATGACGAAACAAAGCCTAGCAAGTGGTGGTTGAGCTTTACCAAGAGAAAGTTTATGGGCAAGGCGCTGTAAAGGATGGTTCCATAGTAGCCTTTGCGACTAGGCACAAACACAGCCCCCTGTTCTATACAAAACTTCAATAATGAGACACCACAATTGCAATGGTTTCGAAGCTGCTCGGTCCCATGGCTGATGAACTATGATTACATAACACGTATCTGGGGCACAGTGTTCATTGCGATTGATGCATATTCTGGGTATCGCTCCTTGCATAATCTACACGCAAGCACATTCGTATCCCAATTCACCCACGGACACACGTAGGCCCAAGGTCTTAGTCCAATCCATTAACCCAACAAATATACTATTATACAAAATCATCATGCCGCTTCTCCCTTCCTCTTCTGGAACTTGCCCCTTGCAGAAACCCTCCCCTGCGCCGGAATCGCCCTCCACCCCGTAAACAAGAAGCCCTCGGCGCCCCCTCTCCCCGTCATGAAGGGATGTGTCCTCCCCGGCAGAACCTGCCACCTCCTGGCTCTGCTGCTCTGAACGGCCGCGCCCAGCACCAGGGTAGGATTGATGGGGAACTCCCTCGTGCCCGCCCACCGGTCCAGCTCGGCCTGCGTCTTCCCCTCCGCCTCCGCGGGCAGCGACGACACCCACGCCGCCCGGCGGCCGATGCTGAAGCAGTCCACCAGCTGTTCCAGCGGCTCGATGGTGGGCGAGTAGATGGCGATGGGGGCGCCGCCCGCCAGCAGCGGGAGCGCCTCGCGCAGGACGGAAACGGGGTCCATGGTGCTCGCTACGGCGAGCCCGGAAAAGCCGCCCGCCCGCGTGTTCTCGATGACCTCGTTGGTCCGGGCCCACCTGCGGCGTTTGCGGTGGTAGTTTCCGCGGCGGTTGGGTTTCCAGGACGCGAGCTCGTCGGGCGTCACGTCCGCCGGCTTCTCGGAGCAGACGACGTCTTGCGCGGGGTCGACGAGCTGCAGCCACGAGATGGGGAGGAGGTTGGTGAAGAGCGGGTGGTACGGGTACGTCGGGTTGGGATCGCTGGCGTCGTAGTCAAAGTACCGCAGCACGGATAAGTTGGGCTGCGAATTGGAGTGGATGAGGGTGATTGTGTTTGTGAGGGCGAAGTGGTCGTCGAAATCACGGCAGCGGGGACGCTTCTTACTCGTCCGCTGCGCCTGTGGCGACGACGGAGGCTCTTGTTGTTTTTCGGGGCCGCCGTTTGCGCCGTTTTGCCCTGCCGCCGCGTCTGCCGTCGGCCGGCTCTCCTCCTCCTCCTCCTCCTCCCCGGGCCCCTGGGACGCGGCCTGCTCTCCCGGCTCGTGGTGCAGCAATCCCATCCTCTCCGCCAAAGCGGCCACCAGCAGGCCGCCCGTGTCGTCGACCGCCAGCCACCGGCCCCCGTGAGGCTCGCGCACGCCCTGGGCGGGCTCGCCTCCGAAATGCACGTCTGCCCAGCATCCCAGCAGGCCCATCATCTCCGGCCTCAGCTCCAGCACTTTCCAGGCGTCTCTGTTCTCCAGCAGCCACTGGCCCAGCAGGACGACGTCCAGCGGCAGCACGGAGAATCTCCTCAGGAACTTGCGCTCTTTCAGGAGCTTGTATTTCGCGAGCGAGTACGACGTCTTTTGGTCAATCGCCGTGTGCGACAGCATGAGCTTGGCAATCAGCTCTTTGCCGGCCGAGGCGCCCTCGCGCTTCAACACTTCAATCTCGTCTGCCGTGAGCGTCTGCCGCGCCGAGTCGTCAATGATTTCTCGATTCGACCGCGCGACAACCTTGCCAGATTCGTCTACGAGCGCCAGCTGCTCGCCTTCGCCGACGACAATGGCCGCGTCGCCGTCCGTCTGCTCATTTTCGTTGGTCTCGGCGAGTATGTCGGCGTTGAGCTCTGCGCCGGGCACGATTCGCAGCCGGGAGAAGTTTTCGCCGGGGCGCTTCTCTTGTACTTCGTACGTCAGATGGAACGGGCGCTCCATGAGCAAATTGCTCGGGAACGAGCCATATTTTCCGAGGGAGATTGTCCTGGACGAGAGCAGCGTCAGTGGTGTTTGCGTCGCAGGGCGGGTGGTGATGCGACGCACGTATTTGGTGCGACTTGGAGAACGCGCAGTGCGTCGTTTGGCAGTCTCAATGCCACCCAGCTATTGGGTTGTACCACGCTTCGAGACATGGTGGTTGGCGATGGCTGCGACAACGAGAGTTGCTGCGAAAGCTGCCGACGGTGTCGGCCAAAAAAAAAAAAATAATTGTTTGGTTCCTCATTTACTCACCTCGGTGAGTGAGCCCCGCTGCCGGCTGACCCCGCATTCTCACCGACCCACTGGATCCAGCCAGTCAGGTTACATGTATAAACCAGGTGAGTGAGAAACGAGCTCCCCAGCGGAATACATTTGGGACTTTGCCAGACTATTCGGACATTTGTGCGAATTTGTTTATCTTGCTGCAAGTAGCACTTCCTTATACGTGTGCTGCTAAACGAGTGACGGGGTCTTCACATATATACAAGGCATCATACCCTAGACAAATACTACCAACCCAAGTAGGTAAGTACTAACTAAACCGTAAAATAAACAGACTGTTGTATTGATATAAATATACTATCTATCAGGTTGCATTCCCTCCTTGAACCAGTATAATAAATGCTATGACTATATATTGTACCTCTGCAATCCCCTCCTGGCAATACCGACTCTCTATTACACTATTTATTTCGCAAAACACAAAGGGGTTACAACTATATATGCAAACCGTCTCACCAATGGGGGGAAAAGGTAATAAAACCCATCAAAATACCAGAGATTAAACCGGTAGCGGGTACAGTAATGATCCATCCGAGATAGATCCAGGCAACCATCCGCCAGTTGATGGAGCGCCAGTCACCGTTGCAGAGGCCAACGCCAACAATGGCACCAGTGATGCACTGAGTCGTAGAAACGGGAAGCTCTGTTTGATTTCACACCAGTCAGTAGTCCAAAAATGCATCATCACCGCCAAAGATTTAGACTTACTAAGACGGGTAGCCACGATGATGGTAATGACGGATCCCAGTTCCATAGAGAACCCACGAGAAGGGGACATTAGAGTGACGCGATTGCCCAGGTTGCGCATAATGTGGTAGCCGTATGTCCAGAGGCCAATAACGATGCCAGCGCCGCCAAAAGCAAGAATCCACAGGTCAACCTGAGCCTTCTGGGGGATCACGCCACTGTTCCAGATCTGGTAGATGGTGGCGTAGGGACCTACCGCGTTGGCGACGTCGTTGGCGCCGTGAGTAAAGGAGGCGGCGGCGGCCGTCATGACCTGCAGGAAAGTGTAGAGGAACTCGGCCTTGTTGTCGTAGTGGTGGGCTCGGGCATGGATCTCTTCGACATCACCTGCAATAACAGACTTCTCGCTCTGAGAACTGACAATGTCCTGGTCGATGCCGCGCAGCAGAACCCACTTGAACCACCACCATAGCCCGGCGCCAGAGTACCAAGCAGAGTCGGGCTTGGGGCCGATGAGAGACTTGTGAGTAGAGGCGACGGGCTGTTCGGCAGCCTCTGGGGCGGAGATGTCGGAAGCGGCGGCCGTCTTTTCGTGTTGACCCTCGACATCTTCGGTGGTGGCAGCGGCCCGGGCACGTCGAGCCTCGAGTTCCTCTCGGGTTAAATGGCCCTCGTAGAAGTTGCGGACAACGCCAGTGAAGTTCTCCGGGGGCGGAGGGACCTCGCCTCGGCGGAGAAGAAGGGGGCCCTGAAAAATGTGCCACCACTTCAGCTGCCAGTCCTCCTTGATGACAACCCGGTACATCCAGGGCACAAGGAACAAGCACACCAGCAGACCCCAGGCAGCGCCCGTGGCTACAATGACACCGGGGATCTGGGCGTCCGTCAGTTTAACTTCGTAGTCGCCACCCTTCCAGATCAGCAGCATGACGATGAGCGAGGCCGTGATCCAAAAGTAGATGGGGACGAGGAAGAGGCCTCTCAAGGCGGGATTCGATCGCAACAAGACCCCGTACTTGGTGATGAGGAAGATGGCCGCGCCGAACAAGCCAGATAGAACCGGCGCGATGACCCAGGCGAGAAAGACTTGGACTACACCGCCCTTGAGGTCGACGGAGCCGTCCTTGTTGTAGCCCACCCAGGTGATGCCGGTGTTGCCGAGGGCGCCAATGCCCATGCCCAAGACTCCGCCCAGGATGGAGTGCGTGGTCGAGACGGGCATACCGAACCGAGTGGCGGCGGTGAGGTAGCACGAGGAGGCGATGACGGCGCAGACCATGCCGAGCATGAGGAGGGCGGGCCGTTCCTCAAAGGCACCGACGTCGACGACCTTGGTTCGGATGGTATCGGCGACACGGCCGCCCACGCCGAGGGCGCCGCTGAATTCCATCAAACTGGCACCGATCATGGCCTGGACGTAGCTGACGGATCGGGACGAGACCGACGAGGCCCACGAGTTGGCCACATCGTTGGCTCCAATGTTCCAGGCATCGAGGAACGCAAAGATGGTGCCAACGGCAAAGAGGTAGTCGTACTGATGGAGCGTCATTTTGCGCTTCTTGTTGTTGTCCCCGTTTATCTCTTGGTGTGCATGTAATGGGCTCCCATGTACAAACCACGGCAAGGTGGAAGGGTGCCTCGATCCCAGCAGAGTGGCAAGACGGACGGCAGACTGGGTGACCCGAGGTTCGGCTTGGAGAAACGGATATCAAATGGTGCAAGCGAAAGGTGTTCAGCGGCCTATATAGAAAAACTATGGGTGTGGACATGACGGAGACATATACACGTCGGACAGGCAAGTCGTTGATTCGAAGGACATTCTCCATGTGGCGTTGACAGCATGCAGGGCCAAGGCCGACTAGGAGAAAACCTAGCCTAGAGGATTAATGCGAGTTACACATGACGGATTCGCAGTCGTGCTACGACGCTTTATGCTCATTGGAGGAGGCCGCCCAGAGAAGAGACTGTAGGACTGTCTGAAGAAGGGCTGGTGGGGCCTTGGCTTCCAAGTTCCAAGCATCATCTTGGAAGCCTTTGAGGGGTTGCAAAGGCATGTTTGCACCGCACTATTCATTGTCCTTTTGACAGGCGTGACTAGGAATTAAATTTGAAGAAGGGCATTCCACGGCATGCAGCACAACGAAGCGGAGCGGCTGGAAACCCCGGATTAGCAAACACTTGTACAAACGCCTGGTCGTCTCGTCTGAATGATTGTTAAGACGGCCATGATACTTGACTTGAACGTTCTGTCGAGTCAAGATTGTTTGATGAAGAATAGTATCGTGTTCTTCGACACGTGTGAGTGGGTGCAGTGGTGAAATGGCCCGCCTCTCGTGACAGAGCCCAGAGGATGGCGACGAGGATCGTTTATCGCTCTTGCTGTCTAGTGTATTCACGAGCAGACAAGTCAGCACGCCGTATCAGGGATGTTTGATGGCCAAAGGGTCTTCTTGGAAAGCAGCGCGAAACATGTGAGGTCTCGGTCCAATGGCAGATGGCCGATGAGACCAGTCAGCCTCGTACATGCTTGATGTCCTTCTCCCACAGAGGAAGCAACAAGCGACTCGCAAACGCCACTGTTCAACGTCACGCAACGACACAACTCAACCCGGCCATAACCCGGCTATGAGCACGAGGTAAAAGACAAGCTTAATCCAGAGTCTAATCAGAGTTAGCGCGCCAAGCCGAAAAGCGGATAGGGGCAGCGCCAAGCCGTGCCAGATCTGGCAATGACCTCCTGTCTAGACCAATCATGGGCATTGCAGACTACACGTGTAGGAACAACTCGACTCCTGTTGCGAGCAACGAATTGTTTCTGCAGCGCCTCACCTTGGCAATTATCTTGGCCTTTTGGCGACTTTTTCCTCCTCGACTTGGCACATGGAACGTGAAAAGGCCATGGTTATGCTTGGCACAATGACCAAGACACCTCCGGACTGAATTCATGAATCGTTGGTAGCTCTGTATCTTCTCTCCAGCCCGAATTTGAATCTGGCTCTTCACTCGCCACTGGTTCCGCGGTTTGGTAGCCGGTCCAGGTGCACCACGTGGGATCCAAGAGATTCCACGAGTCCCCGTACTATTTAGCGACAGCGGGTTTTCTGCTGAAGCAAGGGACGCATCACATGCGTCGCATCTTGATGGATACACGTTGGGGCCATGTTAGTGGTTACCAGGACTTGACCAAGATGAATACATGTACTCCATGCACATGCACCGATGCAGACATCAACTCTCGGTGGCAAAAACTAGCTAGCGCAAACATGCCAAGCACGCGAGCACTCAGCCGTTGTGTACTAGTTGTTGCCATCGATCCAATTTGGGGCAGCCTATGAGAGATGAAATCCCACGACGCGGGCTACACGAAGAATGCGAATGGTTTCTGCCAAAATCCAGCTCAGTATGCCTAGATGTTGGTTCTTGACCTATAACCTAGAAACGATGCTGCAGGCGACCCGACTCTCTTTCACTTACATATGATGCTTTGCCAAAAGCTTACATCAAAGGAGCTTAAAAAACAATTTTCCCCGCAATAGGTTGAAAGTTCTGCCAACCATCTGATACGAGTTGAGCGGGACTACGGGCCACGCATATCATGGCATATATTTGCCTCCACAAGATGCACCAAAGGATGGCTTGGGGAACATAAAGTCTTGGCCACACCCACGTGTCACCATGTCTGGCTGTATTGCAACTCTGATTTCTTAATCGTGGGCTGAGCTTGGCGCCAAGCTATAAGGGCAGTTCCAACTTGCCGCTCTCGGCAACACTTCAACGTTGGTTTGAAATGCTTTACTCCTTGTCTCACTGGCCTCCTCAAGACCTACTCCGTGGTCATTGTCCTGTCTTCCTTTGCTGGCCTGAAGATGTCTCGTGTCACTTGGAAAATGCCAAACCCTCAATCGCATGTCGAACAATAATGCTTCGATGTGACAAGGCTCTCGACTTTCCGGTGTAGTCAACTTATGTCCGTGTAATTATTACCATCCTGGGCAGGCACTGGATGTCTGGACAGATGGGTAAACAGATGTGTAGTAACATTAGCAGTCGTTTGTGTAGTATTCCGACTTATAGACACCTGGATTGTATGCTGTCAATTTCTTCTACTATTTGGTCTTATTTCTATCAGCATAGGGGCACTGTTGCTTCTAGCCATGTCATGATTTCTCACCACTGGGAAGGACGGGTCACTAGTTTTGTAACACTTTCGATGATGGGATCATAGTGTAAGACAAGCATGGCATACCGCGTATCGCCAACTTGATGCAAGACTGGAAGAAGCGGGATAATAGCTGCGACGGATTGATGCCCTACATGCCAGGATCCAATCTTATACGGGTGATGGAATAACCCTAATCATAGCCCAACGGCTTGAGGCGGGGACATGGAAGCGTGGCCGCGAGATCGCCAGCTTGACTCGGTGCGTCCATCAGTAGCGTTCGTGTCCGTCGGGCCGGAGATGTCTGAGACATGTTCTGATATGAGATCATCTGTCGGTAGTTTCCACAATGCGATGAGCTTGGGAGAACAAGCAAGGGACCATGATGGCGCTGGTCAACTGCCCAGGAGCCATAACAACCTTGATCGACGTCTTCTGTGGTCGGAAGGTTCTCGGTGACCAGGAATAGAGTGAAGGGTCTGCACTGTGCAGAACACGCCACCTCGCACGGGCCGAAGTTAGGTCCGACAAGACGCGCATTCTTGTGCTAGTAAAAGGTTGAAACCTTCAGGAAATAAAACAAAAAAGAGAATGAAAGGGGGAGGTAAATGCCATCTTTCAAGGCTGAGCTTCCCTTATGGCGGTTTCAGCTGGGCTTTCATGGTCCCTTGCTGCATATGCCTGACAAAGCGTCTCGTTTCGACGTTATTTGGCGACCTAGAGTCGAGCCATGTTTGAACTCGTACGCCGCACATTTTCATTTGTCTGGCTGATCCAAGTTTTACTCAAGGCACATTGAACACGCTCAACCCCCCGCCTCTCTGCCAATCCGTCAAGGGCAACCTGACTGCATGGATGGCACACAAGGAGACATAGCCACTGCTATATCCGACATTGCACACCAATGTCTCGATTCCTTTGACCGCGTGGTCGGAAATCATGCCAATTCATTCCTCACGCACTCGCTCAATCCAGCTGATGGCGCTGCGACTTCTAGGAAACAAAGACGCTCGGCTTTTGACTTCCGAGACCTACGCAACAGCTTCTTGTTTTGAATTGACTACACAGGAGCCCTGTCGCTGATGGATTCGTCGCTGGATGAAAGACTGCGAGGTCTTGCTGACATTTCTGCCATGGTGATGGAGTTGCTGGAGATGATTTTGAGAAACTTGCATTGCAGTGGGCCTAACCATAGTCATGTAAGAACATTACTTGTCTGCGGATGGTTCGCTAATTCACGTCATGGTACTTTGAGTCCAGTCGATTGCAAGCCAGAAAGTCTTTCGCTTCCCTCTCCCGATGCAACGACATTATACTCAGAAGCGCAACAAAGCTTCCTGACAATATGGGAAGATGCCTCTCAGGGACTCGACTCCGCCCTAGATCGATTACACATTATGGCTGTTGCCAAAGCATCAGCAAAGCAACTGAATCACACGGTCACGGCCATACTAACCGAGCAAGATGTTGCCTTTCGTAAGGACATGGCGTCATTGGTCCGTTACCGATTCCCAGCTGCCCGCGAGGGATTATGCCAGCAATTGGAAGATTCCATCGCGGCCCGACGTCGAATGCTATTGCAAAAGAAACGGCATGCAATAAGACTTGCTGTCAGACGAGTTCCCAAGCCTGTATCCCTTGCCAATCAAGGCAAAGATCATCATCTGAAGCCTACACCAGCGACCGCCCAGCAGGGCAAAGATAGACGACCGCCTAATCCTACGGTTGTCACCGGCCAAACAACAGCTTCTCGGTCGGACATGGACCCAGAGGTACCCGCCATTAAACGACTTCAACTACCCTCGCAAAGGACCATGACAACAGCCATCAGCACCATTTCCACTACGCAACAAGACTCTTTTATATATCCGTCACCCCCAACAGCTAGCGAAGGAGAGACTCGCATCCAATTTCCCCTTTGTTCAACGCCTTTGGAACGCAGAAGCTCAGAGAAAGAGAGAAATGACCATTGGAAACGCCATGTCGACCAGGATATTAAGCCATATGCTTGTCTGTTCCCCGAGTGCGCTGAGTCTCTTGTATCCTTCGTTTACCGTCACGAATGGAAGGCTCATATGGAATCTGTCCATTCGAAAGATTGGTTGCGCAAGGCGCATACTATGCAGTGGTATTGTGATTTGGACCGTGACCCCTCTATGACCTTTGAGACCGAGTTACAGTGGAGAGCACACATGCTAGATGTCAATTCTCACCCGAAAAAGGAGTCTGTCCCAACCGCGGTGCAGCTTGACGCCCTTTCTCCTAGGAGACAACAAATCGCTCTACGCAAGTGATTTGTATGCCCACTTGGCGAACAAATTCCCAAGGAGATACGAGAAAAGGTGGCGAAAAGCAAGGGAGACTCGACTCAAATGTACAATTTTGTCGTGGACCATGTAGCGAACCATATGAAATCGTTTATCGCTCATAGCCGTACCTTGTCTCGATAGTTCAGCTCAGGAAACAGCCAACATGAACAAAGACTCGGTGGTTTTCACCAAAGACTGTTCCAGGAGGCTTTTGAACGCAGACTCTATTCCTCAATCACCTAGTGGTCCGGGAGCACATGAAGGATGCTCCCCTGTCTCCTGAGGGCAGCTTACAATGGACATGAAGCCACTGTACGATTGCTCCTCGAGCGTGGTGCTCGTGTTGAAGCAGCCGGCAATTCGCCCCGGACGCCACTTTCGTGGGCGGTAATGAGAGACCATGAATCCGTCGTGAGGCCACTTCCCGAGCAGGGTATGGAGGTTGACTCTGTTGATAATTCACGTCGAACACCACTCTTGTGGGCTGCAGAGGGGGGATCTGATGTCATGGCTCACATACTCGTCGAGAAAGGTGCCAATATAGAGGCACTTGACCCAGACGACCAACAGACGCCTCTCTCGTTGGCGGTTGAAAAGGGCCATGAGAAGGTGGTACGCGTGCTCTTGGCGAACGGAGCAAACCCTTCAGCGGTCGACTCGCATGGCCTAACGCCCCTATCTTGGGCTACCGATAATGGACATGATCAGGTTGCCCGATTGCTGAGGTCCTTTGGTGCCCAGAGTCGTCCGTTGTCATGACCGCTTACATTACAATCTTGACTTGCAGCTTTGCCGAGTCTCTTACAATCCCGCAAACTTGAATGGAAATACATGAAAAGATGGCTCATACTGAATCATGCGAATGGGCCACAGAAGGAAAGGGCATCAGGAAGTGGCGACGCAAAGATGACAAATAGATTGATATTTCCAAACATTCACCGTCATGGGCACGTTCAGCCCCATGTTTGCGATACCAGGTTGTACCACGATGCCCCCTTGGCACCAAGTGTACGGAGTAATAACCACGTTAGCTACACCATGCCAAGTGTCTTGGTTGACTGTGTCACTATCACGCCCCGACATGATTGCTGCCTCTGGCTCGTTCACCAGTAGATGCGTTACATGTCGGTAGAGACGTTTGCGAATTGGGCTTGCGGTCGCCAGGTGCCAGCATACTTTCAACCACTTCCTTGGCAATCTCCATCTCCCACCACCAGATTTGGTCGACGCTGCCTCCAAGTAGCACCTCGTGAATAAAATCTTTCGTTTCCCAGGTCGCCGTGGCACCTGGTGTAAAGAGGTACCAGTTCTCGCGCGTTGAGTTCTCGACCATGACGAAGCAGATGCTGGAGCGCGTGTTGGGGACCGTTGCGATGCCAGAAGTATCTACGCCGTTTTATTTAATTTGATAATAAACTTCTCACCGTATACACGAAATGGTACCATGAATGCGTCAGTGCACTTTGGCCAGCACATGCCATACCATCAATGACCGCTTTGAAAATGGCCCAACGCTCGTACCCTGCAGGATCTCCAGCCAATCAGGCAGGCTCTTATTATTAGGCAACACGCTCATCGAATCTTCCGTTTACCTTGACATCTCATGCGGTGCGACTACAGACGCCAATTACAGTGAAGAGGAGATATCAGGCCGCTATTGTTAGATTTTCTCGCTCCGTGGCTCACCGCTGCAAGCCATTACCCGTCGTGATATTGATATTTATTCCTCCAGTTATTGTACCAGTAGTTTGATATAAACACTTGGATGGCGGAGCACATTTCTTCACCCCGAGCTTTGAGCCTAAATTCGAGCCAATCAAATTATCTATAGCCCTCAGGCACTTACCCAACCTAAAGAAGGCTTTTCAAACGTCGCCAGGTATTCCACTCCCGTATGGCTCTCAACAAGGAGTACATGACGCTAATTGGGGTCCGGGTTTGCTCATTCTGCCGTCGGCCTTTTGCATTTCCTTGGACGTTTTGCCCTGTATAAAAGCATGCTTTGCCTGACCGTCGAAGCTGCTCTAAAATGGCGAGATTGTACATGAATGAACCTGCCTGCTCCATGAACTATTCGTCGACTTGTAGGGAACTCTTGATCTGGTGCCCTTCAGCTGATTCCTTGAGCCGAACCAGGCTCGTCAAGAAAAGTGCGTGATTTTGCTGAAAACAAGACCGCCTCGAAGGAAAACTCAAGGCAGCACTCCGTAGAGTGGATCCGTGCCTTGATATCATCCTGGGTGAATTTTATATTACATGACATGGCCCCCATGCTGGATGGTAATTGGGTTCTGTACACTTTTACTACAAACGAGATGATTGTGGACGCGCGCCTTCTCAGGAGAGACTCCCGGTCCCACGCAGTATTATGCGTTATGATGTAATATCTGAGCATGTGTGACCTGGGACGTACACCTGATAGCATCCTGATGGTCATCGTGGCAATAGTATTTCATTCCAAGCGCACTTCAGAAACTAGACTTGGCACGCCACATATCCGTTCTGACGGCCCAATATTGAGGTCTTGGGAGACGGATTAAGCTGCAATCATCCGTCGGCGAAAGGGATTGCAGCCCATGCTTGGTGGCACGCGTGGGCCGGCATTGTAGGACAGGTAGAACAGGGATGTGGAACAGGGCTTCGGAGCAGGTACAGCTGAGGGGGTCGGTGGGCAGCCAGAGGTTCGGCGAAGCAATAATGGTTGCCGCTGACGTGTCGGTGGTGGTGGTGATGATGGCGACGGTCACGGCCAACGAGGTCGCGCGCTAGTCAGGACCAGTCGCCCCCTGCGCCAATTTCTGTAGAACCAACCACATGACATCACGGCCCGAGACCGGAGTCGGTGTGCGCAGGTTTTTGCAGGTGTTTACAGGTGCCTGGCAAGTCGCAACTGGCACTGGCGCCTGCCGAGATTATGCGCAGATTTAGTGTTTTCGCGAATCTTCCTCTTGGGTGCATATCTTTAACCCTTGCCTGTTGTTAAGCATTCGGCGCTTTTTTCTCCAGAAGAATCTTCCAAAACTTCTAGTGTGTGCGTTGCAACCATGACATTGAGAGGCGTTGCGGACCACCTTCCTCTCCGCATGGCAGGGTAGCCACGAACTCAAAAACAAAACTTCCCCGCAATCTGTCAACGATCGCCTTTTGAGACATGCGGAATGGAAACTTGCATGCTCTGTAGGACACGGCACGCTGGGTTCAGCCTGTCAGCCTGCTTGCCGTCGGGTCCCCAAGTGGCAAGGGGGTTCGCATTTCGGGCCATCTTTGTGTCGAAGACGAAATGGCCGAAACGCAGTCATTGCCAATCATGAATTCGACAAGATCCCCTTCCCCGCTCCGTGTCGATTCTGGGGAACGGCCCAGTCAGCTGCAGCCTGCAGGTGGCATCCCGCAGGCCCAATCCCCAAACCTGCGCATCGGCTAGCACATGAGCTTATCGTTGTGCAGGTAGGGAAGGACAACCTAACCCAGTCCACTGGGTGGCTGTTGTCTCGCATCAATTGATCTCGCCGTCCGAGTGGAGGGAGGGAGCGGGCAGTGCTGGCTCCCAAGCAAGCAGCCTTTGGCCGTGGGCCATCAATGCGCAGCGATGTCACCTTCCTGAGGCATCAACGGCCGCAACCTGTCGAATTCTCCTCTCTCATCTGGCCGGCGCCTGCGAGTCTGATGAGAATCACGACATTCGCAGACCAACGTTCTTTTCGGGGGGCCAAGGCACCAGGCTGACCTTCTGCCCACTGCCGGCTCCATCCCGACTCCTCGCCATTTGGTGGGCCCTGGATATTGCGCTAGTCTAATTACCGTCGGGACTTTATAGCCACGCATGAAACACGCATTTGGTTTTGAATTAGCACCCACCACGCAACCATGGAGTAGCTACAAACACTGCAGACACCAAGGCTCGCAACCGGGCCTTTGGTTTGTCAAGGTGGGTGGGTATCGCTCTGTGATCGACCACCGTCACACTCCAGCACCTCTTCACCCGGTCGTGCTCCACCTGATATTGTACGACACTTGCGAGAGGCGACGTCGCACCGCCTTGACACGTCGAGGGCTGGCTTCTCCAAGACGTGTGAGGGAGAGGGGCAGAATCAAGTTAAATGATCGACGTCCCCAGCGGCCCTCGCGTCGTCTTTTCCGTCGTCAAATTCTCCAGGCGCACACAAGCAGTTGGCTCTTGTAACCATCGCCAAAGGCGTCGCCCTACCAAGCCTGCCAAGGGGGACACAATCACTCGACAGTTTCGCCAGCCATGTCCTTCAACGAGTTCGTCAAGCGGCGCTCGCTCAAGGCAGACGATACTCGCCGTACGCGAGCGGCCGAATTGACTCTGCGCCAGTCCATCTATCCCATTTGCCTGGTTACCGTTTTATTCTTTCTCTGGGGATTTAGTTATGGTCTACTAGATACCCTCAACAAGCATTTCCAGGTTGTACTTGGTATCAATCGATCACGTTCGGCAGGTCTGCAGGCTGCTTACTTTGGGTATGAATACGGCTGGGGAGGGGGGCTCTTATTCGGCCGCACTCCGTACACAAGCTGACATGTTGGGCAGCGCTTATCCTCTGGCCTCCGTTGGTCATGCGGCATGGATTCTTCGGCATTACAGCTACCGTGCTGTATTCATATGGGGCTTGTGTCTGTATGCCCTTGGTGCTCTGTTGGCCATTCCGGCACTCAAGAACCATAGCTTTGGCGGATTCTGTGCTTGCATCTTCATTATTGGCAATGGCCTTGGGTCGCTCGAGACGGCTGCAAACCCGTACATCACAGGTGCGAATCTAGACCGAGGCCCTACCGCTTTCATGGCCATTGCGCATTTACTAACGCAGTGCACAGTCTGCGGTCCTCCAAGATACTCCGAGATTCGAATCAATATTTCACAGGCCTTCAATGGCGTGGGCACCGTCATTGCCCCGGTGCTGGGTTCATACGTCTTCTTCAACTTCAGTGATGAGCGTGCGCTTGACAATGTCCAGTGGGTCTATCTAGCCATTGCCATCTTTGTGCTCCTGCTCGCCACGTTGTTCTTCATATCTGATATCCCAGAAATCACTGATGCCGGTATGCCCCCCCTTTTTTCTCTTTGTTTTCGTTCACAGAGACGGCGCCACAATATGCAGGCGGTTAACATGGCACAGACATGGAGTTCCAAGCAAAGGAAACACATGCCGGCGCCACAGAGAAACCATTCATTAAGCAGTACAAACTATTCCATGCCGCATTTGCCCAATTCTGTTACACGGGTGCTCAAGTAGCCGTTGCTAGCTTCTTCATCAATTATGCCACAGCCACCCGCCCAGGCACATCCGACTCCCTCGGATCCAAGTTCTTTGCTGGGGCGCAGGCAGCATTCGCCATTGGACGATTCACCGGTGTCGGCATTATGAAATACGTCCGTCCGCGATGGGTTTTCCTTGCCTTCATCTCGTGCTGTATCATCTTTCTCTGCCCGTCGATAACCCAGCGCGGCAACACGGGCATCTCGATGCTCTACGTCGTCTTATTCTTCGAGTCCATTTGCTTCCCTACCATTGTCGCCCTCGGCATGCGAGGCCTGGGTCGACACACCAAGCGCGGCAGTGGCTATATTGTCGGCGGTGTCGTTGGAGGTGCCGTTGTCCCGCCCGCAACAGGCGCTGCAGGAGATACATTTGGTGACGGCTACGCCATGTTTGTGCCGCTGATATTCATGATAATGGCTTGGACATACGCTGCCTGTGTCAACTTTGTTCCCGCATACAGAAATGTTGTCGACTCTCTTGGTGAGGCTGAGATTGGCATTGTACATCGGGCGGAGGACGAGGAGAACAGCAAATCAACATCAAATGATGAGAAATCAAGGGAAGAGCATGCACACATCGGGCATGTTACGAAGGAAAATACTGTGGAGACGGACGCTGCACTGGCTTCGGCACCAAAGGATTTATAGCATAGATGGGCGTTCATTAAAGGGTTATCCAATGTTGTGTTTAGATGGTATTCATTGTTTCATTGTTTGATATTCTCATAGTGCTGCGTTCACTGTACAGAGGGACGAACTTCAAGCGAACAGACGTGGTGATCTGACGGACAAAGAAGCCGGTGAAGATCTCGGCAACCATGTCCCCTTGGCATATAAAGCACATTAATCCCATGGAAAAGAGGCCGCAAAACTCATCCTACCACATCATCACCCGCAACTGTCCTCTAGCGTTTTACGTCGAAGCCCTCACACTCATCACAACTCGTCCCAGCCAAGTCCATCACAAAACTCGAGGCCACCTTCGCACAATGGGAATCCACGAAATCTCCTCTGCCGGGTCCGAAACCGACTCCCACACAGGGCAAGGCAGACAAAGCGGCCTCACCGCTGACGCCAACCACGACACAACCACAAGCACCGAAGTAGGATCTACAAATGTCCAGGGCGCATGGTCCGCGTACTCGGCATCAGCAGTCGTCGTCCAGACAGCACGCTCCGACAACGAAGGTGCTTGTCAGATTGTCGTCACCAAAGAAATTGCCGTGTGTCGCGCTAAAGACATGGGACTGGAGGACATCCAGGCCGCCATCACACTATGCAATATGAGTTTGGGCGGCTCCCGACCCGGTGGGACGGCGTGAACGGACAAGACTAGGCGCGAGCCAACAGCTACAGCAGGATTGGCAAAGGACTTGTCAGAGAATTTGGTATTCGCAGGGAAAGGGGGGACCATGTACACCGAGTATAGATGTTCGCACTGGCTGTACGCGCAAATAGATACACATCAATAACATGACAAGCTAATAGGCTGAACACCAAGGCAAATTTCGTCCGTCGTGATGTCTCTGTAAAAGTTATCTAAGTCTAGGCAAAGTTCCTCCTCCGCCCGCCCCTCGTGCTCCTCTCGACGTGGCCCCTCAGGACTTTTCTCGTCTCGACCAGGCTCCTCTTCTGCTTGCTCTTCGCCTTACCCAGCGTCATGAGGAAATTCTTCTTCCTCGCCTTTTCCCTGTTGCTCGTGCTCTTGCCCGCGGCCTCCTTCTTGCTCTTCTTGATGGCCTGCGTGGACTTGTGCTCCTCGCGGTCGGGCTTGCCCTCCTTGGCGAGCGCCACCTTTTCCTCCTTTGTCAGCTTGCGCAGCTTGGCGGGCGCCTCGATGTTCTCCGCCGTGAGGCCGTCGTCGGTGTGTCTACGGGCGTCGGGGTTGCCGCGCCTGCGGTGGCCCGAGGCGGCCGACTCGATGGCCGCCGCGGCGCGGAGCTCCTGCAGCTTGGCGAGGTCGGCGGGCGTGAGGATGGTGGTGGTGGCCAGGAGCTGCATGCGCTCGAGCTGGGCGGCCGCAGAAGAAGATTCGCTGTCCGAGGCGTCGCCGTCTCCCTGCTTCTGCTTCTTGAGGGCCGGGGCCTCGTCGTCCGAGTGCTCGACGTTGATCCACTCGCCCGAGTCGCTGCTGTCGTCGGAGCCCACCTCCCACTCGTCCGAGTCGAGGCCGTCTTCCTCATTGTCCTTTTCCTCGTCGCTGCCGGCTGTTTCCGGGAGGCCCCGTTCCAGCCGCCGCCTCTTCTTCTCCTCGTCCTTCCACTTGGCTAGGAGGTCGAGCCCCTCTATGCTGCCGGCCGCTTCTTCGCCAAACTTTTGCTGGTGCTGCAGGCCGTGCCTCAGGCCGATGGTGGCGTCCTTGCCTCGGTCCTTTCTTTGCAGGAGCTCCGCGCCGACTTCTCTGTACAGGGATAGCAGGCCCTTGGCGGCCATCATGACTCCCTTGTCTTTGCTCTTGCGGTACTGGACGAGGTCCTGTAGGAGGGTGTCTGTCATGGCCAGCGGCTGTCGGGCGCAAATCTCGCGAATCGAGTTGAGACCGGCGGCGGCGACCTCTGCCGCTGCTGCCTCCGAGACAAATTCGTTGGCAATCTTTTGGATGAGCGGTTCGAGGACATCGGGGGGGACTAGGTTGTGGGTGCCTTGCGCTAGTGATGCTAGGATGGAGGTGACGGACTGTTGGCGAGGGGTGAGGTACTTGATGAACCAGGAGTATAGCGCGACGACTGTGAGCTTGTGCAGCCCGACCAGTCGCGTGACCAGCTGCAGCACCAGAAGCTTGGAATCTAGGGATAGTTTTGATTTGGTATTTTGAAGGTGTTTGGAGAAGAGCTGCTCCACGAACCCCTGGGGGTCATGTAGCAAGTGGAGAGCCGAAAAGTTCAACGGGTGAGGCTTGGCCTTCTTCTGCTGGTCTCGCCGGACCTTGTTCACTGCCTTGTCATACGTCTTCTTCTGCTTCTTGGTCTTCTTGTTGATGCCGATTTGGTGCCTGATTTTGGACAAGTCGATTTCGTCGTCGCTGCTGTCGTCTTCCAACTCCTCTCTCTCCTTGTCGCCGCCCAGGAAGAAGCGCGTGGCGCCAATCACCACCTTCTCATTGTCCGACAAGCACGCCTCCTTCATGACGTCTACGGGCCTGGCGTCGGTCCAGATCTGTCGCTTCCACAGTTCGCGCGTCAGCTTGATGGCCCAAATGGCCCTCGGCGAGGATCGATCTGCAGTAACCAAGTTGTACAGAACAGTCTGGACGGTCCGATTCAGCGGGTGATTGATCGATTTGGAATTTGAGTTCCTCATGTCGCTCAAGATTTTCTGAAACAGCAGTTCGCGTAGTGTTTTGCTCGGCGACGACACCAGGATGGGGAACAAGGTCGTCAGAAGGCTCGCGGAGTCGATGACGTCCTTGCGACGTAAGAGCACAAGACTCCCCACGACCTTGTCCCTCAGATCAGGATGCAGCACAACGTGGTGTTCGTTCAAGATCAACTTCAGGTCATCCGGATATGTCCTTGTCTCCTCGGGGTAGCAGTCGGCGACGTGGGCAATCAAGTCGATCATGTTGTGAAAGGATTCGATCGAGTCGGCGGTCCCGCCGGCCGGGTTCGCTCGGAAGATCTCGCGCTGGGACTCATATTGCTCCCACTGCTTGAGAAAGTCATCTTTGTAAGATCTTGAACCAGAAAGAGTTAGAGAGCTCATGGGATTTTTTTTAAAGGGGGCAAGGGGACGTACTTGGGATCCCGACGAATCTTGTATTGCAAACTCGCGCTGGAAGAAAGCAATTAGCATGCGTCTGACGTATGAAGTGATTTGAGTGAGCAATGTACAAGTCTGCATCGAGCTTCTCCAGCGCCGCAACTTTTCGCTTCACCATTGTGGCCGAGAAGTGTATGCGCCCGTCGAGGTTGCAATAATACGTGGGATGCAACTTTTCAAAGTTTCTGAAATTTTGCCTGCGTTGTGTTGAGATAAGATAAGATAAGTAATCCACCAATCGGCCGTAAAGCCCCACCTGCCTGTCTCGGAGTTGTTGAAGTTGTGGGTCCGCCTACTTTGAATTCCTCGCCGCCAAGAATCCAGAAGTCCGATCGACGATCCCCTCCAATCATACCTTCGTGGGTCATTAGCAACTCAGAACTGTGGGCTCGTTGTGAACCTTGGTTGCTCGCTATGCTGTGGCACTCGCTATGCACATATGGTATATTTTATAAGCCTAAATATACTCAGAGTAATTATCTAGCGACTGCGTTAAGAGAGAAGAGAATATACAGAATAGTATCTCAAGCTTCCTAATCTCTAGAGATCTTACTCAATAGAAATTCTCTACTAGTTTTCTAAAGTCTTAGATTACCCCTCTGTACAAGATATTGCTGTCGGATAATGGCGCCTCTGTTGTCAGGCCACGTAACCGTTTTGCTGACTGGGTGGCAACAGCAGTCGTAATACTGCTGCCTGAAGGCAGTATTTCGAAAGTATCATCTTGAGTTTCCGCTGTGTAGGAGAAAAGACAGAGACAATGAATATAAAACTTGAAACCGCGCAGCGCGACAATTGCCACCCTTCACTTAGAATCTATACAGAGAGTGCGGTCTTCTCATCTCACAAAGAAAGACAGGATACCTTAATCACATTAACTGAGACCTCTAAGCCAACAAGATCCGATGATTATGACTCTAGAGATCTTCCAATTGGTGTATCATCTAGATCTTGGGGGGGATGTGGTTCAAGTCATGGATGACCTCCAAAGCTCCTCTCTCTCCGCTACGAATTGCTCCTTCCATATACCCCTTCCATTCTTCGGCAGTTTCCGTGCCTATAAAGTAAATGTCGCCCACAGCATCTCTGGTCACATCGGCAACAGAGCTCAACACCCCAGGTGGCAACGAAGCAGACGGACATCCGTACCCGCTAAAACTATCCTCGTTCCAGGCATAATCCAAAATCTCAATGACCAGCTCCTTGACCTTTGTTGGTTCTCCAAATACATCACCTATATGGTGAAGAAGAGCTTCTTTGCGTCGTTTGGGAGGCAATTGTGACCACTTTTCACCGGGAGAGCCGGCCATGAAGCATGTCAAGACGTGTTTGTTGTCAGCTGGAACACTGGTGTCACGTATGACGCTGATCGGGCCATGGAACGATTGGACAAGGCCGCAGAAGCCCTTGTTCACCCAAAAGGGGCTGCGAAATGATACCATGACTTTCCTATAGAATCCATACTGATGGGAACTCGCCAGGAGCATTTTTGACGATGGAAGGGCCGGAATAAATGTCAACTTTGAAAGAACCGGTGGGGGAACGGCACTGATGACTTTGTGAGCTGTAACATTGACGTTTGGACCCGAGATTTGGATCCTGCGTGTGTCGAGGCTTTCGACCGTTGTCACAGGGCTGGACAGCCGGATGCTTTTCGCTGGGAGAGACGCGGCAAGACTGTTGGCCAGGTGTTGCGTGCCTTGCCTCACACGCAAGAATTGGCCGCCATGCTCTCTGTCGGAACGCATCTGCAGCAGACCTCCACCTGATTTGCAGTAGTGCAAGAAGAAAAGAGCAGAGATGTCCTCGGGCTCCTGTCCCAACATGGCCCGTGTCCAAAGGGTGGCCGTAGCAACTGCATCCGGGTCTGCCCCATGGCTACGTAGGTATTCGGCAAACGTGATCGAGTCCAAGTATGGATCTCGAGGAAGCGAGCGATCGACTTTCTGACAGTCATTCTCAATCGTATCACGAATCTTTATCAGGTGATCTTTTGTGGTAGTTTGAATCTAATGACAAGTCAGATGTCTCCATACACCGTAACAAGGGTTTTGGTTCCACCACTCACGTCAGGAACATCGCCGTAAGGAAAGTGAATAATGTTTCCCTTCCCATCCTGGAGCACACATTTGCCCGTAGTGTTTTGCTGGATAAGCTCGGCCCCGAATCTCTTTGCGAGAGCAATAGTCCGGCTTTGATTCGTGCGATTCAGCCAGGCAGCTCCCATTTCGATGATGCCTTGACCGTCGGAAAGGGGCTGGCTGGAGGTGCGGCCACCGACGCGACCCCTGGCCTCTAGGATGAGGCATGAAAAGCCGGCTTTGATAATACGCTCAGCAGCTGTGAGTCCAGCCAGGCCGGCGCCAATGATGACCACATCCACATCTGGTCGTTCCGCTCGTTGAGATGGAGTCGGTCGACTCTGCCCCAAGATTTTGGTTGACGAAGGCTGTGCCACTACGGCGTCCATCTCAAACAGCCAGCTCTGGTCTGCCAGCTGTGCAACCGGCACCAGAGTGATGGCTGGTCTGTGACCATTCAGAAATTTCTGAAGCGGCTTCGCGTGCTTGCGATTATCGGCGTCGTAGTTGACAATATAGAGCGTAAGCTTGAGAATATCGGCGACGGTTGCCGAAGCCGTGATCAAAATTTTTCGCAGTGCCACAAGAGCTAGATAAATCTGGGACTCATAATCGCTGGGTACCAAGCCGTCTGATTGAACACCGGCCTGACCAGAGACGTAGATGGTGTTTCCATGCACACGAACAGTGGCTGGTGCATAATATGCCGATTTAGACTCGTCCACCTCGAGAGCCTGAACCGTGGGCGACATGCTTGTTGCGATATCAGACAATCTTCAGTTAAAGCTGGCGTCTAGAGAGCCTTGAGATTGATGGCTTCAGTTGTCTATCTAATTGGTCATTATATATTCTGGATTTATCTCTCGGAGCCGCTGGCAAAGGTTTGGGCATCACAGTTATATTTCTCGCAGCTGCCGGCAAGATGCTGGGCGCCATGGTTGTATTTCTCGGAGCCGCCAGCAAAGGTTTGGGCATCACAGTTATATTTCTCGCAGCTGCCGGCAAGATGCTGGGCGCCATGGTTGTATTTCTCGGAGCCGCCAGCAAAGGTTTGGGCATCACAGTTATATTTCTCGCAGCTGCCGGCAAGATGCTGGGCGCCATGGTTGTATTTCTCGGAGCCGCCAGCAAAGTTCCGGGTGTTATGATTGGCTTTCTCGGAGCCGATAATCTCGCTCTCGGAGATGTCTCCACATTACCGGAGCCGGATTTCCCGCACTGGAATTGACTCCACCAATGGCGCCAGAAGTAGGTGAGATTGCCCGGCCTGTGGTGACATGGATGTTCCGGAAAGGCTAAGCGGGTTTGGGAATCGACGGAATCAATGCGACACAGAAGAATCCTCTCGTGTGAGGCTGCCACGCGGAATGTAAGTGACGCCCTATTAGGTGATTAATACTCGCTCGCAAACCTTGTCCGCGCTCTCGAACCCATCTTCCATCAACTATATAATCCATCCACTACGTAGCTAGGATTCCACCCCCCTACCCTCCAATCCAATGCTGAAAATGTCTCTACACAAGCCTCCAACGCTCGCGGACAAGGGTTTGTTCATCGAGAAAGCTTACATCGCAGGCCACTGGCAAAACTCGCAGTCTTGCCGAACGTTCCAGGTGTTTGGTAGGCATTAAGTCGGTGCCCACTCGAACCTTTGAGCTAATAGACCATGGTAGATCCGGCCACCAACGAAATCATCGGAGAATGCCCCGAGTGCTCAGTGGCTGATCTAGAAAGAGCAGTCTCTGCGGCTTCAACGGCTTTGGATTTCTGGAGACAGTATTCTGGCCGGGAGAGAAGTCTCATCTTGAGGCAGTGGTACGAATTGATCCTAGAGAACAAGGACGACATCGCTACACTCATCGTATGGGAGAATGGGAAATCATATGCCGACGCAGCTGGGGAGGTTTTGTTTGCTGCGAGTTTCCTCGACTGGTACTCTGAGGAGGCTGCACGGATTTACGGCGACATCATCCCGCATTCAAATCGCGACATCAGCGTGCATGTTTCCAAGGAACCGGTTGGGGTTTGCGCATTGATCACCCCGTGGAATTATCCCGCGGCAATGGTCACTCGCAAAGCGGCTCCTGCCCTCGCTGCTGGATGCACCGTCATCATCAAGACGGATGGTCTCACTCCATATACGGCCAATGCAATCGTCAAGCTAGGTGAACGCGCCGGTGTTCCGTCAGGGGTCGTCAACGTTATAACCGCCCTGGAAGATACTCCCAGGCTTGGGCTGGCCATTTGCAAGTCCGAGGCTATCCGAAAAGTGTCATTCACTGGTTCTACCAGAGTTGGCAAAATCTTGGCAGAGAATTCCGGCAGCACTCTGAAGAAGCTGAGTCTTGAGCTGGGCGGGAATGCACCTTTTATTGTGTACGACGACGCAAACATGGACACAGCCGTTGCTTGCTGTCTCAAGAGCAAATTCAAATCATCAGGTCAGACATGTGTCTGCGCTAATCGAATATATGTTCAGGACGCCATCTTCGATGCTTTTGTTTCACGGCTAGCAGGAGAAATCGCCAACTTGCAGCTAGGATCTGGTTTCAACAAACAGGTCGATATTGGACCACTCATCTCTCAACAAGCTGTAGCCAAAGTCGAAGAACATATCCACGACGCCGTAAGCAAGGGTGCTCGGGTGGTGGTGGGAGGCACACGGTCGCATCTTGGTGAGTCCTTGTCTACCAGAACAGGGGAAACAGCAGCTAAAGACGGCAGGACCTCAATTTTTCGAGCCCACGCTCTTGGCTGGGCTTGACGATGATATGAAAGTCGCCAGTGAAGAAACCTTTGGGCCATTGGCAGGCATTTTCAGATTCTCGACCGAGATTGAGGTCATTCGACGGGCCAACAATACGAAAGTCGGCCTTGCTGCCTATATCATGACCAACGACCTGGGCCGGGCACAACGTACGTCGGAGCAGTTGCGCACCGGAATGGTCGCTATCAACACGGCAATTATCTCAGATGCACCGGTGCCGTAAGTCCACACCTGTGTATTATTACCGTTGGAACGATGCTGATCTTGTTTGCACAGATTTGGAGGTGTCAAGGATTCGGGGCTTGGACGTGAAGGAGGTAAATATGGTCTGGAGGAATACCTCGAGCTAAAGGCCGTCATGACCGCTAAAATATAACACCATACTACATACTGGAGTGATGGTAGACATGTCATGATCAGCTCCCTTTGAATGTTAGTAAAAACTGCTTTCCGGACTATTTACATTTTGATCGCACGTTTCACTAGGCTTTTGTGACCGTGTTGAAGTGAAAGCCCAATCAGAATAGTCATCACATCCCTGTACACCAAAGATTTTGCTTGCCTCGGCAGCGGTTACGACTGCCAAAGATTACCTTGTATATACCCTGTAAAGAGTCTAGTACTACAATGTAACGGTCTAGCGAGTATATTGACAACTGATTAGATGTTACACGGAAATCGCAGGTTACACAAGGGCTACGGTCACGGGACCTAGGGCAGAAGGTCCTTACTAACTTCTTGTATTTAAAGACGTCTTTAACCTTTAAGGCCTTGAGGAAAACCAAGGACCTTTGATACCAAAGACTGTTATTAGTCGTCTTCTATTAAGCTCGTCTCTGTGTTAAGCTTCAGTAGAGTCCGTGGTTAACTTCTCTATATTGATTGTACCGTGATGGGAATTCTATAAAACAGTATATGTATTCGAAAGGATAAAAACGCATGTTAGTGCTTTGTTGAGTGCAATTGCCAGGGGTGTAAGGGCTTGTATGCTCGTTAAGTGGCCTTTCTACATCCGAAGATTAAGTAGTAATTTGGTTTCTAGGAGCTGTTTTTGGAATATGGGTAGGTAACTTAGCCATGGCACTGAGAATTTGACCAATTTTCATGTTTGTTTTGCTGTATGCCACTTTTACAAACTAAATCTCTCTGAACAGCGTTGTGGTGGACATGTCATCTTGCAGTCAGGCCTAGCCCAAGTTACGGATAGGGGGGAACAGGCACATTTTTGCGCAAGCGGAATGTATTCAAGCAATCGACTCTGTCTCGATATGACTACCACAGCATTCGGTTTGGCTATCTAATATGCGACTCAATTGTCCAGGTGTGCTTCTTGCTGCATAGTACCAGTTGCAGAGCGCTACAAGCGCAACTTTACGCCGTGAAGTTTACGGCATACCGCAGATCCATGCAAGCAATAACTCTATAAAAATTTCAGGAGGCTTAACGCGGAGTATATCTTCCAAGTGTTTATGTGTACACAACACAGTTGGGAGTAGCTATAGCTAGATAAGGGGCTATTGTGAGTCGAGGTGAGGACAGAGTAGGTTTACGATGCCTCATCCTGGCCACATAGCAAAGTCAGAGAGCAGAAGCATGGCTTTTTTGTGTCTTTTGACCATTGCGAGTTGGTATGCTAGACTGCTGCGCACTTATAGCAACCGATCGAGCTTCGACGTCGTTTAGCCACAACGTGAGACGGGTTCCCATCAGATGTTGAGTGTCTTGTTTGGATGGATTGTTGGGCGTATTGGACCTAACTGGGTATTAGTGTTGGGAAGTGTAATGGAGGGATCATAGTGCATTCACCCTTCTCCGGTACTGAAATTGACACTCATCGACACAGCCGAGCTATTATCCATATTGCCAGAGGGAGAGATCAAGTTTTCGAGATCAAAGACAGCAATTTGGAGGGAACGGCTCAATATATGACTTTGGAAAAGTTCGAATGGTGCTTAAACGTGAATACCTTGGGGGGAACATGATGGGAAGAAAGCAGACAGCATATTTATACTTGGATTGCTGACCTGGATGGCGACTACCTTACGTCGACGCCATGAGGGTTTGGGACAGAGCGGTACCAGAGAGCGTCTTTTTTGTGCATGGATCGACAAATCACTGTTCGGTCCCTCAGAAGAATGAGGCTTCCAGTCCTAAAAGTGCCATGTTCAACGGCAACATGTGTTTTGGGCACGACGAGTGAGGTGTAAGTGTCTGAAGAGCGGTCTGGTGGAGTTCTTAAACTCCACAGCGAATCACACGTCGGGGACTTGCGTTTTTGCAGCGGATCCCTGTCGTCGTCTGCCTCCGAGTACCCCGGCCAGGGGCCAAACACAAAAAGTCAAAACCAAAAATACTATTTGAAGCTTCAATGTTATTGACCCCACAGCAGCTGCCGACCGGCCGGAGGATAGTACTTTTGCGTCAACGGTTGTACCAAAAGTACCAGACTTGACTATTTGATGCCTACCACAGCGCGGCAACCTGAACTCCTGCTGACCAACAGCATGGGCATCGCACGTGGATAGTACTTTTTGGCGTCGACTCCTCACTTCAGCCTTGCACAAGCGTCAATTCCGTCATAATCCAACATCGCCCATCACCACCGCTAGCACATTAAATTTCTGCAGGCGTTTTCAGCACCACTAGAACCCTCTAGTAGGTGCAAATGCAAAGTTCTTGCTCCGGGTGACGCTCTGCCAACAGCGAGCACCATGGGCCCGGGGCAACCTCCATCGCGTCCACCCCGAGCGCCAAAATCTCGTACCTTGAGAGAAGGAGACTGGGACGAGGTGAAGCCTTACATCATCCAATATCTCAAAACAAGGACACTATGTGCAGTCATCAGTGACATAGAAACTCAGTTTGGCTTTATAGCAACGTGAGAATGAATCACCGTCACTGCACAAAGCCAGGGTGTGGTCGTTTTGGCTAATATGCTCGCCCAGGGAGAGGCAATACAAATCTGCATTGAAGCGATGGAAAATTGGCAAGAATCTGACGAGACAAGAGATGAAGGCTATTGTGCGAAAACAACAATTTCGAAACCTTGCCGAGCCCGAGCAGAGACCGTTGACGTTTAAAGTCCGCGGCGAGATAGTCGCCAAGCGCAAGATTGATCGGTTTATGAGGCAAGAAGGTATCAACCATGATGTCCTATACTGTCCTTCATCTGGCGCCTGTAAGTGCAAAAATTTACGTGAGAGGGGCCTGTAGCATACAGCAAGTGCTAATTTGCAAAAGCCACGCCAAACTCCGACGAGTTTTCTTGCCAAACAGCCCCGGAGACTCTGGCTGCTATCGACACTACACTCTCATATAGTGATGATGTTGCTGCGACTCAACAAGTCGAACCACCGGCCATGGCGGTCAGGGAACCATCCCTAGACCTGGCAACGCACCGAGTTTTGTCTGCGACTCTAAGCCTTCCCCCTGTGCACCATGACCCGGTAAGAACAGACTTATGGAGCTCTGTCGGCGACACGACCTTGGATGACATCCAAATCTCGTCAAGGGTCTGCCACGATGTCCGTCAAGACAATCGCGGTAGCCATCAAAGACTGTTGATGATGGACGCAGCTGGCGTGCCAGGATCCAGGGGACTACACAATCCCCCGGCAGCGCCAGAGGCGAGTGACAACGAACGCTTGGCATTTTACCAGAGAGTTCTCGAAAGCTTGGTAGCGGGAAAGACCGGCCAAGAACGGACACGATTGGTGCAAGAATTCCAAGACGTCATTGGTTTGATTACCCTTCTCGCGGAGCCCGTTGGCATATCCTTAGTAGCAGACCTCCTCAATTGCACGAGTGTAGCGATAAGCGACAAGCTCGCCGCTCTCCATCCTGCTATAGATGTCCATTCTTTCATCGCCGATGACTTGTTTCGGAACTTTCTTAGTGACCAGGGTAGAGGTGTGCCGGCGGAGTTCTGGCTGGACGAGCAGCTGCATCACCGGAAAATCGCTAGCCGGTGTCTAACACTCTTATCCCGCCTTCAGAGAGATATATGTGACTTGAACAATCCGGGAAGCCGGCGCAGAGACGTCGACGAACAACAGCTTGAACGTAGACTACCGCCAAGTGTCCGATATGCTTGCCTACATTGGATCCATCATCTCGTTCGAGGCAAAGCACAAGTCCGGGATGGTGATGAAACGCATACCTTCTTGCAAAATCACTTCCTCCATTGGCTTGAAGCCTTATGCTTGCTTGGGCAAGCGTCCAAGATACTCGACATCTTCCGGCCGCTACGACTGCTCATCAAGGTGAGTTGCAGACTCAGCTTATGGGAGGCGATAAAACAGGTACTGAATGTGTCTGCAGTCTGGATATAGTATTGAACTCACTAGTTTTATCTCTGACGCAGAGAGCTTCATCTCAAATTGCATCAGCATCATTGAAGCCTACCCTCTCCAGCTCTACAGTTCAGCAATAGTGTTCTGCGGTGAAAGTAGCTCGATACGCCGACTTTTTGCGCACGAAGTCTTATCTGTGCTCGCTAAACTGCCCAGGGTAGGCAGACCCTGGAACCCATGTATACGGACACTGAACGGCCATGAAAAACGCACTTCTTCTGTCTCGTTTTCCCATGACTCTAGGCTACTTGCGACTGGCTCTTATGACAAAACCGTCAAGATCTGGGATACGGCAACTTGGAAGTGCTTGAGGACACTCGTGGTACGCAGTCTTGTCGCCACCGTCATATTCTCACACGACTCTAGTTTTCTTGTAGTGGTTGCTAATCGTAACGTCGACGTCTGGCATACCGCGACATGGCGGCGTGCGCAATCATGGGGGTCTGAGTCTGAAGTCCGTTGCTTTGCACTCTCGCACAACTCACGGCTCTTCGCCTGGTCGGAGGCATACGGAACAATTGAAATCAAAGATGTTTTAACGGGGAGGCTTCTTCATATCCTCACTGGCACAGAAGACTCACACTCTGTCGTCTTCTCTCACGATTCGACACTACTCGCGTCTTGTGACGGAGGGGACATCAAGATCTGGCACACCGAAAGCGGCCAATGCATCCAAACTCTTGAGTCCACGCGATATTCACACTCCATCATCTTCTCTCATGACTCCAGAATGCTAGCGTGGGTTGAATGGACAGACACAGAGTGTGACAATTTTTTCGATGGCGACGATGACGACTGCATCAGAATTTGGGACATGGTCGCCTTCGAGTTCTTACAGATCATAAAACCGAATCAAAGCCGTCCGGTGTCGCTCGTATTCTCGCACGACTCAAGCATTCTGGCATCTGCTTCGTTGGATTCAACAGTGAGGCTTTGGGATGCTAGCACTGGCCAGTGCCTGCAGGTATATACTGGCCATTCGGGATTCATGGAATCAGTCGCCTTCTCGCACGACTCATCCTGGCTCGCGTCAGGCTCATTCGATGACACAGTCAAGATATGGGACGTGAAGCCTGAAACCTACCAGATCCAACCCCAATACGCCGGCTGGAACAAGGGCGATGCCGACCCATTGGTTAGCTTGTCCCCTGATACAGAGTTAGTTGCATCAGCATCGTTGCAAAGTGGGAGTATTAGGATCTGGAATGCAACCACCGGGGAGTGCTTGCAAAGGATACGACAACAATTTGCTTCCACCAATTGGATCTGCTTCTCGCAAAGTCCATATTTGCTGGTAGCGGAATGTCGGCCAGGGATTCACAACATCTGGCACACCACCACAGGGACGTGCATACAGACGGTAGTCAGTGCTCATACGTCGGTCAGTTTCTCGCACAACTCACAGCTTCTCGCGTTGCCCGTCAAGTCTTCTGGTTCTCTTGACATCTGGCATGTCGCTACAGGACTGTTACTAGACACACTGCATGACTGTCAAGATGATATTGCGCAGACCATGATCTCTTACGACTCCCGACTCGTTGCGTGTGTGTCTAAGAGCGGAACTATTCACATCTGGAATATCGCTCTGGGTGAGCTTACACGAAGGCTGGAAGTATGTCTCTCCAATGACTGCGAAATGTCCTCTCCGGCCTTCTCGGATGACTCTCAGCTTCTCGCGTCCGCATGTCTCTGCAGTATCAAAATATGGGACATCGAGTCTGGTCGGTGCCTGCAAACAATGCGGCCACCTTTCAGATGCACTACCTCCTGGAACATTGCCTCCCTCACTATATCGCGCAATTCGAAGCTTCTCGCATCGTTGGACCACCAAACGGTCAATATATGGGCCATTGAGACAGGCTACTGCCTACGAACTCTGAGCTTTGATTATCGCATATACAAAGTATCGTTCGATCCTACCAGCAGATTCATTCACACAAACCTTGGCGTCGTCGCATTGGACCTATCTTTGACTACTGAGACCGCAGATGAGATGATTCAGCGTCCACGTTTCCAAGGTTATTGGTTAAGCTCAGACCAGAGTTGGGTGATGCATGGCTCAGATAAAGTACTGTGGCTTCACCCACACTATCGGCGGCGGAAACTTGGGGTGGCTATAGAAGGTTCCACAGTTGCTATCAGCTCTGGCTCTGAGGAGGTATTGATATTCCAGCTGGCGGACTGTGGGATTGTCTGACTTGTGATACCCAAGTGAATCCAATACTAAAGGGAACGATGTGGGAATCCCCGGTGTGGGTGGTCGGTCCACTATGCAGTGACCCGGAGTCAGCTGAAGATGTCGTGGTGACGAACAAAGCACATCGTTTTAGCCCAAACCTTCACCTTTGCCCATGTCCCAGATGCCAGATCCCACGAATAGCACCGAGCTCCAGCAAATAGATGGGAACACCACGCCATAACACAGATACTTTATTATAATAATTATAATATATAAATAATTTACT
>NW_011942167.1:47226-61359 GCF_000187425.2 Metarhizium robertsii ARSEF 23 | reverse complement strand
ATATTCGTGACTGGCCCGGAACACATCCTTTGCAACGGACCCAACACTCGCTTCTCAACAGCGGGCCATATTGTCTGCGTCGCGGAGGGACCAATTGGAAGTCAGCCAAGCAGACGCTCGTGACAACGAACACAACCGAAGCCGAATTCATCAACCTCACACCAGCGGGAATGGGCTTATTGTGGATATCGTAATTCCTCGCTGACCTGAAAATGCCGCAACCGAAACCATTGGTCCTATTTACGCCAGGTTGGCAGTACTAAAAAAGAACAACACGGCTCGTACGCGTTATATTGGATCATCAATCGTACCAATGATGGCTACTTTCAACTTCATCAAGTCAGTGCATACACATGTGTCGGATAATGCCTCTGTAGACTGAAGTCGCAGAGCTTGGTGTAATGACTGGTTGTCATAGCGTCGGCTATCATGACTAAACTTAGCCGAAAGTTAAATCGGACGAAAGGAAGATTTTTGGTATTAAAAAAAAAGCTGCAGATGGAGTCTGCAGCACTCGCAACAACAAGTATGTACAATGATTTTATCAAGAAGCTTAGTTAACATGAGTCTCATAACCTGACAGGTGGACATGAAGGATCCGCAACCCGACTGATCTCTCCATGCTGAATCAAGCCTTGTGGCCTGATCAACTCAAAGTGTTGTTTTTTCAATGCGTTGCACAAATATTCACCTGATACTGAGTTTGGTGCGCTTCTCGTTTCTCGGCCTCAACCGCTCCTCCCTTTCTCCATACAGGACCAATCCGCAGGAATTGGTCGGGGTGAACCAATGTTCGAGTGTCCAGCATGTCGATTACCGTACATAGACAATCTTGCGCGTCCCAGCGTTTTCCAGCGCTGCACGTCACTATGTGCCTGGCAGTTACCCAAGGCGATGTACTTGGAGCTGATACAACCAGGCGCTAGATCAATCCCCCAATAGCATACATTGAAATTCCACTACCCCGTACTCTTCCTAATTGAACCCTACACACCATGGATGGTAATACCCCCAGATTACCACTCGCAGTTGTCATTGACCCACCACCTAGTCGCCAGCTCCAATGGGAATCAACGCGCCAGGGCTCACTTATCGAGCTGTTCGAAGCGTAGGCATTGCTGAATAGACCATGTATAGACAAGGCTGGCATTCATACTCCAGGCTCATTTGCTTATTCCGATGCTTTGGTCGACCAACACAGGCGCTCGTTGGTAGCTTGCATTTCGATGTCCCTTTCTGTGTCGAATCCAAGACAGCGCCTTGGCAATGTGAGAAAAGGGCATGCAGACTCTCCTCGCGGAGGTGGAGCGTTCGGGGTTGTCGTAATCGGTGAATGCTCAAATGAGGGTTGGTGCTGACCAACGCCGCCTGAAGTAAGTTTCTCTTGTCAATAGGTCCACGGCAGGCTCCATTTCCAGCTCTGTTCTAGCCTTCGTGTGTGGACATTTTTTCTCCCTTTTCTTTTTCAGCAACCTGTCACCGTTGAAGTACGAGTGCAGAAAACGCGGCAAGAGTTGTCACTAAATACCATCATTCTGCGGGCCAATGTGCCTTTCATGCTTGAAGTTCCCTTCTGCTGAGTTATGCTCGCAAAAAGCCATGTCCTCCCACGTAATCACTCACACCAACCGCAGCACACCCATTCGGATCGCAAACACTCGCAATCTTCCCCACTCAAGCGTCTCCCATTTTGACGAAGACCCGCCCTCCAATAGTTTTTTTCTTTTTTTTTTTTGTGGTTTCCAAGTCAAGGACCACAAGCTCTTGTAACGTGCAGTTGCGTTCAACCAATTCTCGTCACACACAATTCAGAGCCCATATTCCACCACGACGCTTGTGATTGGCAACTTCGGCCTGTCTTCCCGTTTCTTCATCTTGTTTTCTAGTTCCACCCTCCGGCCCTGCTGCACTTGCAAACGTTCAGTACACACTACTGAGACCGTTTCCCTCGCAATATTCGCTTCGAGGTCAATCCCCCCGCCGTCATTCATCATATATTGAGTCGAGTTGCCGGTAAACCCCCTTCGACTGTCTTTCCACTTTGTCAGGCACACAATCTTCGCATAGCTCTCAATTGGAGATGTCGTTCGCTTTGATTGGGAGACTTCAGAGCCCGTCCACTTGTTCTTTGCCTTGCATACGTTGTCATTATCCTCACCTTGCAGAGTTCCCAGTCTTTATTAATAGGTTCAAGCTATGTATGTCTGACATATGATATAGTGCTATTAAACAATTTGTGACTGTAGCGAACTGCCAAAACGCATAAGAAGCCTCCTTGTCAAGCTTCGCAACTGAGGTTAAAACTTGTACTGCAGTGTCTTTCGCTGAACTCTCGAGGTGTCTCTTGGCCCTGCTCAGGCAACGCGGTCATGATGCTACACAATTCGTAGGTTCCCTTCTTCTGTCCCAAAATTTCTGGAGTAACAGTGGCTAACATTGCCTTTGCAGAAGCCATACTCCTCAACAACCTGAGGTCACTCTACAGTATGGTCGATATTATGGATTTTGGCGACCTAGGAAGTATCTATTCCCGATCGATGAGGTATGCAGCCCGCGGTCTCCCCCCCCCAAACAAAAAAAACCTCTTCTTTCCCTTTTTCATAAATATAGCACTGCTTAATTCCTAACTTGATTGGGTAGGAAGCGCTAGACGCAATGGATTTATTTCACAAATTTTTTGTGGTTGCGCGAAAAAATGCACTTTATTTACCTGATCTGGATCAAAATCGGTCGCTTCGAGTCATGGATCTGGGCACTGGGACCGGAATCTGGTCCATTGTGGTTGCGGACAGGTACGTTTACTTCCTGCGTCCGAACTTTCTGCTTACTGATGGTATAGATTGTATGGAAGGACCGGCCACCAGCCTGTGGTCATGGCTGTAGACCTTCATAAATTCCAGTCAAGGTTGTATGTATTCCATCATTTGCGCTATGGCAGTCTAACGGCTAATCTGGAGAAGAATCCCCCCTGGAATGACGACAGTCCAGTTTGACATTGAAGATCTGTCCTGGAATTCTTTGATTACAGGTTGCGACTTGGTTCATATTCGATTGCTTTTTGGGAGCATCCATCACGAAATGTGGCCAGAAATTTACCGAAGGATATTCCAGTAGGCAAATAAAACCAACAAGTTCCCATCCTGATCCCCAAATCGCCGCCGGCCAGAACTAACGACCTCGCAGTCACCTAACCCCCGGATCTGGATATGTCGAGCATGTTGAAATCGACTGGGTGCCGAGATGGGATAAATATACTATGCCGCAAGCGTCTGCCCTTAAGGAGTGGTCAGATCGGTTTTTGGGGGCATTAGACCGCTTTAACAGAAGTGCCAGAGTCGACTCGACTGCCGTTCATCGGACAATCGAGGGTGCCGGATTTACCAACTTTAGGGAAGAGATCATTCGATGTTATGTAAATCCGTGGATGTCCGACCCCCATGAACAAGACGTTGCAAATTGGTTCAACATTGCCTTCTCTCGTGGGGTCGACGCCATGAGTTTTGTGCCCATGATCGAAGGATTGGGCATGAGCCAGAGTAAGGTCCAAGATCTTTGCACAAGAGTCAAGAAGGAGATCTGCGTGCTGGCTCATCATGCATACTTCGATATGTAAGTCCTCTGCTAAGGCGTTCACAGCCGATTCGGAGAAGATACTAATCAAGAGTGGCTTGCACCAGACATATCTGGTCTGCACGAAGATCTCCCGACTAACCATGTTGGCGGTATAATATCTCCAAAGCCAACTTTTTGGTTTATCCCAAGCTCTTACGGCCTTCATATGGGCAGGTATAAATGAATGAACTGCATTGAGCAGCGCTTTAACGACTTCATAGAGCATAACGCAGAGTAGCACGGATCAAGGCAATCACAATTACAGATGCTGACTTCATATGTCGCGAGTTCACGGTACGGGGGCACTCACGTCAGTTTTGCCCCAATTAGCCCCACTAGTATCAGCCCAGCCTTCACCGCGCAAGTTCTCATTCCTATTCCAAAATCTAGGACAACCCATTGGCCTAACGCCAGAGGGATTACGTTCGTCATTCCGAATCACAGGACAAATTTGTGGAAAATGTTTACCTTTCCAATTCTTCCTGAGGTAAACAGGGTTGGTATGTACGAAAATGAGCACAGGTGTCGGATAAAACTGCCTCTGTTGATAGAACAAGCAAACTTGGTGTAATTTCCATCTGTCATAATGTCGGTTATCATGACTCAACTTAGCCGAAAACAGGCTCGGACGAAAGGAAGTTTTTGATATTAAATAGAGAGCTGCAGACGGAGTCTGCAGCACTCAGGGAACAAGAAGAACAATGATTTTATGACCAGCTTAGTTAACAATGAGTCTCAAAACGTGACAGGTAAAGCAATACCAGAGAGTTTTCAGCCACACTTTGAAAATCTCGCCGCATAGGAGAAAGTCAACGGTAGTATCCGCTGAGCATTTTTCTCCCGAGGCGGGATGAGGGGGAATTGACCCAACAACAATGCCAGAGGCGACTCCACCCAACTTTTCCCTTCGGATGAACTCCAAGAAATGTTCTAGGCGGATATAATCCTTGCTAGCCGGGAAGATCCAGTGGTTTGGCGAGAGGGAGTTTTCTCCTCTTTACCTACTGAATACCATTGTACTCCGTCCTGAACATATTTCGACGTGTATAGCACCAAGTGATCTCCCACATGGAAAGGGCCATTATCGCCGAACCATAATTGCCTTTCGAAGCTGTCAAGACCAAACATCATATCCAAGGGTATTTCCACTCCCTCTCCCTCAGCACGTTGCGAAATTGGAAACCCAGAACCCAAAACATCGCCTCGAAAGAGTCGATGCCGGCAAGTCGACGGCGTCTCAGAATCACCCAGTGTTAGTTGGGTCTTAATCTCGAATCTCGTGTTTGCCTGCCTCTCGGCTGTACGAAAGATCGTTGCTGATATGGTCCTGATATTCGAGTCAGGTTGCCTCAAGGATGCTTGAAACACGCTAGCTGTTGGATTGTTTGTGCAGCTTCGTCAAGTGGGCTCCCTACGGTGAGCATCACGCGTGCTAAGTCTTCATCCTCATTGCCTTGAGGGGGTTCAGATTGCTCGATTGCAACGCGCGTTGTTTCGTAAAGGGCACAGTCTACAGAGGTCAGGATCCGAGGGTTGGAGTGAACTTGAGAAAGACCATTCACGTCTGCTTACCTTTGTAACAATATCCAACTACTCCCACGAGCCACTCAAGAAGCTTCGTTGTTCCCCAAATCTTCTGGACAAAGTCCTTACAAGAATCTGCTTGCGCCTCAGTCGGGCTGCCCGTCCATATCACGAGTCTGAATAGACCGATAGTGCCGTGGGGAACCTGTTTGTTGCAGAACTGTTGGTTCGACCCGAACATTGTGCAGTGCAGTTTCGTAATAATATTTAGCGTGAGAAGGGGTGACGAGCTTGATCTCCATAGTGATGAGGTCGCTCGAATATTTTGTCGTTGTTGGGCTGTGTGAATCACAACGTGATGATTGATTCCAATGAGGGAAAGTTTGAATGGTGGGATCTGACGAGGTTGAAAAGATTTGCGTGAAAAAGTGAGGCGGTCTCGTCACGCGGACTCATTGGCTCACAACATACCAGTCATGGATCACTGACATCTACCCAATAACTGTATTTGCTGGTCCCTCCGTGAGCAAGTTGCACTGCTCCGAATCATATGAATTCTAAGTCTTTCCACCAATGAGTCACTAACCGCTATCACCCACCGAAATAGCCCTAGTTTAGTGTGGCGCTAGTGTTCGGCCCCCCACCGACACGCTTCAGCTTCCATCCCAGCCCGTTCTGTTCTCGCCGAGGCTCACATGACCTTCTGGAAGACAATAGCGACGCGGTAGCTTACTTCAAGCGGCCCGATAACACTTGTTCATGACCTCTTACTGAATGTATTGAGGGACGTAGCAGCCCCCGCCAACAGAAGTGAACAAGGAGTTTGCGACTTCGATGTATGATCAATTGCAAGCATTCACTTCCATAACCCTCCAAAGTCCTTGCACGGAACAGTATCCTGTGTTCCAGAGCAATGCTGCGGATCGATGGAGCAGGTTTGTTTGGGTGGATGCTGATGGTACGGAGCTATAGCAAGTTCTATTTGCTGATCCTGCCGCTGTTCCTCTGCCGAACTTCGGCAATGTTTGTCGCAGGAAGTCATATTTCATTTCTCCAGCAGGGGCCGGCCTAGAGTTTGGTCAACCAATTCTGCCCAAAACTGTGTCATTGCCGCAATGGAAAGACAATTCTTACAATCGCCAGGTCTCATTTTGCACTGCTCGTCTCGACTTACAAGGCATTCTGTACTACACGTAACCACTCGAGAACACGAAACTTCCTCTGCTCGTCTTGAACTCCGAGCCGTCGAGTTCTTATGGAACTGAATGCACTCCTGCAGGCACCCATACAAGTTGGATGCGACCAGCAAAACGGCTATTGTGTGGAGTGCAAGCAAGGCGCATGTGAACAGCCAAGACGGCTTGACGAGGGAAAGGTCGAACAACGGGTTGTTAGGGATAGAACCAGGTGTATGGAGTCAACGCGCCGATGATAGACAGCTGGTTTTTAGCCACAGCGCTGGAGGCAGGGGCCGGTCCTCGTAGTCACCTCTGAACTCACTCCTCAGAAAGTCTCAGAAGTTTACGGCAAGGATGCCGGATCGAATGCTAAGCAAGCATTTCCAAAACATCCCGACAAGTTATTGTCCATCAAAGAGTGCTGGAACCATCGGGAGAAATGGAGCTTTACAGCCGCATCCTTGGTGTCGCAAGGCGAAGGCATGTGCCGTTGTCCAGGGCCTTCCCGGCCAGTCGGAACGCAGCTTACTCTTGTTGCTACTGGAGAGTGGACAAAGGCACTACTTTGTTGCAATGATAATAATTCTGGAAGCGAAGCAATGAACGTCATTCTGTCCATAACCACCCAGGTTGGTGCGACGCTCGTTCGAGGACGTAGAGCCTCAATACCCTGAGCTGCTCCCGGATGATCGTGAAAATGAGCTCTCGAAGTTTCCTTTTCTACAGAAACATCCAGACCTAACGAGCGCTGACTATTGCGATTATCTGGTGAAGTCCATAATGATCGACAGCCCATCCTTCGAAAGCGACCGACAATTACTCTGCGTTCCTGCGTCGCGTATGACTAAACTAACTCGCCAGTCTCGCGAAGTAAGCACAGCAAATATAGAAATATAGTAATTACCGATGTAGTACCCAAAACTACTACAGCTGACATGTTAGTTCAGCAGGCGATTGTACTAGAATGGCGGCGGAGTCGGGTTTTTAACAAACAGCCAGGTTTGGACCTGAAGCTCAAGTAGCACCCACTTTCTAGGAGGCAGCAAAACCTTTCAAGGTAGTAGTAACAGATCGATTCAGACACTCCCAACGAAGTGGCAGTGTTCGATGCGAAATCCCCGGTATCTCGTACTATCTAGCGAAATACGCCATAATAGTTGCCATTCTGAGAAGACAGTCCGGGGTCTCGCAGTGGATGGTGACGGCACCCCAAACTCAACCGCCGTCTTTTATACCGCAAGCATAGGAATAGCCGCCAAATGTTGACATTGTCTTCGCAAAGACCATTTTGGGCTTCCTTGAGCTCCTTAATTCTCTATATTGACTCTTTGTGGGATTGGCGTCGTCTCGAATAGTACCGAAACGAGGTAACCAGTTACGCTGATGAATCTTTTTGCGGAGCTTCCAGTAAACTCTGAATGCTCATAGCAGTATATGATGTATTGGACATAGTAAGCGGAACTGATCCGGCCCTCGGCCTGCTCCGATATGCCCAAGAGAACCGATCTTGGGCCCCTGGACTAGGCATGACCATCCTCTGTTGGCTAGGCCCACCTTTGTTACCTTCGGTAGCTACCTCAGCATGCGAGGCAAGCCCTTTTCTGGGTGCATCAGGCAAACGCTGACGCGCACGTACCAGTGGTGCTGTCCCTGTCTGGTGCCGAACCACTCCTATGGTCGGACTAAGTTGGTTATCTTCTTCGATCAGTTGCTGCTCGGCCGCGGCGTCATCGGCGGTGCGAATTGCATTTTGATCGCCTTGAGTATCTTGGCGGCTCCGTCTGACCGGTCTTGAAACGCTTTGGAGTAGCCCAATATCAAGTTCATGCCTGTTAACCCGCGGTGGAGGCTGGCGAGTTGGAGAGTTTGTTCCAGCATCCGTAGACCGCAGTTCCGGTGACGTTTGACCGACTCGTAGGAGACTGGTTTTTGGAATCGGGGCTGGCGAAGCCCCGGGCTGTGAACGCAATCCAGGAGGCCCGGCAGACGTCGAGGTTACAGAATTGGGAGTGCTCGTATAGTTGCCAGCTTGCTGCTGTTTGTCCGATGGGGATGCAGCCATCCCACTTCGACCTGTGTTCTGTTGGCTGGAATTCCCATCACCTTCAGAGCCGTTTTGAGATGGTTTGCGACGGTTCGGTGAGCCAGATATTGATTGCCTTGAGCTCTGCCGCATGCTCACCATCTGATCTTCCCCCAGAAGCGTGTTTCCACCTACGGCAAGCAAGCCGTTGTTCTCGTCCGGCGCATGTGCGTTAGATTTTTGTCTTCCCGCTTGCATTTCCCTCTCCTCGTCTGATGAGGGCCCGTCGTATGGATCCTGTTTCCGTTGGTGAGTGCTTCGCCGGGCGACAGACTTCTGAGGCCCGATCTTTCGCACTTTGTGAGGCCGCTGTGGTACAGGACCAGCACGGCGCTTCCGGCCCGCAGGTCGCCTTCTTCGCTCGGGCATCCACGAACCGACCGCTTCCTCGTCTTCTCTGCCGTCTTCTTCCTCGCGATCTTTAACAGGGACGAAGTAACATCTCTCAGAGTCACAGCGAAGCTCGTACTCTTCCTCTAAACATTCCCCTTCGCCAGGATCCGCAGTGTCCCAGGACCTCTTACGGCAGTCCACTTGCAGCGTGTACAATGTCGGATGCAAGTCCGGGTGCGTGCGTTTGAATCTCACCCAAACCCATTGATTAGGTTCCGCTTGTCCCTTCAAATCAACTTTTATAGTTTCCATAGATATGGCATAGGTCGTTGGAGCAACGGGACGGTGCGTTTCTCCAGACCTCGTGTTGGCCAGCGGTTTCCAGTGCTCGGTGCGTATCGTGTGCGGCTTAATCGTGAGCGCGCCTGGGTTTTCATCGTCGGCCTGCAAGGCTTCCCAATATGTTTCCAGCTCGTCAGAATCGGGTGCCTTGACCTGCTGGAATCGCCTTGTCTCAACCCATTTTCGTCTTCGGCGCTCTTTTGCGGATATTATGTACCCGAAGCACACTTCGCGAAACCTTGCGACGGCGTCGTCTAAGAATGGTATACACGCGCCAAGGTGCACGGCTTTGCTGTAGCTCAGATTAGCGCACAGTGTCCTTTCCTTTCCCTGGCGACGCAGAGCAGCATACCGAGCAATGTTGGATGACAGAATTTCAACCTCAAAGTTGGCCTGGCGGCCCTCGTCCCTCATCTTGTCTCGCAGACCACAAAAGCGCTTTATGCACACATCTCGGATGAGTTCGTTTGAGGCCGGGGGTCTCCCGAAAATGTAAACCTTGGTGACATGGGGAATTTTCCGAATAACGCTTTCCGCCAGTGCAAACCCTTCCGTATATGCGTCGATGATCATCTCTCTCAAGCTCTTACCCGCGAACAGATGCCCCCCTATCTCGATGTCCTGACATTCTTCTGTCATACGATGGATATGTCGCTCTAGGAGTCGGAAGGAGCCCGGCGGTAAACGCAACTCTTTGCATTTTGCTTGCAATTGGGCGAATACGTCGGATATACCGCCAGGACGACTGTCAGAGTTGCAGAGCAGCTGCGTGGCCCGACCCAACCGTTCAACGGCGGATACATCCTATATCGCAATCAGTACGAACTCGTCGCCATTCATGTACATCTTTAGCCATACCACGATTCCTCCCCCACAGTTGACAAGAACTTCCTATTGAGAAGTTAGTTCTGTCTTTGTTTTCTCGAAGCGCAGGTCTGTCACGAACTTTCTCGATGTTGGAGTCCTCGGGCTCTTTGTCCTTCTCCGCTTTCCGCCTCAAATGGTTCAGATAATGGAAGACTGCCTCCATCTCAGATTTACAACCAATCGCGGATGGGAAACCGCCGGATATCGCGCATCGCGCAAGTCGCTCTTGCATGAGATTTCCCTTCCGGCCTCTGGTGTATGCTGCGGGCACCGTAATCCACGCTTGTTCTGGGGGCCCGTAGCCCTTCTTCTGCCTATGCTCCTCGATCCGTTTCCAAAGAAACGCGAAAATCTTGGTGAGATTATCGTCAAGGACGTCCTCCACTGGGCCATGATTCGCACAGAGGGCTCGCATCTGTGCTCCTTGCGAGCCAGGCTCGCATAAGCTCACGTCCAGTGCTTGCTTGATCCCATATACCTCTTCTTTGTCAGGGGGAGGATGAAACCCGGCAAGGTCGATGCTCGTGCCTTTGTTGGGAATTTCCTTTGGGATCTGCCCGGGTGGCTCTGCGGGAAATATGAAAGCCGTGGGATACAGAAACATTGGGCCTTCGTCCCCGTATGCATTTTGGGACTTGCCCACTTCTACTTCCTCAGGTCCATCAGCACCGAACACGGAGGGAGCAGCGTGGGTGCTCCCAAAATCGACAGCAACAATCGCCCCCGGCGCGCCGTCCATGCTGAGAGGTGTATGACGTCAGATCTCGCACATGCGGTGGGTAGGATTGAAGTTGTAGAGTTTCGCGCCGGGCGCAGGATTTGGTTCGTAGAATCGGAAACGAGCAGTTGTCATGTCCGCGATGGAAATTGTGGTTGAAGCCAAGGTGGTGGAGCTTCTTCAGTTAGGACCTCCACGGGTGTTGTAGGGTGGTTTTTCGTGTCGCGGTTCCACACGCGTCGATAGTTAAATGACGCGACTCCCCTGACTTCTCCTGGCCTCAGGTTAGCGAACCTTGGAGATTCACCTCATGTACCTTCCAGAGCTTCCTGGCTCGTAAACTATGTTTGTTTTGGTGCGGGCCAACATAATTATCGCTGTCATTTACAGACTGTGTTTTCCGTGGATGTACAACGTGTACGGTAGATTCTAAAACTACTCGACTGAACCCACCCCTGTACCAGGCCGTTGACTCTACACGGTCAACAGATCCAGTCCCAATGCCGAGCGGCCATGTTTGGCGCCGAAGGGCTGGCCCCTGATATCCGAGCAGTATGGAACACTTCAGCGTGGGCACATGGATGTACTGAGGCACAGGATACAAGTCCCACTTGCCCTTCGGCTTGCATTCGGGATTTACAGAAATTTGGGGCCAGTGTCGAGCCACACAATAGCGGCTATGGTTGAGCGTGGAGGCGAAAGCGTCGCCGGCGCAGAAGGCGTCGAGGGTGTTGGAAAAGCGGGTCGACACCTTGTTGGCGACGATCTAGGCCGCCGCGTACTCCAGTGAGGCTACGTTCAAGAGCCCGTCCCCATTTGTTCCACATCGAGTGGGTTTATAGTCATCATCTACGCAGCTCAAAATTTGATGTAGGCGCAGCACTGTCTGACCTTTTATGCCTTATCTTTGGAGCGCAGGGTATTGGAGGTAAGGGTGGTCGGCGCGACAATTACTGATCCGTACGTTTCAGTTTGGGATTGTTTGATCTGTCTTCGGTAGCCGATGTCTTGTGAGGCTTGAACAAATGCTGATTTCCCTGAATAGCAGACGACCGGTGCCCTCTTTCGTTCACGGTGCATAATGAGTCGCACCCATGAATTATATCCCGAAGCTCGAGATATCTCCTTCCAAGAAAGAACAATACTTTCGAAGTAGTTGGGCGTTATTTGGGAGACTTCGCGAACGACATCTATCAAGATATAAAACATCTGCCGTCTGGTTCTGAACATTGGAGACTCTGATTAGCTTTAAAGGCCTGAGCCGCCCGCACTTTCATCGGCAGTCGACAGGCGAGGATCCTCGGGAACTGGAAACCATCGTGGGCCAGCTGGCTGAATCGGTGCAGGTGGTTATTGTTTTAAACTGGACGGGACGAGCCTGTTTCACAAGACTTGGCTTCCTTTCCCCCCACCCCACCCAAGATCACCGTCACCGGTGTCCAAGGTACTGCAACAGAGAGGCCAGGTATCCTCCGTCTTTCTTCGCCTCGCCCATGTCGATCCTATGTTCGTCCTTCAGGGTGTAGTCGCGGAAGGCTTCAAAATCATGCCACACCTTGACCTCCTTGGACCTCCGTCGCGCGTCGATCAGGTCCACGATGTTGACAAGCGGGTTCTTCAAATGCTTCTTGCATTCTGACATGGAGTGGCTTGGAGGTATACGGACCTCACGGCATAGAGCCTGGTATCCCTCGAGTTTCCCTTCCTCTGTGAGCTCTTCACCACGATGATCATGTTCCTGCGACTTGGAAAAGTAGTATGATTTGAGTTCCTCGCGCATCGCAAAGGTGCGCTCCTGTGTATACTGTTCGGAGCTAGGCATCCATTCCCGTAAGAATCAAGAATGCAGGGGTATGTGAGCCACCGGCTGAGAAGGGTTCAATTGCAGTGGCAGGCTCTCGAGTAGCAGGCATACCAAGATAGGATGGCCTGGGTCGCCTGGTGGCTACCAGCTGGAGGCCAGGGTCCTGTTCGCCGCCAAGTCGATACGGCGTCAAACATCGGTGGGACCGGCATTGTCGTTGAGGAGCTGGACTTCCACACCTTCACTACTCAACTCCTGCCACGGCGCATGACAGACATAAAACCCGACATAATATACGCCTATGCGATGCTGGCTATTCCGTTGACCCGCCTTTGGGACGTTCCTTAGTCTCAAGAGACATTTCGGCATCTTGCACCAGCAGTGTTGTCATTCTAGAAGCTTGGTAGAGACTGTGTGGCATGTACTTTGACAGGCAAGTGCGCTGGTTGGGGATCGTAAATTCGACGGTGTACTCACTCAGTCAATGACTATCACAGGCGTGCCACAATATCCGCAACGCCGACCGGGAATAATTCACACTTCCTTTCCGCCAAGAGCGCAAGTTGGGCATCTAATACCAGGAATCTAAGCCAGTAGTCATGTGCTCTACCGCAAAAGGAAAAGACATTTGGGCCACTAGTCCCCCGAACCTTAGGTCCGTAGCTGATAAATCTATCCATGTCAACAGGCTCTGATGTAGTTGTGGCATTGCCAGGGGCACTCCTGACCCGTAAAAGCATCGAAATGGGCCTGGTATTTCGAACAAGAGAGTTATGAAGTACCATTCTGCTAGTTATGTTGTGAGATGAAAGTAAATCGAGAGGCTATGTGCAGGAGTGAAAGGTCTTGTGAGAGGCCGAAGCGGTGGGATGAAAAGCGAATATTGGAGTATCACGGAAAGGCAGGACAAATGTTGAGCGTCTCCAGCTTCCCGTATTTTCGAACTCGACCTTTTTACACCAGTGGACTGAGGACTTGCGGCCATGCATTGCTTGCATGGCAGCCGTTTTAGGTGGTACCCCTGAAAGACGGCGACGAAGACGATCGCGCCTGATCTTAAATGTCTTGGCCACGGCCCTCTGCTTGGCCTTTGGATTGTTTCTGAGGTATTGAACAGCTTCCTCTGCACGTAAGTCAATATTACGAATGGTGTAGTTATATTATGTATCTCCCATATCTCGCGCCCCCCTTAGCTGTTGTCGATTGCGGCAGCGCCTAGGTTCGCGGGGACCCGCGACTTTAGAATTTCGCGGGACCCCGCCTACGAAAAATTTGTACTGACCTTACTGGCTGCCACTAAACATGTCTTCACTCTTCCACTCATTTGTAGAGCCATGAGCCAACTTCCTAGTTCGGCGTTTGCTGCGTCATTTCCCAGTGACTGTCTACCTCCAGAGGCAGATTACCTATCACGAGATGCACTCTTCAGCTCCATTAATGCGTGGGCTGTGACGAGGGGGTATGCCTTCACAACTGGAAAGTCAACAACGGGGAGGAGCGGGAAACGGACTGTCACATACGCGTGCGATCGATCTTGCCGACCACCAAGTGAGACCGCAGAGCGACAACGCAAAACGACAAGTCGTGGAACCAACTGTCCATTCTCCGTTCTAGCTAAGGAGTCACTCGACAAAAAAATCTGGACTCTCCGACACCGGCAAGACCCGCGTTT
>NW_011942167.1:40652-47126 GCF_000187425.2 Metarhizium robertsii ARSEF 23 | reverse complement strand
GCTTATTTGCACTGGGGTGTTCACGAAGTCGTGGGGTCTACCGTGTGTCCATACAATCAAATCACTAATAGCAAGTCATGGCGTTCTTTTACTGGAGCATTTCCATACTCATTGGCACCTGAGACGAAAAGGTTCGCCACAGCATTTACTTGAGCCGCTGCAACGCACCGATATGGTGAACCACATATCCCGCGCCCCTCAGCAGAGCACGAGAAGAGAGCCAAGTTTATTTGAGACAATAGAGCCGACGAGGGCTCCTCCAACTTGCAGCAGATGCCACCAAACCGGGCATACAAAAGCTGGGAACAATTGCCCTCTACGGCATGCCGAGCTTCTGCAGCGGCTAACCGCCCATGCGGATCCATTGGGAAACGAGATGAGCGAAATGGATGCCGCTCCAGGCGATAATACAGATGAGGTCTTCTCGAGTCTGGACTTGGCTCCAACGGAAGCCGAACTGCCACGAGGTGTCGAAACGTACCCGGTGCCATTCTTACCGACTGAAACACAGGCAAGCGCCGAAAGCAGACGAAGCAATGAACCTACGTCAGAGGTAAATTTTCCACTACCCGTCAGCGAACCCGATTTTACGGAGGATGTGGAAGAGCTCCGCGTGCTGGAGGCACGAGAATCATCGCTTTCGCCAGGTGGGGCAATTACATCGCCGTCGCCAGGACTTTGTCCGGAGGACACGGCTCATTCATCGCCTCCAATACCAGAAGAATCAACCATACAAACCCCGAGGTACGACTCGCCTGCAGCTATATATGCTCGCTATATTGCCGCAAGGGAGGCGTGGTATGCGGCGCAGCCCAAGGGGAGCATCAAGACTAATCAAATGTATCGCAAGGCAAGCGGGCTACCTTTGCGGTATGACAAACAGAGCTATGCATGGTGTTTAGATTACAAACAGATGTCTAGTCGTTGTGCTTCGCCATCGGGTATGAGAGAATGGACTAAGGAAGAAATGATGGCGTATCTGGACTGGAGCAAACAGGAAGATGATCGAATTGAGGCTAAGGTAGCTGCAGAAATACGTGACGATCCTGCGGCATGGAAAAGGAGGGGTGTAAAACACGTTTGGAGGAGCATAGAGAAAGGCATGGCAGAGCAGAAAGCACTGTATTCGCTTAAGGGGCAGGAAGAAGTCGAGGACTGTATAGTTGTCAAATAAAATGCAGTTGAGAAATATGCGCCGATACAGTGTCAGTAACTCCAGAAGTGTCCATGTGACTGGATATTCATACTTTGCAGAGTACACTTAGCGGGGTCCCGCGAAATTCTAAAGTCGCGGGTCCCCGCGAACCTAGGCGCTGCCGTCGATTGCCTGCACGCTTATCGGCCCCACACCTTGCCGCGACGTGAATCCAAGACAAGGGGGAACGCCGCTCTCTTCGAAATCAACTTTCGACAAGATCACCACTCTGCTCTCGCTCACGCCCCCGACTCCTCGCACTCTCAACACGTCAACCTGCGCTACGAACGAGCATTACTAGCTAGCAGCAGACATCTCAGCCTGCCCCGCGTCTAGCCTCACGCAATACCTCATATCCTCCCAGTCAATGATATAGCGTTTCTGTACCACGATGCCTCGAACAACTACGGCTGCGTCTCACCCGCAGCCTGTTGCTCTGGCTCCTAATGATGCTGGACGTGGAACCCTCGCCCTATCACCCATGCCTCTCGATGGTATTTCGGCCCAGCTAGGTGTTTCCTCCCCATATGGCTCTGGACAACCAATGCAGACCCACCGCGTTGTTGGAACTCAAGGTCGCCGCTTTCCTGGTCGACCTGAGGTCCTAACTGCTAGTGCAAAAAGCACCGTCGTTCCTATTAAGGATGCTGATAGCAAGCATCCTTACCCTCATTGCACCAAGTCCTACCTCCATGCCAAGCACTTGAAGCGCCATCTCCTTCGCCGTAAGTCGCTGTTATCCCCCGCAGACAGCAGGCCGCTTGTATCTTGTCTTGCCACGCAACTCGTATAGACTAACTAATTTCCTGCATAGATACTGGTGATCACCCTTATGCGTGTGTACCTTGCCAAGATGCCTTTTCTAGAAGTGATATTTTGAAGCGCCACTTCCAAAAGTGCTCCATTCGCCGTGGAAATCCCGACGGAGTGAGCCACTTGTCCCACCCTCAAGGTCATGTTAAGAATCATGCTCGGACTGGGAAGGCTGGTAGTCTCGGCAAGGAGGGTGACAAGAACCACGTTCATGGGTTGAACAACATGCCCTCCGACTGCGTGGCTTATCCTTTCGACGTGACTCCCTTTTCTGACGGCATAAAAAACAAGGCCAGTGACAAAAATTACGTTTTCTCGTTCCGCCGGCAACAACCTTGACCCAAATGACAAAGCCCCTAACATGGGGGTGCCTCAGCCCTATGGGCTCATGTTCTTACTCTATAAATAATGAGCGGATGCCTAGTTACCGCGTAGTCCGGGCCTAGAGTGGAATGTCATGCTGTCGGATAAGGTTGCCTCTGTTGATTGAACAGCACGCCTCTCACCTGCGGCGCAAATCTGTCCCGTCCGTTAACGCTGTATTAGCATCGTTTTATCCAACGTCTGATGGGTCATCGCACGAAGACGTGGATCAAGAACGACGTTCTGTTTTCTGATGAGCTACGGGTCCCTAAAATTCCTACCGCCCCGCATCTTGACTTCTGGCTTCGATGCCGAAATCGTCCACTTTTGGTTTCGACCTGCCGAGAACCGCGTCGACGCTGTTTCCCATTATTTTTTTTCTTTCTTCAACTGTTCCACAATAGGTCAGCGGCTGATGCTGTATGTTATAAAGATGGCGCATAATAAGTACAAGCAGAGACTTCTACGGGCCACAAAAATAATAGGTCGACTGGGCTCCATATGTCGTTAATACTTCGTGGGTATTTCGTAACTGACATTTGAAGTTTAGTTGAACGAATCCTTCCCTGCAACATGGATCGTTTCATGGTAGAAAGGGGGCAATTCGTCGCTGTTAAAATAAAATTAAGCTCGAGGGTCTTACTTCCTACCTTTGCATCGTTTTGTTTTTACTCTCTGATCGCGACCAGGAATTATGACAAGCATATATGCTGTTTCAGCTCCCCGCCAATTACGGTGCTGCATGGGAGGGATTGCCGTCCCGGTCCATCCCAGGGGTAGATCAGCCGGCAAGTTGGGACGTTCTGTTCCTTTCGCTTTGTCATACACCTTATTTTCTCTACAACGTTTTCCCCTTTGCTAAAACCTTTGACTCTTGACGGGCAAAACAAAAAAATACAGCGTTCCAATCCGAAACAGAGAGGAAACTCGAAATATAGTCATACCTCGCAAAATATGGTGAGCCTTTTTCCCAGTAGCCTCCGGGGGTCCGAGATCCCATCTCGGCCCCCAACCCCAACGGCTAGTCCCTTGTCTCACAGCCCTCCTACCTGCCTGAATCATAAGACTTCAGAGGGACTTCAAAGCTCCCAGAGGTCTGGACTGTTGTTCTCAGGTTCCACCTAAACATCCCAAGCATAATTGCAGGCGCACATCATAATCACCATCTGCTTTCCCCTGCAAATCTGCAGAATCAGCAAAGTCTTGGCATACATCGTGATTGCCATAGCCTACGCCAGGTTAAGATCCAGAGCTGCGTTTTGCCCTCAACTGACCCTGTGATGCAGATCTAGCTTTTATACAACAAGGCATAAGTTCGGGGCCGAGCAAGGTGTGTTGTGTTGTGCCGAGTTTAAGAGTGTTCCTAGCTGGCTCAGTTCGCGCAAAGTTATCTCTGCCAGAGTTTATTTTATTCCAGTCAATAAGGTGGAAATTCTGACCATCGTCACGACACCCAAGAAACGCCAGGGCCCATTTCCTTGGATACTCAACTCACAGCAACCTGTTGATCAAAACTTAAGTGGACGCGCGATAGCTCTGAGCATCCCATCAGTTGTCTACTGTCTGGGCGTTGCTGGGAACGTGCTGCAAGGTGGCAAAACGCAGTTCGTACCACAAATCCACAGCCGATCATCACCGCGGATGGATTTTCCAACCTTTTGCCTGTCAACAGTCGAAGCTCACAGTCCCGATTGTTCTCTCGTGACGGTTCTATGTCATGGTCACATGTCAAACTACCGTCCGCCGCAAATCACATTAAGCAGTTGTACAGCCGCAGATAAGGCACACCACACACACACCTATGTTGCAAGGTCGGCCAAAACACTTGGTGTGCCATCCACATGGGTCCCCCTGTCCTGTCCGCCTGGATGTGGTCGCTTGGTGCATCTCCTCCACACTCGCGAACAAGCTCATGCCTTATTACCTTCAAGTTGTGGACAAGGTTGATGCCGGTCTCTTGTGACCTCGCCCGACCCTCGCTACATTGTATATTCTGTTATGTTCCCGGCAGGTGTCAGATGTGTTTCTTTTTCACCATGTACTCTCTGTGATTGACCAGAGGTTGGCCGTAAGCCATCAACCTATGGTGGCCATTCACCACACGCTATCATGGGAAGGAAACTATCCAACTTCCTCATCCCAATGAGGCAGTTTGTGCCCTGCTTCTGGATATTCCACCGATCATCATTTTGACCCAAAATCAATTGCTCCAGTGGCAGCGACATGCTTTATTGGTTCATCCATAATCTAACATACTACTCCAGCCGTACCTACGACGACACAGCCCGACTCCAACCCTCCGAGTCCTTCCGGACCCCTCTGTGCTTTCCGTCCGTCGCTGTTCGAGACAACTTCTGCGCCATCAGTACCACAACCTCTAACTGCCCGTGATGCCTTATCAGCCTTCATAAGCACTAGTGCCAGCTACCAACTTCATCGAACTAGCAAGGCCTCCGGCAACACTAGTCGCAATACCCCTTTTCGAGACTGTATCGATACATTTGGATTACACAAGCCACGGGTCTTTAGCCGCCCGACTGGTGGCAAAGTGAACGGATATATCAAGTTCTCTTGGCCAAAAGACAAACGCGGAAAGCAATGCTCTATAGGGCGTACACATTCATTATCGGGCACTACTAGAGTAATTGAAATTGATGATTCTATAGACGCAGGTGATGAGTCTACGCCACCATCTGCAACGAATCTAATTGACACGTCCCCAGCGACCTCGATAAGCGAAGGCTCGATGGAATTCCCAACTGACGCATCAAGCTTTTCACTCGAATTCCAGTCCTAAATTCCATGCCGCGCACAACAGTCGAGGTTACGTCGTTCCCTATTCCCTCGAATGCTACCGCTGGAGCTACTTCTATGGGGCCTCCGAAGTTGTTGCCTTCCCATTATGGGTATGAATCCAAAATGGACGATACTGACAGACGCTTTCAGATGTTTTGTATGTAAATCGAAACGAACTGGTATCGGTGTGCAGAATTTAATGTTCGGTCTAATCATTAGATATTCGGAATTGGTGTCCCGGTCGCAGTGTGTTGGAAGACACAAACCCGTGGCTAAAGGATTTCGCCCCCATGCACCAGAGCCTTGGCGTCCGATCGGCCATCCAGACTCTAGCTGGTATTTATACCTACGACTATTTGCCCCTAGATTCCATTCGCGACAGAGTCAATCAGCGGTTCTCTGAAGCCGAGCAGCGGCTTTCTCCGCTGCTCAACGACTCAACCACCGCGCAGAATGAAGCGCAAGCCAATGAATCCATTACCATTGTCGACATACTCTCTATGCAGGATGTATTTTGGAACCGTGTGAATTCGCTTGCTTAGTCTATGCATGGGTGTGCATCCTCTGTCTCGAAGCTGCTTTCTGACTTTTGCGATAGACTATCTTGACAGAACGCCGCCTGAAGGATCCATCTTCTCCTCGTTGGCTTCAAGGCTTCCGCCAAGGAGAGAAGTTCCTTCACCAAACGTGCAATCATCGCCGTTGCGAATCTCGCAGTCCATCATTGTTGTCTGAGCAGTCATCTTGGCCCAACCCATGTCTCCATATCCCCTCCACACAGGTTCAATGCCCAGCAAGAGGCTACTTGATTCGATCGGCTGCTCCCATGGTGCGGAGAAAAAGATGTACAAAATTCATGGTGGTTGTGGATTTTCCAAGAAACTGCTTCACGTCCTCAGCCAGGGAACGTATTGCGCAGCACGGCTGCAACAGGAGCCAGAGAGCCCCATCGTACCAATGACGGCACATTTTCTGTGCAGAGAGCTGCTTGAAATGAGGCAATGGGGGGCTCTGAGTCGGAGGGCAGGGAGGCTGCCAAGTGCGCGCCTGTGATTGAATGGGTACGATCTCAATCAGAGGGTTATCAGATCGACACGAATGCATCTATGACGGATGTGACAGCTGAAGCATAGCGCTTTGCCGCAATCCTTTGCAATGGAGCTCTGAGTCGGAGGGTAGGGAGGCTGCAAGGTGCGGGCCTGTGATTGAATGGGTACGATCTCAATCAGAGGGTTATCAGATCGACACGAATGCATCTATGACGAATGTAACAGCTGAAGCATAGCGCTTTGCCGCAATCCTTTACC
>NW_011942167.1:31910-40552 GCF_000187425.2 Metarhizium robertsii ARSEF 23 | reverse complement strand
ACATACCGTTAACACGTGATTTTTAAGACTGACCAACACATTCATCTCCGAGAGTCCAGGACGAAGAACAAGAAGTGCTTTGCTTGACATGACGCAAGATAGTTGTTACGAACAGGACGGAATCCATTCATCTATAGCATGCATTCAATGGCCAAAGTCAGTGATGATACTTGTTCTCTGGAGATCACAAAGAAGGCCTTCTGCATGACCTGCCGCTTCTCAGACCATTATAACACGATGTCTACTATGTCCACGTTACTCTGCGTACTGAGGGGCGGCTTTCTTCGCAATAGCGCCGATGCACCAATGTCGTGACAATACTCCTTGACAACCTTGAAATCTTTTGAGTCCGACAGTGCATCGGTCAGCAACGCAGCTTATTCGTTTAGAGGAATAGCTGGAAGCGTGATCAATGGACAAATTCGGAATCTGGCGCTTTCCGAACCTCTAGAAGCTCCCTCTAGTCTTGGGGCACCTGGCCTGGGGCTAGTTTCGCCATCTTTATGCGAGCCAACAACACTGTTGAGTCTTCACCATGGCCGCGTAACACCCGGTGGCGCATTGTAGCGAAATAGCAGCGATATCTATGATCAGTCCCGTCCACATGCCCGCGATCATCCAATATATTCTGGAAACACATACTATTGGACATAACAAGGGAGTGGTCCTGACCCTACCTAACACTGTAGCTTAATGAGGAAGATAGATCACCGGCTTGATTTGCAGAGGCAGAGGCCTAATCTTGACCGACCTGGAACTCGAATGAATAATCCGCTCTTGGCCAGTTCCTGTACCCATCAAGTCACCATCGTTTAAGCCTTGTTCGGCAAGCGGATGTTTACGGGCCTGTTTTGCCGGTTCTTTGTCTTGTTCTGAGTCGGTCAATAGACTCAATACGTGCAGGCCTTTCTGCCGCAGGAGTTGTCTGTTTGTCTTGACCAAGTCAAATAGACTCCCCAGGTGCTGCATAAAACCGTTCGAGTTTATTAGGCTGATGAGCGTGATAGGAAAGCGACCATGCTCATATTCTCTGGCAAAACACATACAACATTTCTTATCAAGCAGAAGCGAGCAAGCAAGTTCATGATAGTTGAAACCTCGCCGGCCGCAGGGTAGAAGCATCCTTATCAATTTTAGAACTCTTGAAAGACAATTATGGACACGGAACAGTTACGTGGGCCATGGTCTTATGCAACGAGAATAAGCCACCTTGGCCTGTAGGATGACCTCATCAGTCGCCCGAGTCACAGCGTAGCCAAAGCCCTGCTCCCAGAACAGCTCCGTCGGGTCATTGGAGGAGAGCAGCGATGCGCCCAAGCACACTGCATTCCTATGCCTCGAGTTAGTACGCGGCAGTGGCGCGGAGCGACGAAACTCGCACCGCGTCTAGAACTCCGACTGGTAGGTTATGTTTGCGGCATTTTTTCTTTGCCTTGTCAATGCGGCGCATCCAAAAGGAGTTGATGAATTTGTTTTCGATCAAGGCCGTCCCCATGAGGATCACCTTATCGACCACACGATGATTCCGAATTTCGTTCTCAGCCATATCCAATGGTTTCTTGCAGCACTCCTCAACAATCCGCCAGAGGTCCTATCCCGGAATTTTCATGCCGTCCGAGATAAGGTCGTTCCAGGGTGATTCACACTGGCCTTCGACGTGGGTCTTGGCGTCTTTGAAAAAAATAAATGCTCTCGGTCTCCTCGCGGCACCTCCACGAGAGTGACGGCCAGGCGCTGTCAGCTGCTTGCGCCTCCGCTCCTGCTGTACGGCCTTCCGCTGTTGCAGCAGCATGGTTTCCTGTTCCTCCTGCACGGCCTTGCGCTGTAAATATTCAATGTAATCGCTAGCCGCTTCAGGCTCGGTTGTGAAGTCGAGTATATTTGAATCAAACCCTGCCTCGGTGGCACCGAGCGCGATTAGCCTCTGCATCTCCTTCCTCGGTCCACATCACAGGTACCGGAATAGAAACTCTGGTTAGAGGTCCGTACTTCTCTTTTCGGCGGAGTTTATCAAGGTCCGTCAGAAAATGCGTAAATATGGGTTTGAGGCATTCCAAAAGAGATTTTTTAATTGTTGTCCAGGAAGTCCAGAAACGCCTGCCTGCCTTTTTTCGTGCAGGTTCCTATCCAGCGCCTGTTTGGATCCGAAGCCTATCTCATCATAGTTCATTATTTGGCCGTAGCTCAAGAGTTCAAGCTGTCCATCACGACATCGGAACGCGTTGGGAACTCGGTCGTACGTCCCCACCGCTAACCTCTCTCTCTGTAGCATTGTCGGCTGCCCGTTCTCTCCTGTGAAGGCTGCGCCAAAGTGTGAGGTACCGCCGCTCAGAATGCCTTCCGACTTCCTGGGGAGGCGCCATGGGGGAAGAAAGGCGTTTAAGATACATCCGCTCAGGCGTGGCGCTGCCGTGCGTTGTGTTTCGATGGGATTTTGTTTTCTTGCGATGTTGCCGCTGGCAGTGGAAAATGGCAGTTCCTGTCGTAATTGGTGGAGTTGCGCCACGCGCCTGGCTGGAGTCAAGCAACCAGCAACCTGCTAAATTGGGCGAAAACCAGCGCCCGCGACTGCGACTGTGGGATTCAGCCGATATATTCTTAACGCGATTGATATACTCACAGACTACATACCGACATTTTCCAGACAGATCCTTCGGCTCCCAAGACTTAGCATTGGTTCGGGGAGCGTTTGGCGAAAAGAAATGTGCTGGAGTCTATGAAAAGCGCGCCTAAGAAAAAATGAATCCCGCGACTGCTATATACTCACTCGCTGCCCCGCAGTGTGACGTCGGCATGATCTAACTAGGTGAACCATGCCTCGATATCGGAAATACGACCAACCTTGCTGGCCTGGGTCGTCCTGGAATCATGCTACGTCTGGTGACAACCAACCAGCGCCACCCTAAAGCGCGGTACGACTGCACCGTACCTACCGGTCGCTGCGTCTTGGTTCAGTTTGTATATCATCGCTCATCTAACTTCGGTACTCCGTGGAAATCATTTATCTTTTTTGAAGAGGGCCTATCGAAGAAAGTCGTTGAGGAGCTCTTGGTTTTTTTTTGCATTCTCCATTTCTTGGTCTAGGGTATGCGGGACGGCGGAGTTTAAGGACTGGGTTAGAGCGTAGACTGATGACTGGGCGAACAAACGTGGATGACAGACTGGGTTCCTTGAAGCATAATAATTCAGTCAGTCCTGAAGGTGGCAGCATTTGCAAGGAGCACGGGGCTTATTCAGCGAGGAGCGTGTTAGAAGCCAACAAACTGATTGCATTGCAGAGAAAGAGAGCTGGCTTCCTGGTCTAGTTCTCACTCCTGGCCGACCATGCACCTCTGCTCCACGCCGTGGTTATTCTTACCTCGGAAAACACACTATTGGCGTATCGCGAGACTTATCCTCGATATGCTGAGCACCTTGGCCATCACCGCATAAATCTTTAAGCAGTGTCCCAAGCTGAGCATTTCCGTGCAGCCAAAGCAGTCCATGAATATGCAACGCCCCCACTCCCCACGGTCGTTGGTTTCTACGGCGCCAAAATATTGGCTAATCCGGCCAAACACAGAATCCTGACCTACCTTTACAGAGTGCTCAAAAAAAAAGGCGATATTTCTCTGTGGAAGAACAATGCGGAACTCATCGGGTCGGAGACTGCTAAGCGAGCACGTTTGAAAGCCATATCGAGGCTCGTCAAGAACGCCTCCGCATCTTCTGGGTCATGAGTCCTATAAGCGGCCAAGCGAGGTTTGATTGGGTTCGTCAGATCGCTCGCGTTCAGCGTGAACCAAATTGCTGGCTTTCCGTAAAAAAGGATGAAAGATTTGATCTCCCGCCGCGAACTAGTCACATCTCTCTGGACATTGGCTGACGAAACCCTGTACAGCGAGATGCTCTTTAGGAGCTCGCGAATGCCACTGCGTTCGGTTTCCTCTAGTTCCTTTCTCGCCGCATCTGATCTTGATTTGATCAGCGAGTGGACGACGCGCTCGAGATTAGAGAAGCTCTGCTGGCTTATGCTGAGCAGGCTGACCCTCCGATTCCTCGATCGCACCTCTAGATTGAAAATGAGGAAGGGAAAAACCCGATGGTTTGCGAACCGGCCCCCGTGTCGCCTCAACACGACATCGGCCCATGTACGCAAGCTCATGTTCCTCGATGCAAGCAAGCTAGCAAAAGTTTGGGTCCGGTGCCTGGAGCTTTTCAGCATCTTCTCCAACTTCATCCCGTCGCCCTGGCCGTACAATAGGCGAATGACTGCCTGTGGACTGGTTCTCTCCCGCGGTAGGACTAGCCACGATCTCGTCGATGCTAAGGACTTCGTTTTCGTCGACGCTTTGTTCTACTTGCGGAACTATCTGTGCCGTGCGTATACAGGGCTGCTTCCACCTTCCTCCTTCGCAAGGACAGAACGATACATGATACATGGATGTCTTCCATCACCCGAAGCTGACGGTGCGGCAGGACATTTGCAACTAAATCTTTCACATTATTTGGGAACACGGTGATATGTTTTGCATAGTTGGCACTGTTGCTATAACCTGCCACTATGGTATGCTCGGCTGTGCAGAATAGCCGCCGGCGGAAAGACTCTCTTCCTCAGTTGTTTTGCACAACCCCTTGGATGAGGACACCAGCCACTTGTGGGTGACAACTGTGTGGGTCAACAAGATGTACCTCTATGCGTGAATCAAACAGTTCCTCGACCTACCGGGTACTCTCTTGCCAATCACACTAAAGGGGGTAGGAATGCCCCTCAGTCGCTTCCTACACTATCTGTTACTGCTAGGGAGAAAGAAAAAGGTTCCGAAGGATTGGAGTTTGTGTTTGGGAAGGGCCTGAAGAGAGGAAACCAGGATGTTGGATTGTGAGGGAGAGGGCACTCGCAATGCCACGCCGAAAGACCCTTGATCTGAGGAGTTGGGCGGCGTCTTGTAGCTGGGCCTAATTCTTTTTTTTTTTTTTTTGAAGCCTACGTGAAAAAAAACAAAACAATTACTTGTTCACTTTGCGCGCCAAATTTTTTTTTTTTAAAAAAATTTGGGTTTGAAAAATTAAATTTAGAGTGGCCAGGATTTTCTTTCGGTGGAAAAATTTAATTCATTATAGTGGCCTGAATTTTTTTTGGGCGGAAAAATTTAATTAAATTCATAGTAGCCTGAATTTTTTTTTGGGCGAGAAAATTAAATTCATAGTGGTTCTTCTGGGCTTGAAAAATTAAATCTGAAATTTTTTGGCATAAAAAAAAATTACACAGGACGGATTAAAAAAAAAAAAAAAAAAACCGCCGGCGGACACAGCCTCTTTTTGGGCCTTCACAGTCCTTTGAACGGGCCGATCTCTTCGAGCAGCCTGGGGCAAGCGAGCTTTGTGAATATAGCCAGGAAGCGCGCCATGGCTGTGAGGGGCCGGCCTTACACTTCGCAGCCGCGACAGTACGTCGTCACTCAGCGCCTTCCATTCAGCCGCCAATTTAGGGATTGCATCCTTAGACATAACATCTCGCGGTACCCTCAGGGCAACAATTCCGCCTCTCCTCTGGTGCTCACACCTGTACGTGAACGTTGACCGTCCCAGCGAGGGGATAGATGTGACATTTGATACCGAGTATGATTCTGACGGAAGTTTGTTCCCGACAGATGACTTGCGCGTGGACGCCGTGACTTGGCCAGGCATAGAATGGCGCGGTCTTATTGTCAGCCTGAATGGGCGTGGAGGTTCTGATCTGTTGTATGCGAGAGTTATCTGGGTGCTACCCACGACGGCGGTGCTGCCACAATCTTCTGCTGGCTGGCCATGACTCGGTGCCTTCGGTGCCTTCGCTGGGCGTTGTTGCGAGTCGTACTCCTGGCTTGACGAGGCTGATACAAAGGCATCGCTGGTGTTGCGCCTGCGCTTGTTGGGGGCTGTTGTCCTGGTCTTGCCCAAAAACTCGTCAAACTTCCGCTTTAACCCGGACGGAGCTGTTGTCGAATTTTCGGACTTGTTGACGGTCGGCGTTGGAGCCTCGAAGGTCAAGTCGTAAGTCTTTGGCAGTATTCGTATGTCAATGTACTCAAGCTCGTGCGAGATTCTCCAGTGGCTCAATCTGCCGCCGAAGAGTCGACCGTACTCCAAAGAGCCTGGGCCTGAATTGGCTACGGTGATGTCGTCCTCAAAAGGGACAAAATAGCACTCACAAATGATGGTGCTGTTGAGATTGAACTTGAATGACGCTGTTTGCGGGGTCTGTTTAACGACTACCGCGGCCGGTACGTGTTCAATATCCTTCCCATGGCCATGAACAAATGGCGGCCGGCCTCCGCTGGTGGTTATAACCGCGCGAGCGTCCTGAGGTAGGTATTCCCTTGTAACGTCCTGGAGCACATGGGCGGCCTCGAGGGGGGTTTTTCTCTTTGAATGCTGAGCAGTGTGGTCCTCAAAGATGGAGAACTCGCGCGAGCAGGGTCGTTAAACATGGTGAAGTCATATCTAGGGTCATTTCTCGTGGCCCCAAAGTCTGCAAATCCAAGCATCGTAGGATCTTGCGTATTCTAGAAGTAGAGGGCAGTCGGATGATCCGCACCTGGAAAATGCTAGTTGTATTTGAAGACCGCTGTGATCCGTGATAACCAGGCGCTCGTAGGGTGTGTGTATTTACTTTTGGCGCCGAGGCGTCTGGGTTCAGTGCGGCCGTTTTCTCCTTCTGGCGGGGGGCAGCACAATTCGTTGGACGCGTCGTGCTGGCTGAACTGTCACACCCATCGCAAGCGCGCGCTAAGCAAAGGGGTTTGTCTGCTCCTTGATGTCCAGGCTCCCTCGCTGTTCAGTCGCCGTCAAATTCGACAATCCCGTCGCTAACATCGTAACTGAAGCAAAACCACCACCTGAAGAGGAAAACCAACCCAACGCAGCATGGAATCCTTTGAAGTGAAACAAACATTTGATAGGAAGCAGGAGGCTTCTTGGGGCCCGAGAAATTTGGCCTCATACCGGCTGATACGGCTGATTTGAGTAAGAAGTACAACACCATTTGCCTCCCATTAGTGGAGCCCGAACATTTTCTTGAGGTCCTTAAAATGACTCCCTCGAAGGCCGAAGACATCGAGGTGCTAAGGGCTAAGCTGGGGAGGAGAATGGCAGAGATGTGTGTGGAGTTCGAAGACATGCGCTTAGGGAAGGACACTCAATTGTCTGACGATGACTGCACTCATATAGGGAAAGCATTCGCTGGCAATTCTGTTGTGTTGGGCTCGATACTGAAAGCTGTGATACGGCGCCTCCTCCATGCTTGAGAAATGGATTGGACCAGAACGTGGAGAATGGCCCCTATCTCCCGCATACTCACAACGATGTGATTCTTCGGAGGGAATTCTCAAGGAATGATCGGAGCTACTCGATTTTAACAAAGGCACTGGAGAGCTCGTGGTCCACGACTTATCCAAAAAGAAAGATACAGAGTTGTACATCGTAGGCCTTGATGCGCTTATATGCGGACTTCCGGCTTATTCCTGCCAGGACTCAGCACAGTGACTCTTCCCGGACGGTGATTGGAACTCTGTGGTGCATGGCACCCGAGGCGATGGACCGGGACCGGCATGTTTAAACCACCAACGTCGGCATATGAGCAACCACCATAATAGGATTCCAGCCGCGGCCCGTGACGTCCTCGACTCGTTCTTCTGTTCAGCACCGAACAATGAACATTCAGGGGGGCCATCCCACACTGACTGCCGGGCAGCCCGACCACGGACAGTCCATGGTTCCCATGGCTATACGTCATTAGAGATGTCGCAGCTTTGGGAGGACATCTCTGGGTTCACACGGCCAGATTTTTGCTGCAATCGGGCTCGCTGTTGGAATACTGTTCCGGGATCCCGATTCCGATATCCGTTGGATGTGTTGAAATAGGGGGATTAATGTCAAGCATGTGAGGGTTATTGAGAGTCTATTAGCCTTGATCACTACTCAAGTCAAGAGGACGAAGTCCCAGTTATATACACGACAGTGTCCAAGTGGGTCAGGACGCTTCCTCGACGCTCCGAATGTGCTTTTCCTTTTTTTTTTGGGGGGGGGGGTTGCTATATAGGATTAAGGCATGGTCACGAACATTCGTATTCTCAACCTCAAAATTAAAGACGGGCCATATTTCGGTATTGCGGCTCATAGAACCATCACGAACCCCGCAAGTGAAGAAGTCAACTCACTTTTAATGACGTGTGCGATGGCATAGTGTCTAATACTTTATTTCTCGCCTGCGCGTGATTCAGTCCGATGATGCTCTCAAACCTGGAGCCCTCCGAAGCATTGTAGCCCCCCATTCTTAATTCGGTGTACCGGAGAAGACGTCCATCATAACGTAACTGATGCCGTGTGATATGATCTCGGATGGTGGTCGGGTTTGGATTCTGGCCAATAGTTGACTTGGGAGTTTCAAGGGTTGCTTGTAGAATGGTATTCTTTAACGTTTCGGACTCCTCGCTGTAGTGATTCGCCAGCTCCTGATTCAAGAAACCAACAGCAGCATCTATCAGGCTCAGAACGACTTTGCTATCGTTTCCAGGGGAAGTTTCGTTGAGGAAGTTGTCCAGTTGCTCGGGTTTAAAGGCCTCACCAGGTATCACCTGTTTGCCAGCTGGATCTGTCGTGAGTCCTCCATCCACTTTAAA
>NW_011942167.1:30517-31810 GCF_000187425.2 Metarhizium robertsii ARSEF 23 | reverse complement strand
GTTGTAAGCAGTTATATCTCACCAGCCAAAGGGGGTTGGGCCACATCTATGTGCAGGGACTCATATGTTATGTGTGATCCTCACGAGGTTGCTACTGTAGTACCTTCTCCAGTAGAACATGACTGTCACACAATGCCACAGGAAGGTGATGGTAATGGTGCAGTTGTGGATATGGTGTCCGATAAGGGCTTCTGCCTCCGGTTCTGCCTCCGGGCATTGTTACCAAAGCTTCCGCGCTGGGTTGAACATGGCCAAAAGGATGGTCATCTAACTGAAGAAATTTCGACTGTGTTGCGGATGTTTTTTGATATGATGGAAGCTGCCCGGGACACAGCAACTGTTCCAAATTATGATCATAACCCGGCTCTGGAGGGGTGTTGACACCAGTGCTGCCCCCCCATTCATTTGGCTGACAGAAAGAGGGCTCAGGTTGTTGGGTACCATGTGAATATTGCCGGCTTGGAGAGGAGGATGATTGCCGAAGCTGGTTCTCGCATCCGCCGTAGGTGCCATGGCCGGCGGCAAAGTCCTCACTGCCAACTCGGTGTCTGGCGGAGAAATTTTGCAACATTGAGCCCGAAATGGCCTCTTCACCTCCAAGGGCGACGCAATCCACGCTAGCAGGATGACTTGCTCAAATAAATGGTTCGGGGCCGTGCAACGAGCTCCGAATCGTAATTGACAAAGATGGATTCCGGATGGTAGACAGTTGATCGCTTAGGGAAAGTGTTGGATATCGATATAGAGAGTCTGCTTGTAATAAGCTGAGTTTTTGGGAAGGAAATGTATAGCGACTTTTCTGAGGGTTGCAGCCTAGTCAGTGGCTTGGCGAGAGTCGTAGCTAGTAACAAGTGAAAACTCGTAACTATATATGCTGATTGCTGTATTAAGCTTGCTCGGTTGCAGAAAGTGGGGGCTAAGTGTCTAGCGGAGGACACCACTCTGCAGCGTAGGATTTCGACAGGCCATGATGCCTGGAAGTGGACAAAGTTAGTGCGCGCAACGAAGACTGATACGAACATCAGGGACGTTGCACCGTGCGGCTTGGACAAGGGATACCAGGGCTGGGCCGGTGTATGATTGGTCCAAATAGACGGTTCATCACCCTGTAAGGTATTTTTGAATCCCTGCTGGTTGCTATGACGGAGCCCCTTCTGAGAAGATGGGAGAAGGGGAGGAGTTGGGTGGAATCACCGTTGTGTACCCGGTGACCCTGGACTCTGGACATTATCGAGGGCATTCAGTGGTACAGCCTGAATAGTCGTACTTCCTATGCTATGCCGTAAAAGGGAA
>NW_011942167.1:29321-30417 GCF_000187425.2 Metarhizium robertsii ARSEF 23 | reverse complement strand
TTTCGACAGTGAATGTAGTGGTACAAGGTGGGATCAACCCACTCTAGTTCGAGATCATCCATGATCCATTCAACGTTGACGGGAACGTTGTCGTAGCTGAGGATCGATCTAGCGTCGATAGAAACTTCTTTTCTCCGTTGAATAGGACTAAGATCGGTGCCTATGATGACGGCTCCACGATACAACTTGCCCATATCAATGACCCAGTCACCGGTTCCTGTACCCATATCGAGGACGCTTTTGCCGTTAGGCTGGATAGGTGCGAAATGAAGCCCGTGGCCGCCGTTGGAACCGCTGCTGGCGAGGTACTGCGGGATATGGCGAGCTGGCGAGGTACTGCGTGATATGGCGATGGAAGGCAGCGATCCGCTGTTGTTCAGCGGCGTCATTTGGAAAAGGATGAAATCCATCTTGGTAGTAAAACTCGTACCTACGGCCGTGCTTCGTTATACAGCGGGCTGCGGTGCTGCACATCGAGGTAGTTGTGGTAGGGGGTGCTTCTCCATACGTCGAGTCCTCATCGTCTTCATGAACGGGGGGACCGTTGATTTGGGGCATATAGGGATCAACGTCTAGTATGGAATAATCGTCGGGCCAGCGCATCGCAGGGTCGCCATCCACTACGGTGGAATTACCGTCCGTCATGACAAAAGCGTTGTCTGAACACGAAGTGATGACATCGTGAGAGCTGGATATTTGCACTGGAGGTCCATGCGATAAGCTCTTGGTACTGGCAGCAAACAATATCCTTTCTAGTACGTTGGTGATTTGAAATGGTGCATTCTTCACCTTTTTTCGTATCCCCATGATATCCTCCTTCAACTAGCAGAGTGACTATGCAAATTCGTTTGCGATAGGTCAGCTATTCTAAATTGAACCCAGGAGTATTTGGAGAGTTCACTCAGTCGAACCGGGTGCTGGAAGCGGCGTATTATATTTCTCGTGTGCCTCGCGGAATTCGGACGTCCGTGATCTGGTTCTTCTGAGGCGGTATTGCCACCGGAAAGGTGAGCGCGGCAGACTGGGAATTCGTGGGTTGAAGTATGTAGCGCTTGCCCACCAGCAGTGAAATAAAGTATGTAGCGCTTGCCCACCA
>NW_011942167.1:28203-29221 GCF_000187425.2 Metarhizium robertsii ARSEF 23 | reverse complement strand
GGTGAAGAACAATCGGGACTAGCAGGTGAAGATGAAGTGGAATATCTGGTCAGGGGGGAGAAGATATCTGAATTGCTAGTCTCGCTTATAATTGACTTACAACCAGACAGTAGGGAAGCCGTAAACTTGACATCGGAGGTACTGGGCACCACTGCAGTGTTTGCAATTTCCTCCAACTTGAACGGTGACCACGCCGAAGTGGCACAAGCGCTGTGGAGGTGAGCGCAAGGGTGGTGGTCTCAAAGTAGGAGAGGATGCCTTGAGTTGCCACGGGGTGTCGTCGGGCAATTGAAAGATGTGGTCCGGGGCAGCTAACATTAGAGTGACAAAGATTGCCTCACAAACCTTAGTCTTTCGAAGGCAATTCCTGTTCGAAGGACTTTGCATGTGAGAAGAAAGTATTATTCTGCGTTCAGAAGCTATCCTTGGAGAGACTCCCTTCCGTAGCTGAATCCATAGCGCGGCAAAGCGCACGAGATGCAGTTGGGCTGCGAGAAATGCTTGCTGCTGCACAGATGGCATGTAAGCCGGGGTAGTCTGTTGGCCGCCCCCTGCTCCATGCTCAACCTCCCTGTACGTTCGTGCCAGACAAGGGTCCCTTGTGGTTGTGTCGCTGGGCCAGTACATGTCACTGGACACTACCCGCCGATACATATGGAGCGCCAGGAGCAAACAGAACAGGCTGTTTGCGGCCGGGCTGCCACATCGAACTATCGCCCATCGTGCTGTCCTCTGCCATGGTTTTTTTTTCTTTTCCGCGGGGCTGGGCCAAGCACTTATCGAATCTAAAACCTCCTATATTGCCAATGAGCACTTCGTGAAATTGGGCGCATCTGATATAAGCCACCGGATCTTTGCCTCGGGCATTTTCCGCGGCCGCCTGAGAATGATAGATCGTAACTGTGACCTACCACGGCGTTCATGATGACCGAAATATGCGTAGCCCTCCTACAGTGCAGACATTCGTAGTAGGTCCATGCTCCTACTGAGTTTGTACAAAAACCCCGGTGCGAGATAC
>NW_011942167.1:25553-28103 GCF_000187425.2 Metarhizium robertsii ARSEF 23 | reverse complement strand
TGAAGCCCGTGGCCGCCGTTGGAGCCGCTGCTGGCATGGTACTCCGTGATATGGTGATGGAAGGCAGCGAGCCGCTGTTGTTCGGCGGCGTCATTTGGAAAAGGATAAAATCCACCTTGGTAGTGAAACTCGTACCTGCGGCCGTGCTTCGTTATACAGCGGGCTGCGGTGCTGCACATCGAGGTAGGTGTGGTAGGGGGTGCTTCTCCATACGTCGAGTCCTCGTCGTCTTCATGAACGGGGGGACCGTTGATTTGGGGCATATAGGGATCAACGTCTAGTATGGAATAATCGTCGGGCCAGCGCATCGCAGGGTCGCCATCCACTACGGTGGAATTACCGTCCGTCATGACAAAAGCGTTGTCTGAACACGAAGTGATGACATCGTGAGAGCTGGATATTTTCTCTGGAGGGCCATGAGATAAGCTCTGGGTACTGGCAGCAAACAATATCCTTTCTAGTACGTTGGTGATTTGAAATGGTGCATTCTTCACCTTTTTTCGTATCCCCATGATATCCTCGTTCAACCTGTAGAGTGACTATGCAAATTCGTTTGTGATAGGTCAGCTATTCTAAATTGAACCCAGGAGTATTTGCAGAGTTCACTCAGTCGAACCGGGTGCTGGAAGCGGCGTATTATATTTCTCGTGTGCCTCGCGGAATTCGGACGTCCGTGATCTGGTTCTTCTGAGGCGGTATTGTCCCCGGAAAGGTGATCGCGGCAGACTGGGAATTCGTGGGTTAAATAAAGTATGTAGCGCTTGCCCACCAGCAGTGTATCGGGACGCGCGAGAGTGACGGTCATGCCATTTACTGCAAGCATTGGCGTTAACCAAAGGAACTGTCCGCGCGAGAAGAAGAATCAGAGCGACAGGTGAGGGGGTGAAGAACAATCGGGACTAGCAGGTGAAGATGAAGTGGAATATCAGGTCAGGGGGGAGAAGATATCTGAAATGCTGGTCTCGCTTGTAATTGACTTACAACCAGACAGTAGGGAAGCCGTAAACTTGACATCGGAGGTACTGGACACCACTCCAGTGGTTGCAATTTCCTCCAACTTGAACGGTGACCACGCCGAAGTGGCACAAGCGCTGTGGAGGTGAGCGCAAGGGTGGTGGTCTCAAAGTAGGAGAGGATGCCTTGAGTTGCCACGGGGTGTCGTCGGGCAATTGAAAGATGTGGTCCGGGGCAGCTAACATTAGAGTGACAAAGATTGCCTCACAAACCTTAGTCTTTCGAAGGCAATTCCTGTTCGAAGGACTTTGCATGTGAGAAGAAAGTATTATTCTGCGTTCAGAAGCTATCCTTGGAGAGACTCCCTTCCGTAGCTGAGTCCATAGCGCGGCAAAGCGCACGAGATGCACCTGGACTGCGAGAAATGCTTGCTGCAGCACAGATGGCAGTAAGCCGGGGTGGTCCCGGCCTGCCCCGGCCTCGATATTGCGCACGGAACAGAGAAACTTGCCCCATCCACCGTCCAACCCCCATGAGGCCCAGGGCAAAGAGCAGCCCATCTGGAAGGAGGAAGAGTATTCTGTCGGCCGCCCCCTGCTCCATGCTCAACCTCCCTGTACGTTCGTGCCAGACAAGGGTCCCTTGTGGTTGTGTCGCTGGGCCAGTACATGTCACTGGACACTACCCGCCGATACATATGGAGCGCCAGGAGCAAACAGAACAGGCTGTTTGCGGCCGGGCTGCCACATCGAACTATCGCCCATCGTGCTGTCCTCTGCCATGGTTTTTTTTTCTTTTCCGCGGGGCTGGGCCAAGCACTTATCGAATCTAAAACCTCCTATATTGCCAATGAGCACTTCGTGAAATTGGGCGCATCTGATATAAGCCACCGGATCTTTGCCTCGGGCATTTTCCGCGGCCGCCTGAGAATGATAGATCGTAACTGTGACCTACCACGGCGTTCATGATGACCGAAATATGCGTAGCCCTCCTACAGTGCAGACATTCGTAGTAGGTCCCAGTGTTCCTAATAGGCGGTCCAAATGGGCTGGACCGCCTGAACCGCCTACCTGGTCCAGTCCAGTCCAGCGATTTTGGTGGACCAGGTGGTCCAGTTTGAGAGCGTTGGACCGCCTGGACCGCCTATGTAATCCGGCTGGGGTAAAGGTTGGCGGCCTTTTAGGGATCATTCTAACCAAAAAAAGCAAACATGGTGCTGGTTATCTTATCGATAATAGAGTAGTCCCTGCGATGTTTAATATTAACACACTGCACGTGTATTACCGTAGCTGTTCCGAACGATGTGGATGTTTTATTATGGCCGGGTTTATAAATGATATAATATTTACCATTTAGTATGATGTTCAGGATGCTACAGCGAATTAATAACGATGGTGTTTACTGACCCTCTGGATGGACTGTTTAGAGGCAGGCGGTCCAGTCCATGATCCTTGGACTGCCAGGCGGTCCAGTCCACGGTCTACAACTCGATAGGCGGTCCAGTTTGAGGCCTCTGGACTGGACAGACCGCCTATTCGGAACACTGGTAGGTCCATGCTCCTGCTGAGTTTGCACAAAAACCCCGGTGCGAGATAC
>NW_011942167.1:24360-25453 GCF_000187425.2 Metarhizium robertsii ARSEF 23 | reverse complement strand
TTTGATCACAACTATCTGCACCAAGCCATGAGGAGGTAAAGATTAAAGAGCAATTATGGCGAAGTTTATGTATGCATTCTTCGACCTGGGACCTCCCGGCGAGATAGACGTCAAAAGGCGTAAAGCCTTGGAATCGATTGCGGATTGTCAGCCAGAAATGTCTGTCACCTATGACTACTTTGCTCGGCAACTCGACCGGACAGAGCCTAACGTCGATGTAAGCATCGCATCTTGCAAATGTGACGGACAAAACCCTAAACTGTCGTGCAGCCATTAGTGTTGCATAGATATCGAGTCACCGACGCGTGCAACACCTACATTCAAGAGTGCGCGAAGAGAATAGTAGGCCCGCACAGAACAATGCTCGCCCGTGTGATCAGAACCTTGCTAATATAAATAGACTCCAAATCTGAAACGATATTTGAGCACCCAATTGCTGGAACTTAGAGATGAAGCACCAGACGTACAGTTCCCAGCATGTCTTGAAGCACTAGCTAAACTGAAGCCAAGAGAGGAAGGTTTTGCAGAGGTTTTGCTACCTATGTTTGAGACAAGTTTAAAGGAAGATGTTCAAGTGCCGGACGCGGACCTGCCGGATCTCATGCACACAAAGAAGGTTGAATGGGACCCGGACAAGGCATTACATATTCACAACTGTCGTTTCGTCCTATCCAAGGGCAAGATGTACTATATCCATTTAATGTACAGGGTCCAACAGATGGGAGGACGAAATACAGCTGGAAGCAACGAATCGTGTGCGCCAAAGGACGGCCCATTGAATAATGTTCATATGGACGACATACCTTCGAGAGTACGGCCGCCTGGTATCTGAGAAGCGCATCACGCATCAAAGGTCGACACAGGTAGAAGAATAGGAGCAGACACATCGGCCACTGGCACTGGCACGGATATTTCCAAAAGTTCAGCGACTTCTATCCGACTATGACAGGTTGTTAGCCGAGACTGTGATAGCGGTTGGGCAAAGGAGAAGGGGGCAAGATGTACTTCAACTGATAGCTTAGGTTGGCAATTATCATGTTCACCGGAGAGATGATCCCCGAGTCCCACGACCGCCAATACGATTCCCGTTGCA
>NW_011942167.1:23240-24260 GCF_000187425.2 Metarhizium robertsii ARSEF 23 | reverse complement strand
ACAAAAACCCCGGTGCGAGATACATATTTATTGCAATATTTAATATTACAGCGTAGTAACTGTCATGGAATTGTTGACCTACGTTTGGTTTTCATCAGCCTAAGGACGAACCAAGTGTACCAAGTCTTTACAAAATTTATTGTATATTTCTGCTAAGCAGAGAGCAGTTGACCAACCGTCTGGGTTCCTACAAACAGTGGCCTCTGGATCTGTATGCCTTCTGTGTATGCCTTCTGCACTGTGGACGATTAAGTTCAGCCCTTCTGCGCAACTATAATGCTTCCTGACGACATCCAATTTGGAAGCCAACTACGCTCGGCGGCTCGACCAAAGGGATCGCAAGCGCGACGACTGGAAATGCGTTTGAACCCAACGTGTCTCATTTGTGAGATGAGATCCTCTGGATTCTCGAATTTACTGCTGTACATAAAGATATACCCATCATGAGCTGTCAAGCGAAACCATTGTCCCCTTTCCGCCCTGCCTAGATCGCCGTTGATAACTACCAAATCATTGCTCTGATTGTTTGTGGTACGATTCCGTTTGAGCACATCAATTATGCTTCGAGTTGTTAGCAATGGACGTGCTTTTCTGAGTCAAGGCAGCGCTCACTCTTTTTGCCACTCTTCTGGCTCTTTATTCCATGTGACCTTTAGTCTTTGCTTGCCCTTAGCATTCAGACAATTATTTATTTCGCGAATCGTAACTGGATGGCGCTTGGTATAGCACGGTAGGCGAAACCACGTAAGGAGGCACCGAAAGAGTCTGGCAGCGCTAGATGCTCTATTTCGCTCCGTGTGTGAGCAGCTGGGATGAGATGGAAGCTTGGTAAAACTACCGGTATTATCGAAGTTGACCATGATGGATATGATTGATGAAATATTTTACTTACGCGGACCTCACAACACATCGAGTAACGTGATGCCTGAGCTGCGTACTTATACGAAGCCAAGGACAGCGGCTACAGTTCGGGACGTTCATGCGATTTCCGCATGGGTGCACAATGGAGTGTCCACAACA
>NW_011942167.1:20685-23140 GCF_000187425.2 Metarhizium robertsii ARSEF 23 | reverse complement strand
CCGCCAATACGATTCCCGTTGCATGAGCTCGCGCTTGAGCTCGGAAATAATATATTCCTTTGCTCCTTCATAACTGCACTTCTGGAGCAGGGTGAGAAATGTTTTGTCTATCCCCTGTTAGCTCTGTTTTAGAGAAGCGCATCGGTGGACATACTGTTGAAGGGAATTTCGTTGATGCGACCTCCAAACAACCTTTCTAGAATTGTGAGTAATTTGCAGCCGAAGTCAGCAGCGTCGAGAAGGCGATCAATGTCGATGTCATTAGCTAATTCGGCAGAAGAGCCACTCTTCTGGTAGAATTGTCTGACTCCTTCACGAATCTTGGAGAGCAACTTGTTGTAGAATTCGTCCCGAAACGGGTTTCGTCTTTCCCGTCGACGTATTCCAAGTCGTTTTTGGCACCTAGCTCTCAAGAAATTCATGACTACCAGCAAATGGAACCTCAAGAAGTAAACGGCATTTTCCTGTGGCATATTTTCCTGCGTTAAAGCATCCTCCAAATACCTGTCGAAAGCATCAAAAACACGCCTAGACTCTTCCAGCGCATCCAGTGCATCCGTTACGGTTTTCTCGTTATCATTACTCGGAAGGGTGAACTGTTGTTTCAGTTTGATAACGTGTTGTTCAGACGGCAAACCCTGACTCCAATCATTCCATGTGGCTTGGCATTTCTTGCGAGGTTGCTTGAGACGTCTGTTCGAACCATGATGGTCCTCACACCCTCTTGGCAGGTTTTTAAGAAAGTTTCTCACGGCGTCCTGGACCCTGGCATGTGGCCCTTTTGTTTCTGCCATGATCTTAAATAAAGGTCAACGACGATGTCGGGAAGTACGCTGGTCGAGGGCCACAGCGCTGTACTCTTAGCACCGACAGCGCATTTTCGATCGAAATGTGTGGTGCGCAAGTAGCAAAATTGGGCTCCTGTCCTGGAAATCTCACGTCTCCGCCACCATGTAATTTTTCTTGTGGCTGAACCAAGCCACATCCGAACAGTTAGCGGAGCGGCAAGGGTTGGCAAAGAACGTTTCTTGAATTGGGGCTGCTTATAGGATACGTAGAGACAGGAATTGAGATTTGGCCTCTTCAATCGAAAAGACTATCAATGGCCCTTTATGTCATGTGCTGAGGAGAAATATTATGAGGTGGCTAGACATAGGTAAAATTGAAAGTGGGCTGATCCTTGATTGAAGTTATCAAGCCAAGTCATTGGCTTTGTATGTACTAAAACTAACTGCCTGCATGTCAAGATCAAGTCACTTGCTCAAGGTAACAGTATTCCAACGAGTAGTTATGCAGTTAATTAGTTTTCATATATTGATGGTGACTATGATTTCAATTTTTTATCAACATGTAGGAAGTGGAGAGTTCTCATTTTGTCTAACTGTCCAACCAATTGTGTCTCGTGACACTGCAGCCTCCGATTGGAACTTGGAACACCATTGGTATAGTTTGCATTTGATAGATATAGGCACTGTACCGGACCAATAGTTGATAGCTATCACTGTCGTTGGCAGAAAGTCCCGGGTAACTGGATTCTTGCTGGAAACTCTCTGGGCCAGCCTGAACCCTCTATAGATAGCTTCGGGCAGCGCGCTGCCATAGCTTCGTGGCCGCTGACAAACTCAAAGAGTGTTTGTTGTGATAATATCAAGATAGAGAAGTTCGGTCGTGCTCGCTACAACTAGAGGTATGATGGAGCAGAGTCCTTGCCAATCACATAAGTCACTAATTATTAGACGGCTCGTATTCGTTGGCATGGACATAACAAGTGCATCGTATTGAGATGTAACTGAATTGATAGAAGCTTCTCTAGACCAAACAATATTAGCTCTAGGATAAGTGCCTTCCTTAATTTTCCGTTTTTATTCCTTCTTTGTGTTCAACCCCGTTATTAGGTGCGCTCGTGGTGTTGGGGGACTCATTATTGCCTTGACTGTTGGCTCCGTCCCAGCGGGTGGTGCCAGTGCTCGATTCCGTTCTCTTTAGTTCGGTTTTGGTCAGAGGAGCGGTAACTTCGAGCTTTTCCCACTCTTTTTCTTCTGCTTCGGTCATTGGTTGGGAATCCGTATTGTTGACACTCATGGTGAGGTTGGGATAGTGCCTAACAGGGATGTCAGTGGGCTATTTGCTAGGAAAGGGCACTTCAAGGAGAATTACAATAGATTATTTTGGAGGCACTTATCGGTGATGATGGTTGCGAATGATTTCTTCTGGCAACCTCGACGTTTATATACATCCTACACGAGGCATACAGAGCTGCGTTGTAAGCTGGTTACTAGAGCCCATGCGTTGGGACACGCACGATTAATTAAATTAATCTGACTGAGCAGCATGAAATCTTTGTTTGTAGCATCGGTTGTGACCCTAAGACATTCGTTCGATGCACAATATGCACGTTAACATTGTACTCTCACGACAGGCTAGGACAGAACGGCGGGCAGAATGCCTCTTGTGC
>NW_011942167.1:13874-20585 GCF_000187425.2 Metarhizium robertsii ARSEF 23 | reverse complement strand
ATGGCCTCTTATGCCAGACCAACTGGGATAGAATGGCGGGCCAACAGGGATAGAACAGTGTTGCACAACTACATTTGCATAACTAGATTAACCCCGGTAGTAATTCAAGTGGGGCATCGTAAAATCTAACACGTGTGTCTCACAAACCCCACTCTGACTGGATAAGTGCATACAGAGGCGTGCCGCAAGCGACAGGCTTAAGTGCGTCCAATAATGAACAAGTGGCCAGACTGTGTGAGTACATACCACATGGAGATGGTAGATGGTCTGCAGTCACCGGACAACCCCGCACCGGGACAGTGACTAATAGTCGAGTAGGAAGTTGAACTGAATCTGAACTGAAGGGCGTTCTGCCCCTTCTCCTGCCACATTCTGTCCACCATTTGCGATTAAGATATCATGCAGCTTAAAGGACTTCTTGAACAGCTCGCCAATACCGATATTTTAAACCTACCAAACAATACAAGAAATGACGTAATTCGAGATTTAGAGAAAGTCGTCGTGACGTGGAAGGCGAGGGATATGATGAGCGACGTATTCAATTGCACTTCCCCGAACTTCGAATGTTTTCGACGCGTTGCATTGGGTCGACTTTCAGCATTCATAAGAGTAGTGTATACATCAGGTGCCGAACAGGGCAGTACTCGGCAGTCTGTTGCTCGGCTGACCGCCTCACGAATAACGGACTTCCGAGAGCTCGGCACCGTTGAACTAATCATTTGTGGCCTCACGCTAACCACGAAGTCGATAAGTCGACTGGATAGCGAGCTTTTGGCTGAGATCATCCGCCAGGCGAAAGGCGTAGCCTTGCAAGTGACACCTATCCTCGCGGCGAATCAGGACATAGCTGTCGCTGTACAACATGCTGAAGTAGAGGAATTCACAAAGAGTAAGTCTTCTCAAGTGAACGATGAGGACATTTTCTCATTGTATGGAACTAGAATATCGGGCTCTTCTCCAACCCCCTGTGCAGCATACACTTTCCCTCCGCGATCAAAAGTGCTGGGCGTTTTCAATTTCGCAGGGAGGTAGATTTCAACGATTGACCACCCTTGCCGTCGGTAAGGTACACATATATGTGACACCAACTGCCGGGGACTGTTGTATCAGATTCATTACAGGATTTGATGAGGATATCCTGAAGAGATTGTTTGGATATGTTACCGCAGCATATCCTACAGGTACATTACCTTTATTCGAATACATATCTGGCGTCACTGACAAGAAATACCAGAACTACAACAGGCACAAGCTGTAGTGTCTGAGATTCCAGCAATTCTCGGTCAGGACGTCCTTGAAGGTGTCCATACTGCCAACGCTTGGAGCCAAACACATGATTCTCTAAGGACCCCGTGTGTGAGTGCAACAATCGTTAGTGGACTTCAGATAATCATAGATGTGCTTGTTGGTTGGCAGACAGGTAAAGACTACGTTAACTCTTCAAATGGTACCGACATGACCTCGGGGTTGTGGATTACATAAGCTCTTTTGTTCGCTTAGTGGGTGGGTCTGAGTGCCTGAGGTAACAAGGAGTTTAGCGCCGCCAGTCGCGTTACTCTTCTAACTCCTCAAGCAAACGGTCTGAGGGATCTCATTTTATATTTTTCACAAGAAGCGACAATGGAGGATCTTAAAAATCGAGCCATAGATAGAATACACTTTGATACATAATTGATTAGATTTATGAGCAAATACAACGGGTTTTGAGGTGGCTACCATCGAATCCAAGAAATCGCCTGTGCAAAAAGTCTCCGCCGAGCAGTGCATGGGTCCTCAGACCGTTTGCTTGAGGTGTTGGAAGAGTAACGTGACTGGCGGCGCTAAACTCCTCGTAGAGATGGGTCTGGGCTTGCTGAGGTAAAACTTCCGTCATGGTGGCACGAGGTACTGACCCCTCTTTCTGCATAGACTGGTTGGGCGAATTTCACAGCATCCCACCCATCAAGCATGTTTGGGCATTCAACTTGGAGTACCAACCCTTTTCTTTGTCTATTACTATGGACGCAGTAGTCTGAAATAGATATAAAGGCGCGTGGACTCGGTGAATCTTATTTAATTTGGTCATCTTCGCGAACATCCTGAAAGATGGCGACATCCAGCGGCACTACGAAAGCAGCCTTGGTAAGGGAACAAAGGGAACTCCAGCAATCCAAGAAACGGAGTCGATGCTAATACTACCCAGGAATCCCTGTGGATTCCGAGCACCACAGAGACGTTCACCGAGAAAAACCGACAAAGTATCCACGACTATCCTGCAGGAACAATCAGCGAGTTTCATTGTGATAGTACTTGCAAGGAGGTCATCTTTATAAAAGGCGGGGAGGTTCTCCTAGAAAAACAGGGTCCGGGACGCATGGAGGGTGTGCCATCAGATATTCATATTGTAGGAAGAGATGGATATACGAAGGGTAAATAGCATGTGCGATGTGGGCGATTATTTGGATTTCAATCAGTAGTATTATTGCAATATCTTATCTGCTTCGATCTGCACTGCCCGTGTATGTCCTCGGTCAGAGAATCATGATTTATATTGTTTGCAGTAAAAAAAAGCATCAAGCTCACGGTCGCAACCGGTTCTGCGCCGAGCAGGTAAGAATATAAGTAGTCGTGTATACACCTCGCTATCTTGGCTGGCTTTATTCCTTTCGGGGGAGCTCGAAACGGAGGATGATGGACAGATACCGGTCTCTAACTTTGCCATGGATCCGAGTTTTTGGAAAAGGGCGCATTGTGGCGGAGGGGCGAAAAGCAGTGCCGGATAATTACCGGGCCGAAACCACGTCATGTCTCGTGTGCACACAAGTATGTAGGTAATGTGATGGTAAGAATTTTCAGTTTGAGCGTCATTTGTGCGAGGCTCTCGAGAGAGTCGAAGTGATATTTTGACACGTGCTTTTATGCCCCGTACGCAAATGTCCCCACTTTTTGAGCTCAAGATCTTTTGAGACTCTTTTGAGCCATGCATTTGCCCGAGATCGCACAAACCGGAGTAACATGTTCTGCCATTGGCTTGACTGCATAATCCCCTGAACGCCTCGTTCGTTCGTACATATGTCAGTTGCGGTACCCCCTGTCCTTCGATCTGGGATGGTCCTAACGTTCCTCTGAGAAACTTGATCAAACCGCGGCTTAGTGTCCGGCTGCCCCTTCCTGCTTCGTGATGACGTGTTCCAAATATTTTCTGATTCGCATCATGGCTCTTTATCATCGGCTAATTACCACCACGAACTGGTTATAGGTTCAAACGAGCCCTCAGAATCGATTCGCCATTTCACTGCTAGTATCGACCCTTCCGCGGTGCTATGACATGACCCGTACAAACGCTGCGAATCTTGAGGTACAATCCATATTCACTGTTATGGCTCTTTGCGCATATGGTATCTTTCAGCTCTTGTTTCTGTCTGTTTTTGGGTACAGACACTGCTCAGTCGAAAAGCCTCAGTATATTCATTGTAGCTTATGCACCCTGATAGTTTACCTTGGTTTAACTGGTGTAAGCACGCAACCTTCAATGCGCGGATAATACGCCTTCTCATGAGATAATGTCTTCGTAAGTTGACAAGTTGAGAAATAGACCTCCAAGAAACAAGAGCAGTCCCTTGTAGTAAGTAATAGTTTGATGATGTGTATACAAAACGGACGGAACCAGTGCATGGTTTTTGCCCAAAAAGCTCTGAATAGTGAATAAGCTTGTAGACAGTGACTATAAGAGATACATGGAGACGTTTCAGGGTTCTGCAGTACCGGCACCGATGTTGCATGACTCTCGAGCGCTGCAACCGTGATGAGCTACTGGTCCGTGGCCACGCTCACACCCTGTCTTCTGAATTTATTTCCAATGATGTGACAAGACTGAATAAGAAGCACAAGAAGCAATTGAAACCGAACGCGCAGAATAGGGCTAATCTTTCAATTGGGAAGATGAAAATACAAAAAGGAATGAAAGCGTCCAGGCTAAGTAATTATGAATACATTTCTCTTGTGCAAGCGGTGACTCTGAGGATTGATTCGGCATGAGCTCGGAACGAGAGTAGATACAAGCAATGTGGCGATCAGCCGTGCGCGAAGGAATACGGACAATTTTGATGGCACAAGGAGCAACTTTCCAGAAAATACAACCACTTCGTATTATTGTACCCGTCCGGGAGGATGGTATCTGAAACGGCAGTTGAGAGAGACAGGGGCGCCAAGGCTGTATTAGGGTTGATATTTCATCGAGCTGACAGGTGGTATTGATGATAACGGGGTGTCTTTGGCGTTGGTCGTTGAATAAGTTTCGCCCAGGGATGGTTACTCGGTTGTTGGCGTTCACGGCAAGCAGCTGCGGCGTTAAGGTTAGAGGCGCGATTTTTTTTTTGTCGGGGGGGACATACAGCAAATGTCATCTCCCCTTTATGAAAGCTAGCGTCAGCAATTGACCACCATGGTTGGAAGGACATATAAACAAACCAATATTGCTTGCTGACAATTGTTGGAGGACAGCGTCGCTCTGTTTCAATGTACTTCGAGCACCATGATTCAACCAAGTGATAATGGTGCTGACAGCTCAGCTCTTTCTGTTGAGGCGAGGTCAGCACAAACGGAAATAAGAAAGAGACATATTCGGGGCAACGCACATAGATATAATTACACATCTCAGTTTCTTGGGCTCAAACGCTGATAAGATAGAAGAAAAGTGAGGCTGCTTGCACAAGTATGCGGTGAAGAAAGTAATTTGACAAAGTAAGTTGACGGACTTATAAGGAGGCTGGGGCAGAGTGGACAATATGTGCACGTTTAGTCGGGCAACGGCAAAGTTGCAGAGTGGACGATATGTGCACGTTTGGAATATCACACGCTAAATAGCCCAAGAGCTTGGTTCTGCACGATGAGGACGTTGGCGCTGTCGATGCTCTTGCTTTCCCGTTTACGAGGGTCTCGACGGGGACAACAAGGACAAGCTTGTCTGCGTCTTTCCGCAGTGGCTGATTTACGATCACTAGTACGAAATGGCGCTGGGTCTTAATTTTGGGTTCATTCTGTGGCTGCGCTATGACAGAGCGTTCCAGCTTTTCTTCCCGATACTTGGGCCGCTTTCAGTCTCGGATGTACCGTTTTTCATGCAGCCTGCAACATTACTATGCCTGCGGCTGGCCTGAACTGCTTTCGTGTATTGCAGGTGGTAGCGACCAACGGATGAAGCGGAGGTGGTGCCCGCTTAGAATCCCTTTTTTTCCTTTTTTTCGACATCAAAGGACGGGGTGTTTGGCGCCCCTGCCAGAGCCACCAGGTTGGCCAGTCGGTGTAGAGGTGTCCAATGACCGAGACCCAACGCCCACCAATTTCGGGCAGTGTCCTGCTAGGGACTGTGTGACAGACGACAGGTACGCTTGTCCATGAGAGGAAAGGGCTTTTGGTGATTTCTCGGCATAGGATTGCGGACATGATCATCCCCCCTGGTCGGCGCACCCATGCAGATACTAGCTAGACCTTGTGGCTTACGGATGCTGTCCGGACCGCTTCCGTAGACCCACTTTCAGTAGCAAAAGTTGGGTGTACTTCTCGATATCGGGTTTCCCAGGGGACTACCTGGACAACCTACATCGCCGCTGCGCCGGGGTGGCTCAACAGGGCGATGGTGATACCAATCTCTCTACCTAAGACAATCCGTTTTCGCACCTCTGGAACGTACCCTAGCTAGCCCAGTCGATGTATTGGTCCTCGTGTAGGACACTGTGCCAGCTGTCCCAACGCCTGGCTGACCACTCTGTGCAGTACGCATCCTTGGCCTAGGCGAAGGTTGTCAGTGTACTTCAGCGTACCTGACCACCGTCTGCTTGGGCAGTGCTGGCGCTGTTCTTTCACCAGTAGCTGAGTATTGTGGACGCGCTGCACTAGTTGCATGCGTTGTGTCTGCATGTAGGTACTAGGTATTAATGCCGGATATCTTACGCGCTATGTATTGATTGAAGTATCACCCAACACAACATGTATTCCCCAAGCTGTAAAGGGGGCCTAATGGGATGATGATCGTCAGCACGCCTGAGCTCACTAATCGAACGAGCCCCCGCCTGCCGGTCCTGCTGGTGATGTACTGTTAACTGGCCTTTCTGCTTCTGGACTAGGAGAGCTAGAGGCAGGATCTTCAAGAACCGGATTTAATACTCAACAACGGAAAGGTTATATTCTCGTATCGGGTTGCGAGAGGACCTGTCCCGAACCTGTTTGTCTACGCAGTTTGTTGGGGAGTGAAGTAATGAATATGATAGCCAGCCTGTTCCCCCTTTCCCTTGTTATGGGATTACGATTGCCAGCCCAACGACTGCACGACAGGGGTTGCACACCGGGACTTTTGGCTTTTCAAAGTCTCACCGCCAATTCTCTGGTTCGCACGTAGTCGCGTGTTGGCTAGAGACCAAAAGATGTTTGTCGAATCGACATGTAGGCCCGCTGGCGGTGCACAGTTACCTTAAGTTTCCTCTATACTTCCTTAAGTTGGCTAAGCGTGCTGTTTGCTTGAGAAAGGCTGTAGTGTCTAAACTACAAGCCGTGAAAAGTATTTAAGCTTGGTTCCTCAGTCATGGCTTTGCTGCAACGGATCATAGGAACAAATATCCAAATTGCATACAAAAAGACAAACACGTCTTCCGAACATCCACAATCTTATTATTCACCATGGCCCACTCAACTGAGAGAATCAACCAGGTCTGGGCCAGGGTGGCGATCAACTCA
>NW_011942167.1:0-13774 GCF_000187425.2 Metarhizium robertsii ARSEF 23 | reverse complement strand
TGAGTTGATCGCCACCCTGGTCTGGGCTCAGTTGCTCGACCTTATGAGAACCGCCTCCGGGCAACCCGAAAACAGGGAGGCTCTGCAACGCAAAATCGTACCTTGTCTTGATGAACACATTTCATTTTATCTATGCGGCGGCATTACTCTGAGCAGGGATGACGTAATATGGGCTTGTGCCCAGGAATTGGCTCATACCAAGCTCTGGGACAATGCTGCCCAAGCGACTGGGCTGCTCCAGTCCATCGGTCGTGGAGAGAAACTTGGCAGGATGATGAGTTTTATACAGAGTGAGATCTACCTATCTCAATAACCGGGGTATTGGTTGCGCAAAGACTAATGCGAAACAGGCTGTGGAAGACCCTGTCCGTAGGAGAAATTGGAAGAGATAGACCGAATATTCAAAGCATGCGGAGGCAGGGAGTCTCCGAAACCAACTGGAGCTTGGTGGATTTTGAACTAACATCTCGAAATTTGCGTAGTGGCTGGCTAGACGTGACGTCTCCCTAGGCAACTTTCGCTGGTTCAACAGATGTTGATCGACTGTTCATTGCGTTTGCAAGATCAGAAAAATGGAATGGCCACTCCGAAGCAAGGAAACTGCCGGATAAGCAGATAGTCATGTCTCGTTTTGCGACCTAGCTGCTTCAGTAGCCAGGATGTTCAGTCAATTGCCTTATCCGTGCTTCCATTGTTGTTTCTGACAGTTAATACGCAATAGCTAATCTATGTAGCATGAATGCAAACTCATGTAATGCTGCGACAGGGAAGTAGAGCCCTAGATACTTAAAAAGGCGAGACTGTTTTGGAGACTTCCGCCACTCGATGCGCAAACCACTTGACTTGATCCCGCTGTAAAATTGAGACGTGGTCGCTTTCATAGGCATTCCGAGCCACATAAAAGCCGACGGACTGTTGGTCGTGATCTTGTCGGCCTGTCCTGCTGTGTCTCAGTATAATATTGCTTTCACGTTCATCCAAAATCCATCTATATTGGAACGACTGACGGCGGGGATGTGGACTGGTGACCGTCGTCAGTGTACGATAGCGCGGGGACCTAGCAAACCTATAAGTGTCATTTATTTTGAGGTTGTATTTATGGCTCGCATGTCATTGTTGATGACGTTCAGCATTGAACCTCAGTCAAACCTGTTGACGTACACCACGCGGACCACAGTTCAGCGGTGAGAGTTAGATCCTCCCCTTTCTGCAAAAACAAAAAAAAAAAAGGAGAAAAAGGAGATGCATGATAGTCGTCCATGTCTCTCTTAGCAGGGGTTGCTATGCGGGGGGCCCAGCATGGGCTGCCTGATCATCGGATATCTCTAAAAGAAACCAAGAAACATATAACCAGCTGGCCAAGCTGCCGTTAATTCCTATCAAACTTACTGTCGATCCTGCCTACTAGCTGGTTATTGCCCCTTCAATTATTCACGCCATACGTTCACCTCGGAGAAAACATGGCCGCGGAAACAGCAAAAGAAGCCCCGGCGACAGGACCCCCAGAAAAAGCCGCCCCAGTGGAGGATACCCCAAGAATCCTCGTTATTTCTTGTGGTGGCACCGTCACCAGCGTTGCAGAGGATCCCACCGACGTTCAAATGTACACAATGGGAGCACTCAATGCCGAGGCATTTCGAAGTCGAGTTGCTCCTCAATTGGGCCAGAGGGTTAAATTAATGTTCCACGATTTTGCGGAGACCGGTACTGGTAGCCCTGACTTTGGTAGCGACAAATGGCTCGAGCTCGCGAGATATCTCCTTGCAGAAAGCACTCGGTCTTCTGATGGTTTTGTCCTTTTGGTGGGTACGGATGTCATTGAGTTCGCCTTTTTTCTCTACCATGTTATTGCTCTGCGCATACCCGTCGTCCTTACCGGTGCATATCGACCCCCTACGTCTATGAGCCCCGATGGGGATCGAAATGTGTACCATGCCATTTTGGTGGCTATGAGTAAACTGTCCTGGGACCGTGGGGTGTTGTGGGTATCCAATGACACGATCAGTTCCGCTTATTACGTCGATAAGCACCACGCCAATAGGCCAGGTGCCATTCACGCTGGAGATGCTGGATACCTTGGCCATATTGTCGACCAAAAAGACGTGAGATACAACTACGACCCGAGTCTGCCGACGGATCCAAGAATCTCGATTGATCTCCAAAAGGTCAAGGATCTCCCGAGAGTCGATATTTTGAAAGGCTACCCAGGATCAACTGTGGACCTCTTCTTCGCTGCAGTAGAGAAGGCCGAGGATCCCGCAAGAGGCATTGTCCTTGAAGGCATGGGGGCTGGCTCCTGGTCAACCAAGCCTGGCAAGGAGATAATGGAGTACAGCAAACCCAGGCAGTTTCCTGTGGTTGTTTGTCGTGGACCTGAAGAGGGGCATGTCAGCGGCGCCTTTGTGTACGGATTGGGGGACGGATGCATTGGGGGTGGGAATTTAAGCTCGATGAAAGCCTGGGTCAAGCTGCGGCTTCTATTATGTAAAGGAGCGAGCTATGAGGAGATAAAGAAGGCTTTCAGTTATTGATTTATAAAATACGGACTCTCCTATTGAAGACATTGTTAGTTCCTGGCTTTATGATGGGTAGAGGTGGCCTTGGATTGTATGTGCTCCAGTGTATGTGACTTGAATTTTTATTTCGAACTCCATTATACCTCGTAGGCTTCTCTGCCGTGCAAATCACCTCTAATGTTAGCCTAGTGGGCGGCTCTCTCTGTATCTTTGCCGAGCGGTTTCCTGACACCGAACGAAGCTTGAGGCATGTTCACAGACTTTGACGTCCCCTCGTATCTTTGTGTACCAGTCCTAGTTCTGCTTGAGTTTCAAACCTTGTACCTGATTATAATATCTGCTCTATCGGGATTGAAGATCTTTCAACTGATTTCTATCCATGATCCCTATTCTTGTGGTATTTATTCAATATCGTTTGATGGTTGCCTTTCTCGGCATTGAGGATGTTCAATATCGTTGTCAGTTTGTCCTCAACCGTCCAATGTTTCTCTAGGTAAAACACCTTAAGAGAAGGCCGCTGCCGCCTCGGCCCGCCTGATGCGGCGGCAAAATTGATAGCGGATGTCGACTTTTGTATAACTAACTAACCATTTGACCGGTTCAAGGCTGGTGATGTCAGGGACTTCCTTGGTGTTCGCGGTTTTGGGGCTGTAAGCGTCATCATAGGTTCCTGTTCTAGACTATGGCCGAGTTCACGAGACAAACACGCTCAATGACCTTCTGGCAGTGATGGATGGGAACCGGGGCACACGTGTTGAACATCCTGACGGGCGTTTGAAGCCAACACTCGTGGATTTTGTGGTATTAGCATAATTTTTGCCCATGTGAAGCGTGGTGGCCTTGATTGCATAAATTTTGCGTGGAAATATCCAGAATGGACCGCTGTCTCCAACTGTACACTGGCCGTTGGCGACGTGCAGGCAGTCCCAGCCACTGGACGGAGCAAGAGATTCGAGTGGCAGAATCATTGAGATATATTAAGGGCCAGGAATTAGCTGGGGTGATAGCAACAGCCCACTACAATACCTCAAGTACGAAATTCTTCCTAAGATGTATGCTTCCCTTTTCGTGTGTGGCTCTTATCCCTGTGCTTATTGTCCACAATATTGCGGAAGAGAGTATAAAAACCCGAATCCCTCGCGCTGAATGCCACCACATACCATCCATTTTTATTCTCCATCCATCCTTTGTGGGAATGCACTTTTATTCATATTACCAGGCCTACCATCGCCCTCACTTCGTCTACTGTACATTTTGATTTCGTAGCAGGCAAGCAGATAAATCAGATGGATTTTCGAGGCGGATCTACCAGACCAGCCGCCTAATGAGGTGATCTTTCGTGCCCCCCGTCTAGCCGCCTTCCCTTTTGATGAATGTTACCCCATAGTGTACATATCGTGATACAGAAATGCTGTTCATTTCAAACTGCGACTATATGGGTACCTAGGAATCGTTGTTGTGCTAATAATTACGTCTAGGTGAGGTTAGAGATTGATGTAACGGGCTAGGCCCGAGAATGACTCGGCTGCGCTCTTGCCTCTTATCGACAAGCTGCCAATTGACCCGACAACAAGCGAGATTAGCAGCGGCGAGCTCAGGCTTGTTCTTTCTTCTCTTTCTTCTTCAGCTTTGGATATTCGTTAGAATCATCTAGTCAGTTGTCAATATACTCGCTAGACCGTTACAATTGACCCGCAACCAGGACTGCCAAAACTACAACACGCAGGCAACTTGGAAGTAAATATTGGGCCGCGCGAGTGTCCCTTATCACAGAATACTCCAACCAATCCGCACGATGCGTACTACGATTCTTTCCCACAAGCCACTTTCCATCGACTTCGGGCGATGTTTGAAAGCCTCGGTCAACCTCAAGGAAGTGATAACGGAATCCCATTCAACCGTACAGACCGCCAATCTCTGTCTCCGCCGCAAGTCCCACTCTCATTTTACATATTCAGACAAGGACGGTCTGTGGCGTTTGTTGAACGTCACAGCGGAACACAGATGAAAAGAGTGCGTTGATTCTGTAAGCTAGAGATGCCGCCAAGGGACGCTATTTATGGAAGGCGCAGGTTGGATCCTGCACGTGATGCTGTTTCATGTTCAACAATAACAAGTGCATCGCAGTGATGTTATTGAATGAATTCAAAGAAGCTTCTCTAGAGTTAACAGTTTTTGTTCTAGGATAACTGCCTTCCTTAACTTTCCGTGTCTATTCCTCACTTATGTTCAACTCCGTTATTAGATGCGCTCGTGGTGTTGGGGGACTCATTATTGCCTTGACTGTTGGATCCGTCCCGGCGGGTGGTGCCAGTGCTCGATTCCGTTCTCTTTAGTTCGGTTTGGGTCAGAGGAGCGGTAACTCCGAGCCTTTCCCACTCTTTTTGTTCTGCTTCGGTCATTGGTTGGGAATCCGTATTGTTGACACTCATGGTGAGTTTGGGACAGTGCCTAACAGGGAGGTCAGTGGGTAATTTGCTAGAAAAGGGCACTTCAAGGAGAATTACAATAGATTATTTTGGAGGCACTTATCGGTGATGATGGTTGCGAATGATTCCTTCTGGCAAAATCGACGTTTATATACATCCTACACGAAGCATAGGGAGCCGCATTGTAAGGTGTTTACTGGACAACACCGCCGTCATAACAGGTGATGGTACCAATCAACTGTGGTCACGACCTCGGCCGTTTTGCAGGCCTGCGTCTGAGTACGTTAGACAAAGCATCATGCACCTGTCTTCCTTTTCGGGCTAGGATAGCGGAACGAGGAAACTCTACTCCTCGCCCTGAGACTGTGATCGTTGAGAGGTCCCCGAAGTGGGTCCTACTTCCTGAATATCCTTGTGGGGGGGGGCAGGTCACACTCCTGAAAATGTTTCCGGCTATAAACCCTATTTCCTGAATATCCTTGTACTGCCCTGAGACAGGGTCCTGAAATCTGACTCGACTTCCTGAATATCATTATACTGCCCCGAGGCTGAGTCCTGAAATCTGACCCTACTTCCCGAATATCCTTGTAGCAATACAGTGGATCCCCAAACCGAACCAATGTGAAACCCCACTTCTGAACATCATTGCAGTTTTGTGAAACAGTTCCCGAAGTGATGCCTTAGGCCTGAACCTGAAATGACGGTCACCTTAGGACCAGCTACAAGGATCTCTCCGGGGTGAGGGGTGGTGATAAGGGAAAAAGAAACCATGAATGACTGCCAAGTGATGTAAGAAAATTACGATGTGTAATTCAACAGAAATCTTCTGCTCATGGGAGTGACGATATGCCTTCCAAACCAGGTAAATAACATTAAAACCTTTCACGATTGTTGATGATATGGGCACAACTGATGGATTCGTCGGACAAACTCGGTTTTTCAGGCGGGCCGAGGCGGCGGCAGTTTGTGCCCGATCATATGCCCTATCGCGACCCCGCCGAGGGGTAAGAACCCAACTCTGTCATCATGACTTTTTTCAACAGAGCGCACCTCGCTTCTCACATATGTTCGTCATCGTAACGCATGGGCTTTCTACCAGAGGAGACCAACAAGCGGTAAAATAGTTTTGGGCGAATACAGATGAAAGAGGTTCCGATGGTAAGTGTACAGTGCAGCTTTGTTTGATGAATCCCTCATCTGACATTATTAGGAGAACCAACTTAATGAACCGAAAGAAATCACCGTAACCGACTTCAGCGACTTTACACCAACCCCACTACGTTTAGTCGGAAAAGACCGAATGGTGTATTGGAAAGACTGTCCGTCTGTCACCTTGGCAAGGGAGAAGGAGGACCACGGCAAGATGATTAATCTGAGAACGGGCGAAATGAGACTGGCTAAGGACTACGTGTTGATTTTGATAGGCGACGGTGGACTTGGTAAACAATAAGAATGTAGCATACGTTTTGCAGGGTCAGCATTTTATTTATCAGGGTAAAGCAGTGCCCGGATCTTCAATCCAGCTTCGAGTCCGAAATTGAGGTTAAGTTGCCCGTCATCATCCGGGTTATGGCTGATATTCAATGTCACACTAGACGTGTGAATAATCGATCTGTTTAATTCATCCTTTCGCTGGGGGCTGGTTTCAATTGCATCGGACGCTCTGTCCCCCAGAAAACGGATCCCTCCCTTCGGTGCACCCTGCAGGGTCATACTTGGACAAGGAAGGACTTTCCAACCCTTCTCGCTGACAACGTACAACATCCCACCTTCGATGTCAAGTATCACATCCATCACTTCTTTCGCAATTATGACGAGCTTGCTTGGTATTATACTCAAGCTACAGAGGCAGTGAATGCTTCCGTCCTGCTGGTACGGAAATATCATCGTGACCGCGACTTTGGTGCCATCCGCGACTTTGGTGCCATCCGCAGCACCAATTTTCCTAATAGCACTACAGATAAATGGAGGAAAGACCATGGTAAGACCTTTAGGACAACCGTTGTCAAACTTTTGCCCAGCCGTAACAGCTAGTGCTGGCTGTTGGTATCTTATATTCGTTGCGAGGTCGACGTCGCTCGAAGCGTGTGGACTATCACGAGAATCTCGATCTCTCGCCTCGGAAGTATTTCCAGGAGTCGCGACTGTCGTGCTTTGTCCTTGTAGTATCGGGGGATGCTCTACATGAGCAGGCCGTTCTAACGTGATACCGTCTCGTTAGTTCATGTTGTACGGAGCATCTCCAGTAACCTACGTATGCCTGGTGGGAATGTTGCCATTGGTAACTTACGTATGCCTGGTGGGCATGTCGCCATAATTCGGTTCAGTACTTTCGTGACCGTAGGATGCGGGACCGTCTGCTCGAGGTTGGACAGAATCTCTTGGACCTCGTCCGGTGACAGCTGCTGCAAGCTTCTAGCGAGCCAACCCTTCGGTTTTCGATTCTCGTAGTGGCTCGCAGTTTCAATTGTGCCTAGACGGACGGCCAAAAAAGATTTCAACCCGGGGTATCTGTTGGCTCCTGGGTCTTCCAAATAGTCCTTCCAACCTTGCTCAAGGCCCCTGGGTAGCTGTTTCCGTGTCCACTGTTGTGTGAGGAAGTCCTTCAGGTAAGCGGTCAATTCACACTGCAAACTCATTGTGGTGTGAGAGGCTTCTGGGAGGCTGGCGCACGGCGACGTGTATATCCATAGACAGGCTTCTGGGAGGCTGACGCACGGTGACGTGCCATGTCCCGGTATTGGAGGGTGTCTTCATTTCAGGCAACAAGCTTAGGATTTCGGGGACACAGAAATATTTGAGTATGGCGCAGATCTGAGCATGGCAATGCTCTTCGACGCTAACCTGAATTCCGGCTGCTCCACCAAGCGGAGGTAATGGCACGTGACGGACGGCGACCTGAAACCTCCCCGAACTCAGCGGGCAATCTGAAGCCTGCCCTCCCGAATTTGGGAAGGGAAAGGTGGACAGCAAAGCAACTAGAATGCCGAGTGCATGAACTTTGTTGGGAAGGGGGTATCTGGAAGACTAGATCTTTCTGGATGGGGCGTCAACTAGGCTCGCATAGAGCTAAATGTCTCGTTTTAATGTGGGAGAATCTATCTGTCAAATAATGACGATAATGAATCGAGCCGTCATGGTATGCTGAGTGTCCGACCCCGTTTTACTCAGAATTGTAGATTGACCCGGGTCTTCATTGGAAAAAAGCTTGCTATTTCTTACTAGTTGATTCCAATCTTGAGCGTTAAATGGCCTCTCGGCCGTCTTCTGTGCAGTGATCTGTGAAGTTGCCGGATCCAATGCTGTTGAACATGAAACAGCATCATGTGCAGGGTCCAGCCTGCGCCTTCCATAAATAGCGTGCCTTGGCGGCAACTCTAGCTTACAGAATCAACGCACTCTTTTCATCTGTGTTCCGCTGTGACGTTCAACGGTTTCATCCGACACGCCGCCTTAAATGAGCTCCTTCCCAAGTACTCATCTACAACTTTGATCGCGCACTCACTCGACCTACGAAACGTCATTCCCTGATCGCCTCCTGTATTAACATACCAACCGCAATAAATTTAAATACTACTATGTCGTCGCCAATTACTACATTTCCATCCTTCCTGCGCCTACCTGCTGAGGTCCGCGAGTTAATTTGGCAATGTGCGATGCCGGACCATGAAGTAATTGTCGTGGCTTTCGATCAGCAAGGCTGCATCACCGACCTGATCACACATCGACCATCCTCGCTCAGGTGCGTCTGCCGCCATAGCCGCTCCGTATTCCTCCGTCGCTTCCCCGATACACTGCAAAGCACAAGTGCACTGGCGCGTTGCATCGCTGTCAGTTTCGAGCACGACATCTTCTACCTACAAGGCCTCCATACTTGGCGTCGGGATTGGCTGTCACCCTCGATACACAATTTGCAAACCGTTGTTGCAGATAATCATCTCCTCGAAGTGCCTTCGCTAATATGTCAGGTTTTGGGCTGCTTTCAGAGAATGGAGCACTTCTGGGTGATCCTCAGCGGACAGCCGGAGCAGTTTCAACCCCCACCGGACACTAGGCTTCGACGTCCTTGCAATTTGCACCATCACCATGTTTTCCCCAATGATTACACGGAGCCAAATCCTCGTCAGCCAGCACGTGGTCGGACACTCTGCCCGGAATGTCGGTGGAACAGGGATAATTTTCGGGGTTGTGATATGGTATGGTATTCTGGTTTATCTATGTTTAGGATTACTCTCGACTCAACTCTCCCCATGCGTCCTGATATTGAGCAAATTCGCAAAGCCAAGTATCCAGTAATTGGCTGGGTTAGAATCGCAAAGCACCCTTACCTTTGTTGTTTAGAAGAGCAGAATTTTGGGGAGATAGAAACTAGGTCACTGACTGAAGAAGAATATGAGCAGCTAGAACTCGAATGGAGAAAGTGGGAAGCCGAGGCACAAGCATGTGTAATGAAAGGAGGATTCAACTGTGATCATGGGACTGAATTCTATACCATAGGGCTATTTAAGGAAGCAAGAAGGGGAGCCGAGAGTTGATTTTGAGAATTGATGAATCTTGATCCCTTTTTTCGTAGTGTACTTGGCACTCTGACTGCCGTAGGGGGACTGGGGCGGAAAGGCCGCCTCGGGGTCTCCAGTGCTCACTCAAGGGTTCTTGATCAAAAGCAGTGTGGTAAATAATATGGCTATAAAACAATATAGTTATCGCAATACATACCATATGATATGCATTCTCTGATATTGTGACAATAAAATAAAATATGCAGTTTGCGATATTGCGACAATACAATATGAGGCGATATGTACATATTGACAATATATTTTTATATTGATTGGTGCATCTAGGGTGAAATTCACTTTTTCACTGGCGGCTGCGTCGAAGAAAGCACGTAATGGTCAGAAAACCGAAAGTTGTAATGGGTAGTCATTGAACCCCAAATCTTGCTGATAGGAGTCTAAATGATTCATCTCTTCTTTGGGAGGGCGGACTTTCTCCCTCGATAGAGCTCCAAATAAGTCAGATGGGCTAGATGAGTCCATATGCAGCGCGGCGTTTTCGATTGATCTGGAGCATCTTGAATTTATCATGTGGTGGCAGACTCGGTGGTTGTTCAAACATACCGTGGGACGTGTGAGTTGGAGGAATCATTCCATGTCGCGGTAACATCTGCCTAGGCATGATTAATGAGTGCTGTTGAGGAGGGCCTGGGAAGGCACCTCCACGCGATTGTATTGGCTTCGGGCTTTGGAGGGGCAAGCACCGATGGTTCGCAAATCCATTCATGCTCAAATTTATTTCCTCTTGGAATGGCAAATCGATGGAGGGCATAGCTAGAGGGTGAATTACCCTACGTTCAGAGGTCGGATACCGAAGGGCATATGGAATGGATGTTGGCAAATTCATCAAGAGGTTTACGTCATTCCAGGAAGATGTCGGGTCACTGTTTATACGCAGATATGTTGTCACTTGTTGTTTCGGTAATTGACACCTTGCCGATGCCATCTACGTTATCTCTTTGAGGGATATTCTGTTAGTCCTACGTGAGGAGTTGACACTTACCCCCTGCTCTGAATAATTGGCTTGTAGGGATGGATCACTAAGAAGTGAATGATAAATTAAGAAAGGCAAGAAAGACGGATAAGAACTAACTGCCCACAGAAGAAGGAGAGGGAAGACTGAACCCCCCAACCCCCCCTATGGACCAGTCGTCACACTTTTGACACAGTCGAGGACAAAACTGATCCAGATCCAGCCGTGTAGTCTATGGTTGCGCCGGCAAGGAGACCATAGGCCAGTGTGTGGCAGGAAGGGCTGTCAAGCGCAGAGATGAAGCTAGACTGAATGGTCCAAGTTCTGTAAAGAAAAAAGCATTGGAAACAAGGCTGAACCGCGCTCCGTATTCACCACGAGAGTAGAGTCCGCTAGTGCACCGAGGAGAAAGTGTGATTGCATACAGGTGCAGGCTTTGGCACTGGACCGCGCTAGGTGAAGGTGAAGGTGGAAGTGCCATGTTATGGGACTCTTTGCTACCTGGGCTTCTTTTCACAAATTCACTACTCTTCTTGTTGTCCTTCGTTGCGCGTTGGAAACTGAAAATATTTAGTACCTTTGGAATACTGCTGCCTCAACAGAAGGGCCCCCACGACTGTTGCCACTCACCGCCCAGGTAGACCCAGGTAGCAAGAGCGCTTGCGGGTTTCCACCAACAGAGGCAGCTGCATCAGACAGCACAAGAGACAGGCAAAGTGAGCCTTGTGCAGGACCGGAACGTGCTGGCGGCTGGGAATTGCAACCATGGCTCAGAATAAGCCGTTAGCGCATGTGCTTTCATACAGGCGCAGGTACATAGAGTGAACGTGTGCATGTGCCCCAGAGTACTTTTGCTGTTATCCTCTTGTGGAAATAGAGCTCCGATTGAAGCGCAGTTGCATTTTGACCAGGGGCAACGCACCGACAGGTTTCCCTCGACTCAACCAGCATCCCTGCCCAAGCGGAACCTGGGCTAGGCCTGCCGTCACCTCTGTCCGCCCGTCTTTTTCGTTACGTGGACATGGTGGCTTTAATGACAAGCGTCGAGGGGGGTGGCAGGCTGGGTGTGGCCCTTCCATGGGGATGATTCCGCGCAGCCGAGTGGACAGCAGGTGCGGGTCAACAGCGACAGGGATATGCATGTACTCGGGGGCTCCTCTGGTTTGCCCCACACTTTCAAAATAGTCAATGGCAATTCCGAGCTGATGATCGTGGCGTAAGCAAGTCGCCTAATCAATCGTGCATGGTAAGTGCGCGATGATCTCGTCTCCCCCACAATCAATAATAGGCCTCGGGCCGCCGAGTTAGTGCCCCCGGCTGCATGACCATCTTGCTTTTCTTCAGACGCCACGGAACGCTGGATCACTCATTAGCCAGCACCCCCGTAACAGACCATACCCAAAGAGGGCGGAGTGGTGTACGCGGTGTGACCAGGAGCTAATGAGCTGTATCGCCCGCTACTAGATCCGATATATCTACGTAGTACAGGTATGTTGGATGTACGCGTAACAACGACGACAGCACTTCGTTGTATAAGTAAAGTCAAAACCACCGACAACGTGCCTAGCCTCTGGGGAACAGCCCAGAATACCAGCTTGTCCGCCTGGCTGTTGTATGTCGCTTTTGTAAGCCCGTTTTCTGCTGCATCGCTTGCCTTCATTGGAGATCATTACGTCGACCATCGCCTCCATCCCGAACAGTCCGTCGTGTTTGGCGTCTTGCACCAAAGTTCTTCCATTGAATACACTGTCAGTGGTCCCGGCTGCGTATGACTTTTCTCGCTTGCTAGAGTCGTTTATAGTAGCTCTCACCAATAACGCAACTGGCTAAATTTGCTAACAGCACGAGCAGCATAATGGCAGCGCTGTTTCGTAATTTAGACTTGCCTGCCAATCCCATCACTTTGTATACCATCTCGAATAAGAATTGTGCGGAAACGAGAAATGGAGAAGTTCCTGGACTGTCTCACAGCGTCGAATCTTTGACCGGTGACTCTTTGACCGACGCCGAGACTGTTGGCTTCACCATATCGGGATCCCCTCAGGATCGTACCCGAATAAAAGGACAGACCTCTGCGGCCCATGAGCCTGAATATATCATCTCAGGCGATATTGATGGGGTGTCCAAGTTAACCACCGAGAACAAGAGCTCTTCACCAGCACCCAAGCAACGTAAGAAGCAGCCTGCTCGGTTCGCTATCGGCGGATCCTCCGATCACCCCGTCCTTCCCAACACTCGCATCAGGAACTTGACAGCCCAGGCTCTGCAACAGAGTGAGTCTGCCGTCGGCTCTAACACCGAAGCCGAATATGTTGACGAGTGTGCCATCGACGACGACGACTCTTCTGACTGGGAAGACTGTCCGGGACATAGCGGCAAATCTAGTGTTGACGACAAGTTCTTCCAGCGTGTCGAGTCCAAAGCCAACCTCGCCTCCCGCCCATCGCAACTTACGCTCATGCTTGCCGAAAACAAACGAGCCAGCACTCCTGGCAACCAAGCTTCGCAGTCAACTCCAGCCGTCCACCGATCCCGAGGCGAACCCAACGGAACCAGTTTGGGCGGCTCTCCCAACGACTCTGATGGAGCCCCTCTGATGATGAAGGGTTTCCGACACTCTGCACTCAAGCCTATTAGCGAAATCCCACGATCCAACGCTCAACCCATCACGACCCACGCTGCTCACGTCAACTTCCCCGCGGCCTTTTCTCCCCGAACCACCCGCTGCAACATGCTAGCTACCGAACTTACCGAGTCACTCCGACTCAACCTTATTTGGGAGCGGCAGCAGAAAAGGTCGGTCAGCAAGGCGATGCTTAAGCGCCGCCACACTTCACAGGATGTTGCCAACCTGCAGCAATATCCTCAGCGGGCATGTGTAAAGCCGAGCGAGGACGTGGAAATATTCGGCTGGGATGAATTCTTCCTCATGGGAACTTTCAATGGATACCATTTCAAGGGCTGGTAGATGGAAGGGACTTTCTCACCTTGTAGGGTGCAGCTGTACAAACTAAATTTGCTCAAGCGGCCGCAATATTTTTAGCAGGAGTACATTAATGTATTTCGTTTCTGTATAGTTATACTTGCAAAGCATTATTAATAACTTGTTCCCTCACGGCGTCACTGTAGAGACAAAATTCTTCCAATAGACTTTCTGCAACCAAGCGTCCTTCATCCAGCTGTGGAGTTGTGAGGCTATTTTGTACGGTTGTCCTGTTATGGTTGCGCAGTAAGCAGACATCCGGATAGGTCTTCCAAGAACCTGTGCTGAAGCACCGCCCGTATAGCTTTCGGACAGAA
>NW_011942166.1:7269-61952 GCF_000187425.2 Metarhizium robertsii ARSEF 23 | reverse complement strand
TAGTATATAATATATTAAATAGCCGGCTAATTTACTAGACCTTAACCTAATTAAGTATACTTAGGCTTTTTTAAAAAGTAAGCTTAGGTATTTATTTCCTTAATTACTAAGTTTAAAGGATAATATAGCTAATTTAGCGGAATTCTAGTAATATATACAGGTTATATAAAATATAATTAAATAAGAGTAGCTAAATACCCTTTTTCTTTTAATAAAGAATTGTGTTAATACTATAATTTATGTAAGGGGGTAGTATATAAAATATTAATTACCAGCTTTTAGGCTTTAAAATGCATTATATATGATATTTTATAGACTATTATATTACGAGAAATAACTGATTAAAAATATAGTATTTTTGTGGTGTTGTGGGATGTGGGCCAGGGGGCGCAGACTTTTGGCACCTTACTGTAGCAAGCCTAGCAGAATATAAAAGGGAGGATCCCATCTTAGAGCATTTATGGCGGACACAGCTAAACCGACGCCGAGCCCACACCTAACGACAGCTTCGACCTGTCTTCTTACGCGGCATAGTTTTAAAAAGAAGACGCAAATGATGAAGGCTTGAGAGAAGACCGGTAAGAGTATAAAGAAGTAGAGAATCTGATGCGTCAACAACACGACAAAATCGACGCCAGCGAGAATGGAGGCAAAGAAATAGAGTAGAGGGGCGGATGGAATGAGAATATCGGCAAAACCCAAAAGCCCTGGATAAGCACTCCGCCCAAGTTGAAGTATGCGAATAACTTCAGCATCGATGTCCGATCTTGGCTGCAACTGTTCAACATGGCCAGGAGACTGGAGAATTTGGTAATGGTGCGAAGCAGAAGGTTCAACACGTGTCTCTTCTACATTGCCAGCCGGTGTTGCCGCCCTCACTAATATAGATGTTGATGAATGATCCGCAAGGGATCGGTTCCGATCCCCGGGAAGTGAGGAGTGAGACTCTTCGAGTGGAATGATTTCAACTCCTGCGAGAGCACATTCGCTAGGTGGCGGCTGACATGGCGCAAGCTCGGGGCCTTGCACCATGTCTGGCAAGGTGTTAGATTTAGCCTGTGACCAAAGCAACTGTTTAAGAACTCACCACCTTGGATACATGTGTCGGCGCCTGTATTGCCGTACTCCTGAGTCCTATATTGTCCTATCGAAGCATCAGTCAGAAGCCCGTGTATGGGCGGAAAACAGAGACTACGCATACCCGGAGAGAGGCAGCAGCTATATACTAGCTGGGCGATGGAGAGAGCCGGACCAGCCAGGAGAACCAAAGAGATGACTTGGCCAAATGTCCAGTCGTTATCGCCTACATCTCCCGAGCGCCGTAAATTTGCCAAACGTGTCGATGCCCAGCTAGCAGAAAGCACAAGCGATGAAACCTAACTTGGTTAGGAAACGTGGAGGCTCATAAAAGAAAGGACGACGTGCCTCAGAGAGCATGGATGCATAGAGATCCAATAGTATCCGCAGCGCGAAATACAGGCTTGTTTGGGGGGGGAATGAAAACTCCTGCTACACACAATGCAACACTGGGCCGCATATTTGGCAGCCCTCGGGCCCAAGCATTGAGAAATTTATCATGGTTTCGATCCAGAAGCCCCCGAGAGAAGCGAGAGAGCACAGTAGATGAGGATTCGAAAAGCTTAGCAACTCGGACAAGATAGCCATATGCTAAGAGGAGGAGGGTAAGGACCATGGACGCGAACGGTGTACCGTCCCGATCCATGCCGCCCTTGAAATAGCACACGGCAGGGGCAGAGTCGGAAATTTTCTCCGGCACCTGATGGTCTCTAAAGTCGAAGTGACCCGTGGGAACAAACCCCACGAAGAGGAGGGCGAGCAGAGCAGTCATGAGTAATAGCCGGCCGGTTCGCGCCGTCGGGTGTACATGCAGATGGGTACGAAGACAGGTCAGGGCGGAAAGATGGGTAAGACATGAAAACCACGCAAGATAAAGGACGGTTTGCCAGTGGTAAGCGGACAGTCCGCACGTTAGGGAATAATATCCGCTGACCATGATGGCAATACCGGTGATTAGTTGTGTGTCCGCCAACATGAGGATACACTGGGCTGTAATTAGCACAGGGACAGCTCTGCTTCGATGACGACGGTGATTTACCCTGTTGAATGCTCCCTCGAGCTGCAAGTGGCTCTCGGGCTTCAGACTCAAACGAGATCGCAGAATTCGAAACACTTGAAAGACAATTGCATCGACTAGGTTCGTTGATGACGACGGGCTTGGGTAGGAACCTTGCTTGTTTGCGAATGGGCTCACCCCGGGGTCAAATGCGAGAACGTAGTAGAGCAGCAGAAGCACGACACTCACCCATGCCATAATCGTGAAGCCGAGGAGAACCTAAGCCCAGGGTTAGATGGTTCGTGCTACACGGCTGTGACTGCGTACCCCCAGCCCGGATATATCTCCGTATGGCTCCAGCGGCACGGCGTCTCCCCCGCAAGTATAAGAGCACTTGGTCATGGGTGCTTTTTAGTTTCAGACTTTCCAATCGTGTGAGGGATAAAGAAGACAAAGATCGAATGCAATGAGACGAACCCGAATGCAACTCTTGGTCGTCTATAAGGCTGCGCGATCATGTGACGGATACTCTGCAGCGTCCAGTCCCAGGGCGTGGTATGAGACAAAAGCGCTGGAGCCATCCTTTAGCACAAAGTGAGGATTCGGATTTGCGTGTGCTGGATCCTCTGTGGCTTGAAAGACGGATTGTTTGGCATTTGTCGACAAGGATGGTGTCGCGAGTTGAAGTCATCCCAACAGCTACATGGGTAGACGAACGCTTCCCGGACCCTTGATGCAGGCGTAGTTATTGTGCATTTGAAAGCCATCTTCACAATGCATAAATAGGTGTCGGGATGCACAGCTTATGGAACGCATCTGGGTTTCTCCATGCTTTGTTCTCTCCTCGGCCGCACGGGCAGTTGACACGGTCGGAATTTGGTCCGTCGTATACAGCCGTCGTTTTGTAAGTCCCCGAGGCGTCCTCCAGGTGTTCCTTGGAAGTTTGAAAGAATATACACACCTACGTCATATGTTGGTGGTAGACACCTCCAGCAGTGCGTGGTCTTACCTCTTTGTTCTTGGTCGCTTGCTGAGACAAGCAGCCATGGACACTTGCTGATTCCTTTGTGTCCATCCAAGCTGGCAGACACTACGGCTTCTCGTCTGCTGCACACAGCTCGAAAATAGGAATATGAGCCAACATGCCATGACCTACGCTCTCCGAGGTCCTGGTATAAATATCACGCCATTCCTGGCCTCGCACGCCACTGGTGCCGCCCCTTCCAAGTTCTTTCCAGGCCACACAAACGCATCACCGAGAAACCGTCGACAATGGAGGCCGATGCTGCAAATATGGGCGAGTCCATTGCCGACGTCGCAAAGCAATGTAGGGCGTCTTTAAAAACGTGCCTGAATATCCTGCCACTAAATGAAGACTATTGGGCGGAAGCAAGACTAACAGAGTTCCAAAATTGGACTTCTACCGCGGGCGTTTTTGACGCCAAAAGAGTTTCACTCGACTCAGAGCTAGCGTTTGAGCCGGATACCAAGAATACTATTGTCGACCTCCTCATGACTCTGCGAAATTGTATTCAAGAGTGCCAAAAGAGTGGTTAGTCTACATATTTGGTGTTTATTTTCGACTTTCAATTCGTCTCTTTCCTTTCCTTTGCTTTCCGTCGAAATTTCCGTCTTCGACTAAAACGTAATGCTGATATACATTTTCTCGCAGACGAAAAAGAAGTCAACTATGATGGGGCCGATATTACGGGTAGCGAAGACCAACAAGATCTCCCACCAACTGATGATGCGGATATGACAAGCCCGACAGCAAGCCTATTTTCTTCGTGGTCAGATGACTCGGATGTGTCACCATCAAAGTCATGCGATGAAGACGACTCGGATCCGCCATCATCAGAGTCAGGCGATGAAGACGACTCAACCTCGGCTTTCGACAAGGACATGTCCCCTCTGGGATCAGCAAAGAGCGAGGTATACGAGCTCCTTCGCCAACTAAGGGAGCTTACCGTGGCTATGAAAAAGTCTAAGCCAAATCCTAGGTTACAGAAGGCAGACACAACTTTCCAACCGACAGAGCATGAGGAGTTGCGCGACTACCTTGCCGGCATCGTTCTTGCGCAAGGCTTCGAAAAGGGCCGACAGCGTTGCGATGTTGGCCGCAAGTCGCTGACGCCTTTGCAAGATCGACTGATCATGGCTAATCTCAGACGGCGCCATAGGTTCTTGTTTGCGCAACGGGATGCTGGAAATTTCGAGAGTGATCCTCAGAACACCGGCCGCAAGTCCACGAGACCATTTCCCACAGCCAACATGCGCTATCCTCGTCCTCCAAGTCTACGGATAGGAGAGACGTGCTTTCGTTGCCCATATTGTTGCCAAATGCTTCCAGCAATGTTTCAAATGAAAACTCATTGGAAGCAAGCAGATCCCTTGCCAGCTTGAGCCTCGCTCTGCGGCCACTTGATCTTTGCGAGTCGGCACTAACAAAGAGACAGGAAACACTTGATGGAAGACATATCCCCTTATACTTGTGTCGTCGAAGGATGCGAACAAGAAGATGCGTTATTCGTCACCCGAGCCAAGTGGATGAAGCATATTCTCGGGCATTCTCCGCAGTATTGGCGGTGTCAGGCTTGCAGTCTCCCAAACAAACCGCCACGCGAATTTCCATCTAAGGAACACTATCTCAGTCACCTGAGGGGAGCCCACTGGAAGACAATCAGTGAATACATGTACCACGACCTGGCCAAAGATGCTGCTAGGTCAGGACCTACAGGTATCAGTCAGTGCCCTCTTTGCAATGTGAATGAACCTTTGGATTCTAGTGCTCTCTTCGACCACATTGCCAGGCACATACGTTCCTTTTCTTTGTTGTCTTTGCCGTGGTCACACGCCCGTCTATGGGCGTAGACGTTAACAGTGAGGATCATTTCAAACGGAATGATTACTTTGACGAGTGCTCAGAGGACCTTTTCCTTTGGTATTGCGTATTAAGCGGTTCGGATTGGGACTCGGGTGGCCTGGCGTCGTTGCCATCCGATCCTTCTGTTGTTGGGCTTGGTTGAGATAATAAAGGTTGTTTTTTGGGTGCTCATTTTGTAAATATTTCCTTGCCGCCCATGCCAGCAGTGGTCCATGCGGATGCTCCCCAAGAGTGGGAACAGGAGGTTACCAAATTAAGAACAAAGTCAGTGCAGAAGAGATTCGCCAAGTTTCAAGGTCTGGGTCTCCATTTTCTCAAGGCCTCGAGGGCGAGTGACCCTTATTTATATCAAACAGCGGTGATCAAGCGAGCCTGGAAGCCCAAGGCCTTAAGCTAGGCCTCATGGGGTTCGCCGATAATGTCAAGTTTTTGTGTTTTGAGAGACCCCTCCTGGGCATCAAACGTGATGAATTCCGCCCTCGCATCATGGAATGCTCTTCGAAATTGCAAAGCTCGATTATACTGCAATGGTAGTGTATGGAGGAGGCGAGAGCGTGCCCTGAGGTGAGGAAGCATTTTTCTTGGTGTTCCGAAAGCTGCATGAGGGTGCTAATCGCCATGGGGCCTGGAGAGAAGTGGTGAAAGATGTCTGGTGCTGTTATTTCCGGAAAGATAGGCGGAGAGCGGATAAACGTATATCCGTGATTGACTGACCACTTGACACGTTGGTAACCAGACGGTCGCAGGTTGCCAACTTGGCAGCAATGGTCAAAGACTCAGAGTCTGGTTGTCAGAAGGCTGGAGTAGCTAGGGCCGTACTGGCAGCGCTACCAGCATCCTTCCAACTCGTCCATGTATCAGGTGAGTCGGGCGGCAGATGGAATGCCCACCATTCTATGCAACGGTTGTGATTGATACAAGGACAGGCATGGACTCTTCCTACCGGGGCTAACTGCGTCTCGCACTAGCTATAGGTCTCAGCCGCAGCTGAAAGAAGGCTTCAGGAAGGAACTACTTGCCGTTTTCTCTTATATATAATCATGGCGGAAGTCTAGTGCAAGGTTTATGCCCAGAACTTGACAGCCACGAGAGGCGTAGAGATGGGGCAGAAAGTACACATGAGAACGGTCTCGCCACTACGATACTCATATGTCTCTGTCACTGCCGAAGGTTTTGTTCATTTTGGAAGTCGCCGGTTAGAATAAGGTTCGGTGGCAGCATGGTTTCGCTGACGGTCCTGCTGGAACTTGCGTGATGCAGCCACAGCGGAGAAGACGCCCTAGCTATCTGAATCCGGGCATGTGACGTAACCGCCCAGTGCCTAATTTGTCTGAATAAAGACATATTGGGGCTTAACATGGTCACTTCTTTCTGTTCCAATTCGAGGGGTGATCTTTGTGCCCCGCGTCGCAATGCCCTTTCTACAAATCGACCAAGTCGGTGGGAGAATCCAGCAACCACCGCATTACTTATAATAGCAGGAAAAGTTTTAACAGGCGAATACTTTGGAAAACATCGAGTCAGTCTTGCTTCGGAAACAAATAAGCGCATTAAATGCCACGTTTTTAGACTAAAAATTGCAGGAGCCTGTTGATTGCGGTTATCCACAACCAAGACCCCTTTTGTCAGCGGGCTGTGCAAAATACTGTGTTGCTCTGTTTTACCAACTACTTGTAACGAATGTATCGACCATGATGAAGTTAGTCATCGACTTGGAACTCAAACTTTCTGTGATTGCGTTGCCTCCAATCCAGGAGCAAGCCTGATAAACTAAGCAGCCAACAGCTAACAAACGAAAGCCTCCCCTCCACAACCAACTGCGACTTCACAACTCATCCATGTCATCAACTGTCTCATTGCTGTCCTCCTCGGCCTGGATTGACTTGACAACATCATCTAGCCACGCAGCCATCCGGAAACCCGCACGAGCAATTTGCTGCTCGACAACCGGAGCGGCTCGTTGGTAGTATCCATTACTGAAGAGATTCTTTTGCGTAATTTGCTTGGGGCCTAGTCCAGGCGGAAAGACTGTACCGCAAAACATGTTAGAAAACACCTTTAAAGGAGGTTCCAAAGGGGCTGTTCTCACCATGTGTGCACACATAATGGTTGGCTTCATTCGACCACGCCATGGCAGTCACATTCGGACTCCTAGGGTCGAAATTCTCCAACCACCCTTCCTTGTCGGCCGCATATTTGCCACTGCTAATCTCCCTGGCTAGTTCATCTGCCCACCGGATGGCAGTCGACATTGGATCTTTGCCCGAATGTTGTGTGATTTGCTCGAGGATACGGGTATCCCAAACCGCATGCAAGGTATATTGGCGCTTCTGCCACCGGACCTTGATTCGCGTTCCACCTCTTGCGACATCTTCGTTGTGCAACGGCTGGTGCAAGTCCCCGATGAAGTGGACCAGGAATTTAAACGCCCTCTCGCGCTCTACCCGAGGCAGGGCTCTGTCACGCGCCCGATCAGTGTAGTTGGCCAACGCGCTGATAATACACCCTCCCTCCTTGCAGTCCCGCGCATAGTCGACCTGGCACGAGCCGCGGGCAGGGTCGTCGTGGGCATCGATGAAGTGGAAGTTGCTGGTATATTTCCATACCTGCAGGCCCCTGATCTGATCCGCCCACGTGGCTACTTTGGCGAGGTAGTCGTCGCCTTGGTCGCGTAGAAGACGTTTGAGATAGTCCCTGGTTGGCGAGGAAACAAAGTGGCTGGCGAGATGTGCCGTGGTGTCGTGACCCAGAGCTAGGTGACGATGAGCCTAGGCATGACTTTGGTTGCGAGGCGCGTTTTGGGGGCCCGACTTACCTCCCCAGGCCAAGGCTCCTGGCAGACATAGCAGCGGCAGGAAGAAGTAGTGAAGAGAAAGCTTCATGTTGAAAATATATCGCAAACCAGTGCAAGTGTAGATGCAGCACCTTTTCCTGATCAGATATGACGGCTTGTGTTGGGTTTTATAAGCCAAAGGACTCAGGAGTGGTCTGCGGCCTAGATCCTTTTGGCTTGATGAGCTATGATATCAATCTCAGAACTCAAAAGCCACTATTGGAAGGCTGCAGAAAGATACTTTGAGACAAGAAACTCTATAGTATATTGGAAGTCGGATGCATGGCATGGCAAACTCGGCTGAAGGTTAACCTGCCAGCGCTGAAACATTGAACGCCACGTTGGCGGCGCCGAACAACCTAAACACAATTACTGCATACTTTTGTTGCTTTTTAAATTACAGCATGGTTTTTCCATCCGAAAGCACAACGCCTCACGGTCATTCGTGGTCAGCACCTTCCGTCTGGCCCACTGTCAGCAACCAACTCCGAGCGTACACGTCATGAAATGTATTGGGCATAAAATTCTCCCCCAATTCCATGCCATTGCCCTTTTACCCTGCTTCTTTGCTGCACTATTAGTATCGAAATAAGCCGTAGGACTAGGCAAACCTACATCGGCAGAGGAATTTTCAGCATCACGCTCCGCAAAGATCACTACCGAGTGTGACTTTACAACAACTACCAAGTGTATTACATCGTATTCGTGTATACTATTCTTTACAATGTTATCAACCGTTGTTACCGAGGCGCCCGCTGCCAATATGACGCCCGACTTTGAAGTCAGGCTTCAACTCGACCCAGACAAGGTCCTCCACTCTAACCACCAGTTGATGGATCTGGTTCGGGACAATTTTTCAGTCAAAGACACAGTCAAAATGAATGTCCAGTTTCTCGACAAGTGCTCCAACGAAATATTCAAAGCTGGCTGGAACGTTCGACTGCGTGTGGTCCAACCGAAGCCCGAGATTGAGCTGACGTACAAGAAGCGATACGACATCGCGGGCGGCAACATTGAAGCTGCGCTCGCAAAAGCTAATCAAGACGGCTTCACCTCCAAATCTGACAAGTACGAGGCCCAAGTCGAGTGGGGCTACAAGAAGCAGACACTCTCCGTCAGCCGTGGAAAAAAGGTCAGATACTCTGGAGACGGCGGGACAGACCTCCCTGGAACCGCGGCCTCGCGGGACATGCTTGTAGACAAGGCTCCGGGCAAATTCGACAACTTTAAGGGAAAGAACTGGGGTACCAAGGCGTTGAAGGAGGCAGTGATTTTTGGACCTGTCCACGCCACGCGGGCAATTGGCTCGTGGGGGGATCATAAATTGTATATTGAGGTTTGGCCCATCCGAAGTGCGGACGGATCGGGGTGGCAGTACTTTGTGGAGGCATCGTTTAAAGCGGGACGTCGTGATGAAGCAGAAGCAGCAAGGGAAACTCTCTTGAAGGAATTGCAGGACAAAGGTTGGTTTCTACCAGAAGATGCGTTGAAAACGAGCATTATCATGGAACGTTATGCGTGTCCATGAGTATCTGGGGAGGCGAGTTGGAATAGAATGAGGACGGATGTCTCTCAAGTCGACTACAGCGTTGGTTGACTGAGACTCTTCTGAGTATGTAGAAGAAATAACTGCAACTTAATCTGCTTTCTGGCCTTGCTTGATGCTAGAATTCCGTATTGATAAGCCATCACGGCAACAGCGTGTTGAAGAAGGCCAGGTGTACCGGCGACCAAGCGTCAAATGTACATATGTATTGCTCGAGGGATTGAGTGTCGGTATCACGCAAGTAACACTAGGAAAACGAAGACAACTCCCCAGCCGTCTGGTGCTGCTGGGCCAGTGGCCAGCACGATAGAGGACGGCAATGAGTTACAACACAGAGGATTCGAGGAAGCTCCCCAATGGCTGGAACCGGCGCAGATCTAGGCCACGATAATGGGCTGAATCACCCGAGGCAAAACACCGGACTCACTAAAGACAGTGTGATCGAGAGCTTCGCCTGAGCTTGCCATGGAAGAACTACAAGGCCAAGTAGTTGACCCAACATCAAGTTTGGCATTTCTGCATAGAGCATGGAAACGTCTTTCAGCACAGAGAGGGAGCGCGGCGTCTGCCGAATGTAGGCCAACTTCTGAAACCCATCTCACTACAATGTCTGGCGACAAAGGCCTGTGTGTCAATGGAGACGTTAGCCAAGACATATTGCCAGACTTGGAATAAGCCAGAACGTTGATGGCTCTGTAGGTTGATGTTTGCATTGCCACATATCGATGCCTCCATCGACCCTCGGTGGACACCTGGCTGTCCGCCATGGAAAGGTATTGGCAGCGTCGACCCGGCTATATTAATCCCTAGCTACCAAAATGTACACGGCGACCCTGGGTGGACGGAGGGCCGTGAGAAGCAGTTCGAAACACATGTCTTTTCTTCTGCATACATGTAAAAGCTCAAGGCTGCAGACTTTAGAATACAGACCGAGTTGATGCAAGAGACAGATGGCGTGATTCAGCACGTCACAAACCTGATATCCATAGACGAAGGCTATCGATCCAGGGATCAGAAGGAGAGCATCAGGACTGGTCTATGCATGGTGGCGATGAGCGAACAATCAACCTACTACTAAAGCGTGACAAGTTTAGCCGCCTGGATACCCTCAACCTACAGTCCCTCCACTTCAGTGCCCGTATCGAAGACCTGGATAGGGTGAAAGAGTTGTCCAAAAAGGTAGCAATGTCGAGATACGCGACGACAAGGGACAGACTGCCGTATTTCATGCCGTGAGAAGAAGACGGCACGCCATTGTGAAGTGGCTGCTTAAGGAGGGTACAGAACTGCGCAAAGCAGCGTGCAGTCATGGCGCAGAGCTCCACGCCAAAGACTCGGCTGGAAACACGCCTGCCCATAGGGCTGCGGCATGATTCTTTGCTGAGCCTAGAATTTCTCTCTGAAAGGTTATTACATATTATAGGCAAATTCCTAGTTCAAGTTAAATCCACAATTCTAGGTTGTATTCGGTACTAATATGATGAAGTTGATATTGAATAATTATACACTCGTCCAGTCTCTGAGAAAACCAAGCGGCAACTACCAAGATCAAGGCAACTAGCGTCCCCTTAATAATAGTAACGTAGTCTACTTGTTTGAGCATTATAACGACTGGTAACGCGGGATTTCGTGCTAGTAACCGTGTTTGTAATATTGGTAGTAGTAGCGGCGACGGTGATGCGGGTGGTCAGAAAGGGGTCAAGGTGTGTAGTCGCCGCCTTGTTGCAAAAGGACAGAAACCTGCAGCTCCCAGGCCGTGTGGCATGTCCCCCAACGTTGCCAATATCGAACAGGAAGGATGGATATTTACCCCAGATTTTCCAACCGATGCTAGCTTCGGACGGCCCACATCATTATCCTCTTCTCTCAACTGGACCTCTTGTGGCTGTCGCTGGCGGGATCCGATTCATCTACCGGGAGCTCCACAAATCCGGTCCCCACATCCCGAGACGTATCCGTAAATCCGCTCCGGAAATGTTTCCATGCCGGATGTCGTCCAAGCAGAATGATATTGAGCGATGAGGAGCTTTGGAGCCAAATCTACTGGACACTATTAGGTCGTAGTATATTGTTAAATACAAGGCAAGGTGCCTCGGTTGCAACACCTCTTGTCCTCTTGTGTAACATCTTCGCGATGCCTGCACTTGTCTACATCCCCAGTTCGCCGCAGGTTACACCTGAACAGCGTGCGTCAAATCGTAATGTAAATAAGGCGTTTAATAATGCTTCTACTGCTTCAAAGGCTGCTGATTCTTCACCGAGGATGGTGGATACCCGACAAACATATTGTGTCCTACCCACGATCGGGAGTGGACTACACCGACTATACGCTCAGACAGCTAGACGTTTTCGCTTGGAGGGCTGCAAATGGTATTGACTTCAAAATAATACCCAGTCGTGCAAGTTCATTCACCAAACCCAGTGTCATAGCCCTGCACGGCCAATCCAACTTGGAGTATCTCATCACGCTGATAGCACCGACGAGGCCATTCGGTGCTATTTCTGTGCACTCGTCCAAGTATCGTACCTAATTGCCATTCTGTCGCAAAATCAGTTTGAGGTATTTTACAGTGTACCTCATGCCCTGAAACTTTTGTCTGAAACCCCAAGGAAAATCGAAGTACTTGGAGCTGTAAAGATTGTCATTTACGGGGGGTCTGCATGCCCAGATGACTTGGGCAACCTGCTGGTTGAGAATGGCGTACATCTTGTGAGCCATTACGGCGCGCAAGTCCCTCCCAACGATGCAGAGTCCGTCAAGTTGCAGGATAAAGATATGACCCGAAGCACCCAAATTGGCCAGCTGATGACATCTTTCCGACCCCAAGAAGACAAAGCTTGGAAATATTTCCGGGAAATGGAAAAGATACCCCCGTTCTTGTACTGGAAAACCTTGTGGGTTAAATTGCTATGAATGCGTGGTTAGGGACGGTTGGCCGTTCAAGGTGTAGTCCAATCAACCGGATGGGCCGTTTGTGACCAACGTTGCCTGCTCCTTGTCCCCGAGTCTGTTTACTGCTGCTGTCCCCGAAACAGAAGTGGCAGACAAATTCGTCAAACACTCTCTGCGAGGCCTATGGCGAGCCAAGTCGAATCAACCTACTTCAAAAACGGTTGTCGTAGTTGCGGGACCCTGTGCAACGGGCAGGACAACCGTTGGAACGGCTATTGCCAACGAGGCCAATGTCCCCTTTATTGAAGGCGCCTCCTTGCACACTGAAGCTGCTGTCGCAAATATGAGGGCGGACATCGCTGTCACTGAAGATTACCGCATGGCTTGGCTCGACCGAGTTGTACGGCGTACGGCAGAGGTATCACCGAGCTTGGCTACGGCAAAGTCTTTGTAAGCTGCTCCGCATTGACAATTGCTTCATGCAGACGGATTCGTGACAGATTAAAAAAACGAATCCCTCGGGGTAGTCTTTTTGGACCTCCAGGCTGACTGTGAGGGCGGTCCTAACCCGGTTCTCTAGGAAAGGGAGTCTGGTGGTCTCGTTCGCATCCGTCAGGGGAAGCAGGAGCTTTTTACAGCCCTCTATATTGGCAATAGCCGCGGCACAGTAGAGTTCATGTTGTTATTTTTCCATGGTCGGCTGGTCGATATCACAATGTCAAAGGGAAACTGTCAAGGGTTAGCGGAAGAATGATGCGGAACCGTATTGTATGGTGGGCTTTCCGATGTTTTTAAATTCTCAACGCCTAGGAGTTTGACCTTCTCGCCTTGGGCAGACACGCAAATAGGCTGTGTTTTATATCGCGGCTGTGTCTCATTGACGAATATGCTATGCCTTGGATGTGTTGGATGTGGAACTGTCAACTGATCGAGATTACCAAGTTGGCTGGACGAGGAAAGATGAAACCACCACTTCCCGCTGAATTCGTGAGAGATGATGTGAGAGACAAGAAATCCATTTGAGCATTAGCATGAGGTTTCTCAAAGCTTGATTCACACTATACGTGAATCCGCCAGGCACCGACGTCCTGGGGCCGCTGGGGTCGCGCAGGTAAATCACCACCCAGGAACATTTGAAGTCAAATCCACTTCGACGGCGTGGCATTTGTTGTGGGTTCACCGTTGGCTCACATGCATGAATGCACTAGTAGTGCTAGCTTGTGCAATGTGCGGGGTGTGCATCTTGGTGCCTGACAAATTACACCCGCCATCCAATTAAATGCTCCTGAAGGCCGCTCCCCAGACTTGGGCCCCTGACAAGATGCAACCAGTTGACCTGTCAATCCTTAATTCATTCAGGGTTCAAATGATAGATCATACCCATCTTCTCAGACCTCAGTTTTCCTCCACCTCACACCTCCAACCATGAGTCGGGAATGTGCCGCTTGTGACCGCAACCTCCCTCAATCATCCTACACGGCCAACCAGTACGCCAAGGGTCCCGGCGTATCGCGATGCAAGCAATGCGTCCACGGCCACTATTCCGACAACCCATCCACAAGGCATTCCGATGCCGGCAGATTCAACCACTCCTTCCGAGCTCACATCCCAAACTCGGCTCTAGAGCAGCCATTTGCAGAGGGTGCTTTTCGCCGGGTGGCCAGAGGGACATACACTTCAGGCCCTCGTCAAGGACAGGCATGTGTTGTCAAGTGGTTCAAGCGTGGCGCTGTCTTCTCCAAAGATTATTTCCATCTCGACATCAAGGCTGTAGACAAGGCCCTGGAGTTTGTCAACGGGTTCAATGAGCTGGGCATCATCAACAAGACCGTCAAAATCAATGTGCCTTCAGTGTGGCAATTCGACGACGACAATGACAACGAGTGGGCAGGCCAGAGCGTTCTATGCGAGCCATTTATCCAAAACTACCAAAAGTTCAACAGCAATAGCGGATGGACCGATGAGACTAGGGTATGGGGGGAAGTCATGCAGGCCCTCAGCCACTTTAGCTACCATGTGTCCGGCGGCTATTATGTTCTATGCGACCTCCAAGGCGGCATCTACCAGCATGAGATAGTCCTCTCTGATCCCGTTATCCTGTCTCGGGATCGTCAATACGGCGTGACAGATCTTGGCCCCAGGGGCATCAGCTCGTTTTTCGCCCAGCACGTCTGTAACGGCTTCTGTCGCCCGCACTGGACGCAGCCTGCCAACCCGCAGCAACACTTCCGCCCGATCCCAGGCACCAGTATGATGCGACGAACGGTGCCGACCGAACACTCACGGCCCCTTCGTACAAGGTTCCCCGTCAGGTAGTGGGACTGGGGGCAAAAAGCGTTGTGAATATTTGTCGATATTATAACAAGTACGCCGCTGCTTGGGCGTGGATCAAGCGAGCTCACGTGGGATTCCTTTTCATGAGGATAAGCTTTCTGGGTATAACATCAGCCATTCCATGTTGCTGTCTAGATATACTGGTGACAATGAGAGAGATAAGGAGTATCTAGACAATAATCAAGTCTGGAAATTTAGAGATTGTAATGTAGCGGCCCTGAATAATAGCATAACCAGACTAGACCTCGCACTCGCTCTAACTCTGTAATCAAAGGTAAGCCTGTCACATATTTCTGTATCAACTGTAAAGCTTGGACGTGAGCAAGAAAATGATGCGGCGTTGTAGTGCTTGGCTCGTAGTGCTTCACATTCGACAATATCCTAGTCCGTGAGGCCGAGGCAGGCACCAAAACGCGCGACAAGACCCCAGTGCCCCTTTTTTTCATCGCGTATATTAATTAACCCGGCACCTGCCTCCTGCCTCTTGTCTCCTGTCTCTTCTCCTCTTCTCGAGCACCTCAAGACGACAACTTGTTTCCCATCCAGAGCCCCCTTTCAGCGGACACTTCTTATATCCGCAGCGCGGCAAAATGCCTCTCATCATGAATGCCGACGTAGGCAAGCTCAATGGCCTGGCACCACGGTCCTGCGAGCTGTGCCACAAGAAAGAGGGCGTCGCCCGCTGCTCGGCCTGCCTGGCGGTTTTCTACTGCGGGCGAGAATGCCAGGTCAAGGACCGTGATTTCCACAAGACGCCGTGCACCCTCATCAAAAAGAACCGTCTCCGCTACGAGTCGGAGGAGAAGAAGCTGCGCGAGATGCCAAGCGGACCCTTCCTCCCTGAAAACGTGTTCGAGGACCATGTCGGCCACTTTTGGGGCATCTTGGAGACGCGCCCATACATACGTGCGCGCTATGCATTGGTGGACGCGATGCTGATAAGCTACGGTACCGCCGGCGGCCCCGTGGACGTGGTGCAGATGTCCCTGGATCATCTCCTCGACATGATGAGGCTGTGTCGCTCGGATAACCTGGGCCTGCGCGAACTGATACCCGCGCTATATATTCGACTTGGGAAAGACCAGGACGCCTACGACTTCATGAAGTGGTACGCGACTACCGGGCAGAAGATGGACTACAACTGGGGTGACATGGAAGAACCGTTCCTGGACACCAAGGACGCGGACGTGTTGGAAGCGCCGGTAAAGAGCTGGAAAGGCCGCGTTCTCGATCTGAACCATGTCGTGGCCGTGGTGCTCATCAAGGTGCGAATTATGCTCGACCTGCAGGTGATCCAGAATGCCAGGATTGCGGACCGCGGCGATAATCCGGAAGAAACCATCAAGATTATAGGTGGGCAAGCTCGTCAGCCCTATTATTTCGTCACGGGCCGAGATTTTGCTAGCCGAGCCGCAGGAGACAGCACGACTGGCTGCTAAAATCAAAAAACAAATCAAACAACTATACGACGCCGTCGGGTCATACAACTGGCACTTTTGGGACCTGCTGGTTGAGGATCCTGATTGTGGCGTTTTGCGCAGACCAGCCTCATACTCGCCGCAGTCGAAGGACGAGGCTACAGTGGTAGTCAAATACAGCTATGCGTCATGGTATAAGACGCCTGGAGCAGTGAACGTCCTTCGGAATCTGAGCGAGGAGGATGAAGTTCTGGCCGGTCGAGGATGAAGGTAACATTGTTGGGCGGATAACTTGCAACAAGAAAATGACAGTTTGGGCGGAATCGAGAGGACTTTTCAATGTTGAATCGGCTGACATGGAAAGGACTCTTGTTGATCTACGCGTTCCTCACAGGTGATAGTCTGACATAGATTCACCTTGATGCCGAAAGAAACCAGGTTGGTTCTTATTTTGGAACTATGCGTTTGCCCCCCAGTAACGTGCGCGGTGATGATTCGTGTTTAAAGTGCCAAGTATCGCGCCCTACTAGACTAAACTAACATTTAAAATCCTAGAGAAGGTTTTCGTTACAAGACAACATTGAAGTCCACGTTACCACCACCACCCCCAACAACCTTTCAACATTATTACCCGTCCAACGTAAGCAGCTTTTGGTTGACCTGGTGCATGGCCGGCTCTACGCACATTTGGTATTTAGGCTCCGAACCAATGGAAAGCCATCGCTAAGCCGATGTGGGAACAGAGATACTTGACCCATTCATGCAACAGCGAGGATAGTAACAGCTTCTACCTCACGTACTACTTGATGGCCAAACCGTCAGGCTATAAGCGCCAGAACAACTGGGATTATCTCTCTACAGGGATAGAGAACCCCGCACGGCCCGGCCCTAGCTAGGATAGCCAAATCGAAATATGGCATCGGCACTTGCGGTTGACCACTCAGCCCACACGGTTATGCCCGGTGGAGGTAACCCTTCCGTCAAAACCTCTGCTACCACTTCTCATGCGTTGTGTATTTATTATCCGCAGGCCAACTCGGAGCCGCTCGTCCAGGTGCTCAACATGCCATCTTTGGCAGCTGGAGCGGCGCCAGCTTCAAATGGCATGAGGTGGAAGTGGTCGAGGCCACCCGTGGCCTTGAAGACAAAGAAAAGACGTCGAAAACTCCGCTCCCCTTCTGCTTGGCTGTCGCTCACGCCGTGAGCGACTCGAAACAAAGAAGCCATTTTTCTTTAACTGACCTTCCCGCCCCTGCTTTCCGGCAAATCTGTTGCCCAAGGACAAGTCAGTCGCTTGAACCAGTCCCGTCCCTACATGCCAGTTACCTGACCTAGGAGTCGTCTTGCTGGCCATGATGGAATCTAAAATGAGGCAAAGACCATGGCTACAAGCTGTGCAAATAGACAGCGCTGGGAAGGCTAATCCCGACATTTCAGAGAGAATGCCACCCTGCTGCGAAAAGCCAAGATCCGACTACTACTACTCTTCGACGAGCTGCCAGAATGGGCAAAGGACAACGAGTACATTCGTTCCGGCTGGAGGCCCGAGACGAATTCGTACTGGGAATGCATGATTAGCATGGGATACGATACGTCCACAACGAATCTTGCAACATACACCCGTCTCGTTGCAGCCATCCGAATGGTGGTGCTGGGGTCGTGGTGGAGCGTGGACGTAAAGGAGCGGTATCCAGACATCAACTTTGATGACTGCATCGTCTTTTTTCTCTTCTTCCTTGGTGGTATAGTCTGCTATCTCCTCTCAACAGCGTACCATGTTCTTTCCAATTATTCACATGCCACGCATCTCTTTTGTCTCAAGCTAGATTTTCTAGGCATCCTCACCGTCACTGCTGGATGCTTCCCGCCGGGCCTCTGGTACACGTTTCTGTGCGCTTCACGTCGAGTAAAGTTTACCTGGATTGCCGTGAGTAGTCGTCCCCGTCACAAACCTAGGTCGCTAATTGGTCCGTCTCAGGTCGATCTTGCCGCCCAATTCCTCGCCGCCATGCTCGCACTTTTTGTCAAGTCCTTCCAAGCCCCTAAAGTGCGACCGCTCCGTGGACTTGTCTTCTCCGTCATGGCGTCTTCGGCATTATACCACCTCATCATCAAGATCTTTCAAGTCGGCTGGTCGTGTGCTGACGCCGAGTACAGCGCTTCACTTTACGCCTTGACTAGTCTCATATATTTATGCTCGGTGACCATGTACGCGGTACGTGTATTCTCTTGCTCCCTTGCTAGGCCTCAAGTGCATCGAATTGGAAAGTTAAGCCTTGCTGAGATGCCATGCTGTGAAACGGCTGCGATTGACCGAGTCGTGGAAACCGGGGTGCTTTGACATCTGGGGCCATTCGCATCAGATATTCCACGTAGGAATGGCGATGGGGCTTTCAGTTCACTTTTTGGCATCAAATTCGCCAGGGCCTTGGATCAATTCTATGCTGTCAAGCAAGGTCGGTGCCCGGATTGAGTAGGGCTTTGAAAAACTACCGAAACGCATTATAGTATAGTTCTCAGTTGCGGCTGATGATGTAAATGGCTGGTTTGCATAATGGGCCTCACAACATTATGCTCCTACACACACTCTTACTTTTTATGGCTTTTGCGAATCAATAATTCTTTCCCAAAAGAAAAAAAAATTATTACTACATTTGCATTACAACATAAGGCGTGTACTTTTCAGCAGGCTCACCAGCTCTTTCCCGCCTTTGCATATAATAGAACAATTTCGAAATATCTGAATCGCCTGGGACCAATCTTCTCAGCACTGCAGGTACGCCGGACCCCGCCGATCTGGGACGCTTTTGGAACAAAGGTCTGGCTTTCTATGGATGGTTGCTCCATGAATTTTGCACAAGCCATCCACGGTTCCCGCAAGGCCTGCCGATTCTAATGGGTTGGAAACCGTTGTCTGGGCAGCTCGCAGCATTCCCACGAAAGTCCATCCAAAGTAGGTCGCCAACAACATGAATCAAGGGGAAAATTTGAAAGTAGGATACTGGATGCTGGCCTGTAATGGCCCGCATCAGCAAATATTGCTTCAATTTTGAATACTTCAGTTTGGGCCACATATACCACGGAAACTCTTGTCTCACGAACGAGCCGCGCTGTGAACGGAAAGGGGCTACTATTATTTGCCATCGCCGACTAGAGCCACCAAAAGACCTCAAAAGCCTGTGCTCACAAAGGCTCGCGCCATGGCCCTATTGAAGCCGTTATTTGAATACAGATAAATTCCTCATTGAATACATGTGATTTAACAACGAACGTGAGCGGTATTTTCTAACTCATAAGCATGATTCCTCGTTTCCCAAGGGGCTACGACTAACTACCTAGGTAGCACGCTGGAAATCTGTCGCAAAAGAACATGCTCTTGTTGCCAAGTAATGATGCCCATTATATGCCATTGAGAGCAACTTACAGAGTAGTGAAGTGAGACGCAGAATACCCAAAACCAATGTGCTCCGTCCATTCGTAGTCACAAATGGTCATAATGAATTACAAAGAACCGAGGCCAAGAAGGGTCACTCCAAGCTTCCGAACAGCCTCAATTCGCCGCAATCGATGCTCTAATTAATCTACACCTTGACTTGAACCACGAGCGTCTACGTCCGCGGCATCCGGCCCCACCCGGTCCGCCAGACCCACCTTGACACCTCAGTTCACGACGTCACCACCAAGCTAAGAACTCACTCACTCACTCATTTACTCATTCTCACACACATCGTCACCACCATTCTCAAGCCCTCGCCCCCCCAGCCGCCAAGATGCCACGGGACTCACAACCACCGCCCTCGCCCACCCTCGAACTCACCTCCCTCTCACCCACGTCCTCCATCTCGCCCGACTCGCCGCTGCTGACGCCCACGTCGACGGCGCCCCCGCCGCGCTGGGCGCTCCCATCGCGAACCCGACTCCAACACCTCCTCGACGGCACGCGCACAGCGTCCAGAGCCATCCTCCTGCGCACCAGACGCCTCGCCCCCCTCCCGCGGCGGCTCTCCTGGACATCCGGCGTCCTCTGCACGCTCCTCGCCTACACAATCGCGTGCCTGGCCCTCTCCATCCCGCCCTTCGCCTCCCGCCTCCCGGCCTACACGGGCCCTCACGCCGTCGGCGCCATCGACATGGAAGTGCCGCTCCCGCAGGCCCGCCTCATCGCCGACCCCGTCTTCAAGCACTCCCACACGCCGGCGTTCAAGCTCGAAACCGTCCTCCTGACACTCTACTACCCGGCCTCCCCCTCCGCCTCGTCCTCCTCCCCGCCGCTCCCCTGGATCCCGCGGCCCATCAGCCTCACGGCCCAGGGATACGCACGCTTCGCCCGCGCCGACAACTTCCTCACCCGCCCGCTCTTCACGTTCCTCCTCTGGCTCGCCGCCGGGTCCGTCACCATCCCCGCCGCCACCGACGTCCCCCTCCTCGCCAGCAGCGGCGGCGCCAAGCTCCCCGTCGTCGTCTTCTCCCACGGCATGGCCTCCTCCCGCACCGACTACACCCACTACCTCGGCTCCCTCGCGTCGCACGGCGCCGTCGTCGCCGCCCTCGAGCACCGCGACGGCTCCTGCCCCGGCACCCTCATCCACCTCCCCGACCAGCCACCCCTTCAACGCCCTCACTTCCGCGCCTCCGACCTCTTCACCTCGCCCACCAACCGCACCCCCGTCGACACGCCCTCCATGAAACGGCACCAGCTCGCCTTCCGCGACGCCGAAATCTTCGAAACCATCCGCCTCCTGCGGTTCCTCGACGCCAACGCCTCCGTCCCAAGCACCCGCGGATCCCCAAAGTCCCTAGGCTCCTTCGCCTCGCGCCTCGACCTAGACACCCTCGTCACAGCAGGCCACTCGTACGGCGCCACAGCCGCCCTCCAGGCGCTCCGGCACGCGCCCTCCTCCTCCTCCTCCAACGACAAAGGGCCCAACCCGTCCGTGGCCGGCATCGCCCTCGACCCAGGCAAGGAGAGCGGGCCCCTCAACGCCGCGCTCAACGTGTCCCTCCTCGTCGTCCACTCCGACTCGTGGTCCCGCCAGCGCACCCTCTTCTTCGGCAGGCCGCACTTCGACACCGTCCGCGACCTGGTCGCCGGCGTCCTCGAGAGGTCCGGCCGCGCAGCCTGGTTCCTGACGAGCCTCGGCACAAGCCACCCCAGCGTGTCGGATGCCCCCCTCATAGAGCCCCTCCTGCTGAGCTGGACGACGGGCGCGACGCTCAATGTGAGGGAGGCCTTGGGCGAGTACGTCCGCGTTTCGCACGACTTTATCCAGTCTCTGCGGACCGCCAAAGTGGACGGCATTCTGCAGGAAAAGGTTACGCACACCGAATACAACAAGTGGGTGAGCGATGAGAGAAAAGCGTCCTTTCCCAAGGACATGGCCCGCTTATGGGAAATCCATGTCAGTCCGGCCTCGTCAAACGACTTAAAGGGCCCAGACGGACAGGCCTGAGACCTTGTTCCTTCACATACGCCTCACCGTACTCTTCGACACAGTTCAAAATCACGGGTCAAACATCTACTGCTCCATTCACCTTGATAGCTATCCTGGCCGACAAGTAATATATATACAAACAAACAACAGACCCTCACAGAAATGCCGTCGAAAAGTTTTCACTCCCATTCCTCGACATGGTCCCATGAATCGCCTTTCGACGACTGCTCAAAAACAAATCAACCATTCGCCTGCTTCCTCTGATCTGGGCGTCCCACTCCGACTTGGTTGTTTCCGACAGGCTATTCGATACGGGCATCGACCCTTCCGGTGTGCGTGGGGATGTCGAGGCACCAGTGCCCAACTTTCCCGGTGAACTCCCTTTAGCACTAGCTGCTCGCTGAGGTATAGCGGAAAGCCCTGGCGTAGTCTTGGACATGATTGGTGGTCCAGTTCTAGAGTTTTCCTGATCACATTGCTTCCAGGGTAGCCCATCATGGGGTTGCGGTGCCGTCGTAGGGACCGTGTTCAGAGACCTCATTCTCAACAGGCCCGGCCGACAGTCGTTTAAATTTGGAGTAGTACCATTGTCTACTTTAGTCAAGGAGGTAGTTGAGCAAGGGGTATGTCGGAGCGGGCTGGATGGAACGCTTGGCGACGCAGAATGTAACCTGTCCCTCTTGTTCGGTCCGGCCGTTCCCTCTGTAGACTTGAGAGGACTTCCAGTCTGAGTCGGTGGCGATGGACGGGTTCCAAGGCCATGTAAGCTGACAACGCGGCCGGGAAACTCCTCTCCTGTACCTGTCACCGCTGTCTTGGGGGTTTCACCTGGTGATTCGATCTCGGCACTCTCTCTTACGTGCCCAGCATGCAGCACGGCACCACTTGGCTTCTCCGCACATTGGGGGTGAGCGGTATGCGGCTTTTCCAGCTTGGAGATGTTGGCGCTGAGCCCGGCCTTCCATTCTACTGAACTTACTGCCGAAGCATCATGGCCGCGTACTGGTGTTTCCATGTTGGCAGAAGACTCTACTGGCACGGCTACATCCCCCGCCACAGCGTTGAGAACGTCGGGAAGAGGAGGCGATGCAAGTCCATCTGGTCGGACGGTTGTTAATTCCTCGGTCGTAAAGGAATAAAAGCTCTCGGCATAGGTTAGGCGCGCATCCGTCTCTGATCCCACAGTGCTTGGGCGTCGACTAGGTAGACTTAATGCAGACAGCGTACTCAAATACCTGGTATCCAAAGCGTGAGTGTGGTCTGATTCTTGGTAATCTCTCATACTGCGTTGAATGGCCCGACGGTAAGGACTCGTCGTGCGGAAAAGGTGATTGTCTGAACTTGGAGAAAACGTCGAGTTTCTGTCGGCACGGATGGACGACTGTTTCGTCGCCGACTCTGGTAGAGGGATCTTGGCTGGTGAAAGCCCCTTGCCATCACCCGCAGATGCATTCGGATAAGCCTTGTACGCCGGCTTCCTCGACATGGAGGAAATGACTTCTTTAGTATCCTCGAATACGTCATCATCGCTTGTCCCGATACATCGAATAATCGGCGGAGACCATGGCTGTGCGTCTCCTTGATCAGAGCCATGTCCGAGAGGCACCGACTCGGCCGACGACTGTTTTGACGATTCGTGGTTCTGCACCTCGTCTGGATTACTGGGAGTGTTTGTAAGCTTCTTCATGAGCGCTGAATACACTCGCTGGCTATTTATTGTCATTCCTGGAATAGTAGGATTCGCCGATGGAATGCGAGAAGTGGATGGGATATGCATGCCATTTTCCTTGATGACAGACAGACGCTGGTACTCGTGCTCCTCATTTACGCCGAAGCTAATAACAGTATTTGCTGACGAGTTTGTCCAACTAGTCACACGGGACTTGTCATCAGCAGGCATGTTCTCCTCATGCGAGATGCTCTCCAAGCTTCCCTGACGTGACCGCATCTGCTGGTACGACGGCACCGCATGAAGCGAAGGGACATGAGAAGTCACTCTTGACATGGAAGCTTCTTCAATCGGCGGTGTGTCAGTTCGGTGGTGGAAGCTGTCGCTATCAGTGTCTTGGGATGCATCGACTGCAATGTCGTTTCCGCTAGTGTCCGTACTCTTTGACCGACCGAACAGTCTGCTCAGTTTATTTCGAACCGTTTTCGACACTCGCCTAGCCGTGAACCGTATCCCAGTATGCTTCGCAGGAGGAATGCCATTTCCCAAGAAGGCTGGGGAAAGCGCGGCGCTGTTGTCACTGCTGTTGCGCAGTGACCTGGATAATCCTGTCGAGCTCTCTTGCTGTCGATGCTTGGACCGAAAGAACATTGAGGAATGAGACTTGAGATGACGAAAAGACCCCTTCGAGTGCATCACCTTTTCTGGCAAAGAGTATCCGTTATGTTTATTCTCAGCTCCTTCTACCAATGGCTTTATAGTCTGGAATTCAAGATAGCTCATGGACTTTGGTGCGCGCAGACTTCGCCTGATGGAGTACCGCTTTGTCTGATTCTGCCTGTCCTGGAACTGTATGGTTGAAGGTGTTGTTGGCAGTGGCTTTAGGCCGTCAGCCCGAATGTCATCGTTGTCATATCCTGACACTGAACCCATGGACTGGCTATACATGGACTTGGATTTCCGAAGCGATCCCACAAACGGCGGCATAGGAGTGATATTGGCAGGCTCCGTGAGGAAATAACCACTTGTGTGGATGACAGAAGAGTTGCTGCTCCGAGGCTTATAGTTCGTTTCTGTGGATTGCGTATAGTTTGATCTCGCAGGCGAAAGACGGCCATTATCTCGCCTTCCTGTAGTACAAGTTGGCCCTTTTGATGGATTGGAACGCACCACTGGCTTTGCTCGAGCAGCCAGTTGTCGCCGGGGCCTGGCATTAGGGCCCGTGAACCTTACACTCTGTTTCCTCTTCGGAATACCGTTTGGCGGACCTTCTAGTCGACCGTTGACGGTATTGCTCCGTCGAAGAAGAAGATCATGTGAACCTTGGCTTGGCCATTCCCCCGGTGTATCCTGTCTGTGATAGCCATGAGCGCGATAGTAAGACAAATTGGCTGCAATATGGGCATCTCGTTCTGCAGATGCTGCATCGATATTAACTACAAAATCAGCTCTTCTTCTGGCAATAGAGCTGGTGGATTTGCTTCTGCCAAGGGGATGCCGGTGAGTGCTTCGGGAGCTTTTGCGTCGCAACATCTTCAACTCTGGCAGGAAGTCAGCGTTCAAATAATGTGTTCAATGTATAGTAGTCCACCGGGAATGATATTGTGCGGAGTCCGGGGAGAAAAAAATCTAGCGGGTAACCGTAATGTAGACTTGAAAAGGTATCGAAGCATCATAAGTCAAGTGAAGCTGTTGATTCGTGTTGATACGGAGACAAGCCAAGACCGGGATACTGGTTGCTTGGCAGCACTTGTGTGTTCTTTGAACCGGCGAGGAAACTATGAAGTATCACTGTGAAGGAGGCACGGAAGCAACTAGGGCGACTTGCCCAAACGACAAATGCAGGCATTCGAGATAAAAAGAAGCGGCCATCAGGTGAATCAGGCACGACTCCTTCCACAAGACAGACAACTTTTCTTTACCGAGCGATCCCGGCTGACCACACGGGACGTTGATTCACCCCTCTTGGGCCAAGCCTCAGATTATGTAGTCATCAGAACCAGGTGCATTCATGAATCACCAATCACTAAGAAACCAGACTTTGCGTATGCGGGAAGGAAATATATTGATGCCAAGGTGAGCGATTGTTTACATACAAAGTCCTGCCTTCTGACGATTGTATAGCAGATTGGAAACATAAAACACAGACACAATGAAATAATATCATCCAACACTCTACGCCTCAATACACATCGCGTTACCCAAAATAAGGACAAACCCGATCCCTATGCTGCATATCATGTGTAATCCCTGCCAATAATAATAATAAAACCCAGTCAAAGTGGAAGTCTAGCTCTTACATGGAGATCTCGGAGATGAAGTGCTCAATCTCCTTATCAACGACGTCGTGGATCTTTTCGACAAATTTCTCCGTTTTGTCGCCCAAGTCCTTGACGCCCTGTGAGACCTTGTTGGAAAGAACCTTCATCTCTTCCTGGACAGCGTTCCCAACCGGCTTCGGCTTGGAAGTCTTGGGCTTGCCAATATAGCCACCGGCAGCAACAATCTTGGAGTAGTTGCTGCAACCGCCACCATTCCAGGCCAGCTTGTTGGGGGTGTCATTGGGAATGTCAGTCAGGACACCCTGAGTGGAGATCTCAATGAGAGTATCCTTGAGCTGCTTAGGGGTGATTGAGGCGACAGAGAATTCAGAGTCACCAGCCGGCTGGAGAGAGAGATAGTAGGCGAGGAGGCCGCAGATGTGGGGAGAGGCCATGGAGGTGCCCGAGATGGTGTTGACAGCAGTCGGGGAGCCAATCCAGGTGGACAGGATGTTGAGACCAGGGGCAAAGATGTCAGTGCACTTGCCATAGTTGGAGAAGTAGGCACGGCTGTCATCGAAAGCAGAGGCACCGACAGTGACGGGAAGCTCTGCGGCAGCAGGGGAATAGTTACAGGCATCGGCGTTATCGTTACCGGCAGCGACGGCAAAGTGAATACCAGCCTTGACGGCAGCGTTCACTGCAGCGTCTAGAGCCTGTGTCTTACCACCACCGAGGGACATGTTGGCGACGGAACCCTTGAATCCCTTTCGCTTACCGTCTTTGGCACGCAAGACCTGTTCAACATGGCTGGTGGCAGCGAACTCAACACCCTTGACGACATCGGCCATGGTGCCAGAGCCATTGGAGCGGAGAACCTTGACGGCATAGACGTTTGCCTTCTTGGCAACACCGTACTTCTTGCCGGCAATGGTTCCAGAGCAGTGAGTACCATGGCCGTTGCCATCCTCATCGGCATCTCCAGCGGGAATGGTCTTACCCCATTTGGCACGACCCTCAAAGTCCACATGACCGGTGTTGGTACCAGTATCAATAACGTAAGCATCAACGCCCTCGCCGCCGTCGGCAGCATACAAGTACTTGTTGTAGGTGCCAAAGGAAAGACCCTTGCGATGGGAGACACGAGCAAGGCCCCACGGGGCCTGCTTCTCGGTCTCGGGAGTGCAGTCCTCCTGCACAGACTCGTCGGGGGTGACAGGGCGCAGAATGCGGGCAATGGTATCCTTCTCAATGAACTCGACCTATTCAGCAGGGTTAGATCAGCAATGATTGGATGGCCGAGAAGACGTCATGTGCATCATGGAGTCTCTGCTCATGGAAATGGATGCCAGACTTACGTCGCCATGATTTCGGACCTTCTCGATGACGGACTCATGGAAGTGACCGGAATAGCCCTTGAAGCCGTTGGCAATGTTGTACGTGTGCTTCAAGCCGGCGAAAGCCTCCACTGGTGAGGATCCCAGACTTCGCTTGCGAAGTTCCAAACGCTGCTCCTCGCCATCCTTGTGGATGCTTTGAATCCAGCTATGGTGGTCGTTGACCGCGGCTTCGTTGACGTGGTCCTTGAACTTGATGATGTAGGAGTCAGGAACGACTTCAGCGTCGACATGGGTGAGAATCGGAGCTGATTCCCTGTGGATGGTCTCAGTGCTGAATCCCGCCTGAGCGACACCCACCACGGAGAGTGCGACCGCGGCAACGAGAGTGTGCATGATGAGTATGGTGGTGCTGAGGAAGCTGGTGAAGTGATGCTGATTGTCTTGGTAGGAGCGAGAATCGGGCAAGCTGCGCAAACGCCGAGCGTTGGTCTACCTGCGACGCGAACGCAAAACGAGGTGCAAAGACTGCGTGAAATGCAACAGAATCAAATTCGGTCCCAAGCCGCAGAGAGGAGTCAGGCAGTTGGGGTCGGATGGTAGATGAAGATGGAAGATGGAAAAGAAACGAAAGAAGAAGAGGGAGAGAGAGTCGGAGGAAGACGAAGCACGGTTTGGGGAGGTACAGTAGATAAGGTAAGCTCGGCAAGCGAGGCGACACTGACGTTGGCATTGACTCAGGTCACAGTGACCACCACTGACCAGACAGCAAGTGAACCGGAGCACATCAGGGTCTGGTATCAAAGTGACGGCATCCATTACTGGACCTGGGGGGAAGAAGGCGAGGGCGTGGGCAAATTGGCTCAAGGGGGACTAGCGCGGGGATGGCAACCTCAGCGCCGGGGCACGCGGCCTCTGCGGTGGAGCCTGAGCTGGCAAATCTTGACGCCATTGGGACAGCCACTGGCGCAGTCATTGCGCCAGCAAGATGCAGGGCCAGATAGCAGCATGTACACAGGTACAACTGCACATACATGAAGTACACAGCATACGCAGGCCAGGCGCAGCAGGTACACACCACACCCGCGGTTTCGGAGGAGGCACTGGAGCAAGTGGTTCCCGCGGCGATACGAGCGATAGCGACAGGCTGGTCGGATATGGCGAGAACGGACGCCTCTCTTGCGTGCATTCCCATTGTGGACGCGATGCACGGCCCGAGCTATATCTGGTCCTCAACTTTTGCCATTTGCTTCATCGTGCCTGAACCTACATGACGCCTTCAAAGTGTATTTGCTACGGACGGGCAGGCAAGCCCGGAACAATAAGAGGCACCAAGCGTCACACTTGGGAGGGTGCCTGCAGCCTCAGGCCACACACGTGACCTGGATGCTTATTGGGCTTGGTAGGACGGGGCCCTCCGCCTGTACTGTGTACATACATATGTACTCCGTACGCTGATAATGCTCCGTCCGGTCTGGTGCTAGACGACGACGTCAGGCAGGTGGATGCCTTGGCCAGCACCCGACCTCGGATAGTTGCCAGTCGCCCGTCTACTTGTTGAACGCTCAAGTGCTGCCCTGGACCCCTCAGACTCGGTCTGCCGCCTGGTATTCCTCAGAGTCCCTCTGATCAATGTTCTGCGGCGACATGGAACCGGCACTGTCTCGGATGACCGAGTACCCAATCAGTGACCAGCGCCCGGCTGGCCAGCCAACCAGCCAACCAGCCAAGCCTGAGCAACCCAGGACTGGCAGTCACCTGGTGCCTGGCATGAGACAGTCACGCGTTTCTCCGTGCTTCGTTACTCCGTCTCCAACCACGGAGCTTTGCCTCCAACGCTCCGAGTTCACCTGGCATAGTACTCCGTACAATAGCAGCTTTGATACTTGGTACCCAGCATTGAATCGTACAAGAACATTGATATCCATAAACAATAATAATCAGGCCAACAGCCACCGCCACCTTTCCGGTCGGCGCCAACGTCCCTGCATCCGGCTGGTCAAAAATGCGGGGAAATGGGTCCCCTGATTCGTGCCACTTCAGCGCTCGTCCTTTTTTCATCTTCACCCTGACATCAAGGTCTGTGAACAACGGAACGACGGCGATGGCGATGCAACGTCTTCCACACGCACCTAAAGGCTTTGATGTGCTAGCGCTGCGCTGCGCTTCTGCTACTTTTGGCTCATAGCCAGTCCTGCTGATCGCCATCTGATCGCCATGGATCCACCATCGGGCAGTCCTTTGGCACGTGCCTTTCCGGTGATATGAATCAGTGTCTTAGCAAATCGTGGATTCTGCCGGTCTTCTCTACAGAGTCAGTCAACTGTGAAAAACTTGCTCATATGGTGTCAGGGTTGTTCATACGCCCGCCGTTCACTGGTTGGGTGGAAAGGCAGATGCTGCTCCAAATTGCCATGCAGAACGTCAAGTATGAAGGGTCCCAAAAGATACCAGTTCCAGTATTGACCATGCCGGATTCACCATACAACTTGTTGGAAAATAATAGAGAATTATAGAAAATTATAGGCTGTTATCAGGAAACGTCATCGTCATCACCATCACCTTATTCGTAATGCATTATTTCCACATCTAGCACTGTGGCTTGTCAAGAATGCTTGGAGTTTGTCAACGGAGCTTCACTTCCTCTCCCTCGGCAAGACTTTCACAGCGACCAGTGACGCTGAATCCGGAAAGTCTGGTGACAAGATGACTGCTACCGAAATCAATGCCCATATTCACAAGGCGCAATGTCAGCGGACGAGAAATGGCCCTTACCCCGCATGCTGACAAGGAGGGGGCCCTCGACCGACGATAATGATTTGTCCTTTGGTCATTCTCACACCTCCCGCGCGTATGGCGTCTTTTTGATATCCCATCGCGTGGGTGTGCAAGTGAGACGGTGTCATCTTCGCCATCACGCTCACCTTGAATCTGCTGTATTGCGTATGTGAACCGCATGGCCAGCCTCCGCGGGGATCGCGACCGGCCGTAGTGTCCAGCGTTTCCATCTGCCTTTGACCCAGCGGCCTTGAGCATCTCTGCTCTTCTTCCGTCGTCCTCGTGTCTGTGAAGCGCGTTGAGAAGCGCATCCGGCGCCTCTGAAGTCAAAACGTGCGGCAAAGCAGCCGAACAACGTGTGCGCCACTCCCTTATCCCTTGCATTTTCGTCACTACCCGCTTCACGACGCTACAGGACCCAGACACGCATGCCCAGGACTGCGCATCCCGATTGTTCATGTCTTTCTGAGAGACATTAACATTCTCATGGCTCGACAGCCGGCGTAAAATGTCCTCGCCGTCCTTGGCACTCGGTATCGTAGGTGTTTTCCCCGGTGAGTGGCGCGTATCTGCGTCAGCCCCATGCTCGACAGGCTGTCCAGTGTCTACCAGTTCCAACTTGCACAGATTACTGCCAGGCGTATTACCACATCGCCAGCCTGATTGGCATCGTTGAGAGGAATGTTGTGCGTATTGCTTCGCATTCTCCAAAAGATGGCCAGTCACCGTATCCGAGATGCCACATGATGGCGTACGTAAGGACTCGGGAGGGCACAAACGTCGGCAGCCTGCGTGTGCCCAGCAGGCCAACATCGTGCTTTAATAGGGCTGTCACGGCGAATCATCTCTTTTCGAATAGCTGCTAAAAGCACTCCTTTCAATCCCATCAAGGCCAAAGTTGGACATTTGTGGCACCATCCAGACCAAGTCCTGGTCTCCCGTGGTCCGTCACGATGGCTAGCTGCATCGCAGCCTTGTCGTCCTTCCGAATATTGGGGTCCGCACCACCCTGAAATGGAGGCATACGCCTTCCTTTTTCTCCTATAGAATGGCTACGCTGAGCGGAGTGCCGATGCTCTTTCTCTGTGCATTCATGTCTACACAAAGTCATGTGTACGAGGTATTCGATGACGCCGGGCGACCATTTGGAGCCGCCATATGTAGTGCTGTGGCGCCCATTGTTTGTGGTCAAAGTCGGATCGACTTTGTGGTATTCATACTGAATTAGTGGTTGGACATTGTCCAAGTGTCCGTTCCGAGCCGCACCAAGGGCGGACAACCCGGTCTTGTTTCCGATCGTTTGATCTACCCCATGTTTAAGAAACTCCATCACCTCGACGGCGCCGGCTTCTGCCGCCATCACAAGGACTATCGGCCCGTAGCCATTTAGCCCACCTACTAGATTCCTGTGTGCCCCTCGCGGCCAATGACGGCGGCTGTGTTAGTGAGGCTCGTGATCCGTGTGGTGTAGCGCAGTCTTTGCCCTTCGACCTTAGGTTGACACTATGCCCCAAAAGAAGGGCACTGATGTTAGCTCGGAATCTTCTTGGACGCGGGCGGACGCTATGTGTCGTGTTGTGGTGTAATTGGAGAGCGAGTCTGGACTCACGCCCTCCTCGAGAAGCCGTTCGGCCATCGCCAGCTTCTCCCCGCCAGCTTCACTTGCAGCACGAGGTGTCTCTCCTTTGCTGTAGAGGTACTCGCGCCTACCACCATTAACAAGCGGCATGATGAGCCTTGGCCGGTTCTGAAGAAGGGCTAGGTCAAGGGGGTACTCCCCCCTTGGACCTGTTCTATTCATGTCCAAGACATTGCCTCTTCATGGTGGGCTACCATGTATAGCTACCCGTTTAATTCAGTTGCTAGTTCTTCTGGTGGTGGGATCGGATTCATCTGGCTCGCCAAAAGCGTCCAAGCCTTTGCGATGTAGTTTCTACAAAGCCAACTAAGCCTCTTTAGTGACGATCTGGTGGTGGACTGATCGGAAGTTTCCCCCAATACCATCAAGGACTTGAATAGCCGCATGCTGCCCGCTCTCGGCAGCTACCTCAAGCGCCTTTAGTTCTCTCTGTGCGTCCCGCTCTACGAGGCACCCCCCTGCAGCTATATGACCCTTCCCGGCAGTAACCTCCTGGGCCGACATGAAGATCGAACCGGACATGTCAACTGGTCTGGTGGGCATGTGGGCTCGCTAGAGATGGGCGGCTCTGGTTCCAGAATACTGCAAGTCTTGGCTCCTTCGCTCTTCCACAAAGTTTTAACAGCATCGAGATGCCCATACCGAGCTGCTAGTTGCATGAGCGTCATCTGTTGAGCCTTCTGGGGTTCAATCTCGGGACCTTTATCCAACAAGCTTTAAATAAGCACAGTGAAGCCCAGACGGTCCGCAAGGCGAATAGGAGTGTCTATCTCCTGACAAAGGCAACATATTTGGCTGCCATCCTGAGCGATTAACAGTATGACTGGCTTCCGGCCATGTTCTGTTACTGCTCAGAGGCACAACTCCAAGTCGTCAGGCGCCGTAATAGGTGAGCTATGGGATTCATCTCTTTCCGACGCGGTGTGACTATATGGTGCAGCATCAGGGTCGTCGTCACCATATTCTCTGGAAATCGCCCCCTCAAGCCCGATTGTGAGTGTCTTGTACGCAGGTTGCTGCAAAAGCAAAGAAAATACACCCGTGTCTCCCTCCTCGGCAGCTTGGTAGAGTGGGCTTGGTTCTCTCTCGTCGTCGCTTTTCGATTCTGCTGCGTGAGTCAGGAGCAGCCGCACAGAGTTTTACCTGGTCATTTTGGCAGTCGTGAAGATGCGCAGCTTTGTTCTTTGGTGGGATTGGTTTGTTTTGTTCTCCTCTCCTTGTTCGCAATGTTGCTGCGTGCTCCTCCGATGTAATATCAAGAGTTGAACAAGATTCGTCTACTGCCTCTGGTGCAAACAAGAAGTGTCAGATATATTTGATTCAAGTCACCTGGCAGATGGAACCGGATTTTTACGGCCAGCTTCGTAACATTCCACTTTGTAAAGCCACTTAACACAGTTGACAATAGAAAATGTTAACAAAAGCGAAGAGAAACAGGCAGCGACTGAAGTAATTAGTGAGCTGACTCTTGTACGATGGTAAGAAGGTCGAGAATGTCAATTTGTTATCGCAAGCACATGACGAATTAGTGCTGCACAAAGGACGCTCCGTCGCTTATTTGATGTAGGGTAAGTTTGTCTCCTTGCTTGCGTAGCATCGTGTTCCCCACGCGGCGAAATACATAGCATTCCTAGAGATAAGATAAGATGGAATTTTAAAGACAAATTATCGATATGCTAGATTTATTCTTCTATGAATTGCCATTGCTAGCTTATTCCTATTTACCTAGAGTTAGTATTTATAGATGCCTGAAGTATCAGCAGCCCTACATGCATTGATAGGCCCACTTGAGTGTATGATACAATGTCGCAAGAAATTATTGACGTGTCAATAAATGTCTAGTGCTATGTAACTACCTAGGTACTGGATGGCTCGAAAGAATTCTGCAGCCTGCCGGCTATAAAGACCTTTATCCAGGGCATTCCGAATTTGGGAATGAGGCAAATAGCACCAACTGCAATACCAGTAAGGAGCCAAAATAAAAACATGGCGGAGTCAGAGAGCACTGGCCACATGCACTTTTGTGTGCAGGTTATTGCGCCCCATTACTTATTTTGAGGCACATGGATTGGGGTGGGGGCGTTGTTCTGCCACAGATATCTACAAGACTCTTCAGCCACCTCACCAAGGCTGACGACTGACGTTCACGCAAGCTCCCACTTTCAGCTCCGACGTGATGATGCGTTACGAACACAACGATCCGTCATTCAAGACCACATCCGCCTGAAATCTTGCTGCTGAGCTACTTCCCCGTCAATTCCAACATCTCGACGAATTCACTCGACTTTTCGCTCCGGTCTCTTCTAGGGCAGGCGCCAGCCTCTGACCGTCTCGACAGCTCCTGCCTCTTGCCACGGCTTGATGAGCCCCGCGCACTGCAGATCCCAGGTGCAGCTCCGAGGTTTGGAAGACGTCGACACCCGCCAACATCCCAGGCCTCCTGGCTCTCCCATGCCGCCACTGACCTGCCAAAGCCTGGACCCTTGAATAGGGCTCAGGAGAGCAGAAGGAAAGCATTTGGAATGACGGCGGCCTTCTCGTCAAATGACCATGTCGTCCCATCCTCGTCGTTGCCGGTCCTCGACCTCTGCGTCGGTCCCAGTCACATCCAAGTCTTTTGACATCCTGCGCAACCTTCTCGATGGCTTTGCGACTGCCGCATCCTTGACCGGCGATAACGGATACCCCGACATTGATAAACTAGTCAAGCCTCTAAGGGACATACATCAACATGTGTCTGCGTCTGGGTCGCCGGCTTTGCAGGACGACTTTCGACACGCCCGCGGATTTGACATTCTCCTCGACGTTCTGCGCGCTTTCTCGGGCTTCTACGACCCGCAAAAGCGAAGCGAAGCTGACATGATGTCGCTGTTTAAACTGCTGGGAGCCAGTTTGAACGTCCTCTCTTCGGTATTACGCAACCACTCTGGTAATAAGAGATTCTTTCGATATCGCGTCGCCGGCGGCGGATGGGAGGCTCTAGAACAAGTCATTGCTAGTATTGGACTGGGGGGTGCCGAACCTGATCCCTGGGTCAGCTGTCATGTGTTTGGAAAACTGCTTGCATTTGCACTGGACGATGAAGCATTGGATCTACTCTGTCAGTCTATTGCCAAACTCTTGCGGCCCGAAGTCGAAACGGCACCGCCACCAACCTCCAACGGAGACGACGACAAGGAGATGCCTCCGTCCGACGATGGCGACGATCAATGGGATCTGGTTCTGGCCCGATCGGCGGAAAACATTGGACCTAATGTGCGAGATATCGTCAAGTCTACTTCCGTGATCCAATTTCCGGAAATTCTTCGACCAGTCGTCAGCTTCTGGATGGCCATGCCGCGTGAGGCTAACTCACCTGCAACACCAAGCTCCATTTTTGTTCTGGAAACTATTCTGTGTGCCATCTCAGATTCAATCTTCAACCGGGCTGCAGTTCATTCGACAGGGGTCCTGTCTCAGTTTCTACATGCAGCTTTTGGTCAGGAAGTATCTCTGGCCATATCAGAACGTGAACGACTGCTCGCCATTTGCAAATTGCTCATGTTTCTAGGCGTTAACGAGCCTGCGGATACACAATTCCTTCTTGCCGCGTCACGACCTGATGCTGCCGACTTTTGTCTGGAAATGATGTCTAGATATGCCGGCCCATCATTCTTTCAGTTCGATCTGTCCTTGCATGGCCATTCGTCTCTTGAATTATCTACCCTTGGCCGGCCATTTCCTCCTCAATCAACTGCTGGCTACACCTTCACAGCATGGATACGAATTGAGAATTTTGATTCCACTTCCCACACTACCTTGTTTGGTGTTTTCGATGCTTCTCAAACATGCTTCGTGCTCATGTACCTGGAGCGGGACACCCGCAACTTTATCTTGCAGACTTCTGTGTATTCGAACAAACCAAGCGTGAGGTTCAAGTCCGTTGCCTTTAGCGAAGGAAAGTGGTATCATATTGCCATTGTGCACCGACGACCCAAGACCATGACCGCTAGCAAGGCATCTTTGTATGTCAATGGCGAATTCGCAGAGCAAGTTCGTTGCAATTATCCTCTAACGCCACCACTGTCGAATGACAATAACGAAAGCTTCGCATCCTTCAACTCAAATCATAACAAGACAAATCCGGTTCAGGCGTTTTTGGGAACCCCTTTGGAGTTATCTGGCAAAGTTGGCCCTGGACGGGTTGTCTCAAGATGGTCTCTTGCTTCGGCCCATTTATTTGAAGACGTCCTCAGCGACGACTACTTGGCAGTGCATCACGGACTCGGCCCTAGGTATCAAGGAAATTACCAAGACAGCTTGGGCGGCTTTCAAACCTATGAGACCTCTGCCACCCTTGGTCTGCGCAATGAGATTACCCATCCTGGTAAGGACGAGAATTCAGATATACTGCGCGCGGTTCGAGACAAGGCGAGCACGCTCCTACCAGAGTGTAGAATCATGTTGAGCATTCTTCCATCGGCCACGTTCCCAGAAAATGTTCAATACCTAGATACTGGTCTTCTGCGATCTCTTCCGCGGATATCCACTCGAAATTTGTTCCGTATATCAAGCCAAGAAGGGGCGCCGTTGGCTATCAATTGTGCTGTACCTAGTCTACCGGATGCATTGCTCAGAGCGCAGGGCATGGCGTCTTTCCGTGGAACTCCAATCGTTGCTGTACCATCCTATCTTGACGAGAACCTTTGGCGACTTGCTGGATTCACTCCCCTTGCGCTGAAGCTGTTGGAGCGGGCCACTACTGCGGACGAAACCGTTCGATCCATCGAAATTCTGTTTCATTGTATTCGTAAGAGCTGGCGAAATAGCGAAGCCATGGAACGAGACAATGGTTACGGTATACTGGGCATGCTCTTACGAATCAAAGTTGGCTATGGCACCCAAATTGCAGGTGAACCAGCAGCAGAACGGCTGCTCATCTCTAATGAAGACCGAGACAGCTTGTTGTTTCGTATTCTGAGCCTTATTCTGGGCTTTGTTGGCTACAATCACGCAGAACCGATTGACTCTTTCATTGTCAATCCCTTGGCATATCGCATTCTGCTGATTGACCTTGACATTTGGAGGAAATCAACATCACGAATTCAAGAGCTGTATTATAAACAATTTCTGACATTTGCAGTAAATAGTAAGCATCACGAGTTTAATAGCCGTAGACTGACACGGATGAGTAAGTCAAATCAATACATATCACACGCGACGCAAAACAAACTAACGTTGCTGAAGGAATTGTGAAGCGTCTATTGGATGCTATGAAAGGGGAAGCCGTCTCCGAGGATGTTGTCTCGCATTTCATGCTTGCCTTTGAGATACTGGTCAAGTCAAACCTGAGCCAGGAGGTCATGCGAGCACTATCACTATTTATTACATATGCTTTCCACTCTCCAACGAATTCGAACCCGCGCACCCCCAAGCCCTTGTCTTCAATTCCACGACCAGGCACCCCCGGGACGCCAAAGAGGATCGCGGTAGACTTTATAAGGATGGCTACACCACCTGCAGGCACCAAATTTCTTTCTAGGCGACAACTTGGCGTGCGGGTGTTGGGCATGTATTCACGCATTCTCTGCGAAAAAGGAAATACAAATCACATCAAGAAATTTGCGAGAACTGTGACAAACAAGGTGAGCTAGCTTGCACATGTTACCGATCGTTTGTCTAACTATTTATAGTGGCTACTGTACCTCCTTGCCGACGATGATGCTGAAGTTGTCATGCACGGTTGTAGGATTCTGGCTAGGCTTCTAGTTTCTCATGGCTCTAATTATACGTCAAAATTTGCTGGCAAATCTGGAGGGTTCATAATCATGGCTAGTAAGCTGAAGCGATTCTGGGCCAACGCCAAGCTGTGGCCCATTTGCTTCAGCATTCTATTTGGCTACGATGCTGCCAACATCGGCCTGGAACAAGCCATTGATCCCTCTTCGCTACTCACCCTCTTCTCTAAGAGAAAAGTTGCATATCCGGAATCACTGGTGATCATAACGTCAATGCTTCAACACGGCTTGAGGGATGTGATGAACCGCCTGGATGAGAGTGATTCACAGACCAAGGGCAGTGATGTCAGTGACTCCAGGGCCAAAGCGGCAAATCTCTTCCCAGTAGAACATAAGAGTAAGTGCGTGCACGTGTATGCTGTTTAATGCATGATAAACTTACCCTTGCTATAGTGACAAACCCAGAGAAAGCCGACAGCTCACTGTTCGATGAAGATGTGCTACTTGGCGTGATCCGTTTCTTGTTGGACCTGCAAGAACGATCTGCTGACTTCCGAGACTTTGTCATTTCTTCAGAATGGATGCGAATGCTGCTCACCGCAGTCTACCCGTGTATCGTGAGCACTGACGCGGTCACGCCAGAAGTTGAACTGAACTCTCGAGATTCGGCTCTGACATTTGAAGGTAGCGATGTTATTATTCGCCCTATCGGAAGGGGCTCTGCTCCGGCACCGATTGTGAGAACCACCAGTGTGGATGTGTTATCGTCGCCTCAGTCAACTCCTCCCAAAGGCACACCGCTGCGACGAGCATCATCATTTGTGCTTCTCACAGCCCAGAAAGCGAGCTCAGCAGACCAGGCACACTTGGAGCTACGTTCACGGCCCTCGAATGACTTCTGTGGCCAAATTTCTGGTGGACCAGTCTTCGACGGAATGCTAGAGCTTGTTCTCCGAGTATTCTTGGACCAAGTCTGGAATAGAAAGGATTTCTCCGGATTTTCGCTCTTTGCCAAGGTTCCTCCTGGTTTTCAAGAGCACCAAGCGTATTTCGAGTCCTACCTTTGGAGAAAGATTTTGGGGCAGCTTACGAACAGAATTCACGCCAACCAAAAGTCGCTCTGTGAACCTCGTCTGTTGACCAATATCTCTCGGTTCTGTTCTCAGATGTCCGAAGCCATCTTTGAGGGTTGGTTTATCGACGGGGCCGAGGTTGCAATTGATTTTATTGGTTCGATCCTGGAATATCTTCAGCGACCGGATATTTCAAACCTGAAAAGTGTTCGCTTGTGCAGCCAGGCGGTATCTACGGTTCGAAATTGCCTGCTCAGAATCGTACTCCTGAAGCTTTCGGACCTGGAAAACGCTCAAGTCACGGAAAAAGAAGCCAAAGACTTCATGAATACGCTCGGATATTGGCAGATGTCTATCCTTGCATGTTTTGACCACGACGATGATTATTTCAGACTCTTTTGGTATCAGCTGTACATGAAGCTTATTGATGGCAAAACATCTATCAGGATTGCAGCAGCTAATCTTCTCAGAATCATTATGGTACAAAAACCAGACGAATCGGCCGCCCTCATTCGGTCATGCATTACTCCCGACCAAAGACAGCTATCGCGAGATTTCCAGAAGTTGACAGAAGTGGACGATGAGACTTTTGTTCTATGGGTGGACAAACATCGACCATCTCTTGATAGACTGTTCTTCGGAAGCATTGCCAAGACATGGGAAGATTTTGTCATTGTTGAGAATCAACGTACGGCGGAGAGTGCTAAAAGTAGGCTCTCCAAGCGCAAGGACAAACTCAAAGTTTGGTACTCTGATGGCGTCAATGCCAGCAAGACGCTACTTAATCATGATGTTGGCAACACCGCCTGGATGAAGAGCATATTTAACTCAGAGTACTTCAAGTATCAGAGGCTTCTGCAAGACCAACAAGATGACATGGCCTATTTGGGAGCCGCGTATCGCAAGATGGAGAAGGATTTGAGACGGCCCGGTGCGGTTTTCAGCGAACCTACTCCATTGAAGTGGAAGCTCGATAGAACCGAAGGTCGAAATCGTATGCGGTTGCGACTTTTGCCAGATGCGCCTGGAATAGATGAGAAGTACCAGTCCAAGGGAAAGGCAATAGAGGCCGCATCAGTCCCCCTCCGGGTTAACACGGCTATTAGCTCTACACCGCCGACCAATACGCCTAGCCGCTCGTTGTCTTCTACTAATCTCGCCGACGGGAACGACCCGGCGGCGACAGTCGAACCCGACTCTGTATTGGACAAACAAGAAGGCGGATTCGTCGCTGAGGATGACTTTGAGCTGGTGGACGACCCCAATGAGCCGATTGAGGGGGAGGATACTTTTGAGGACAAGAACAGAAAGGTCATGAGGCGGTTGGAACACGGAGATCAGGTTCAGGCTGCTTACAACATGTCTCGAATCACCGGCTTAGAGGCCTGCGAAGGTATTCTTATCGTCGGTAAAGATGCCCTATACATGATGGACAATGTATTTCAGTGTGCAAGCGGAGACATTGTCAATGTCTGGCAAGCACCACCGGAGGAGCGGGATCCATTTACCATGGTTGTTACTGGGACCAAGACGCTCGAGAAGCGCCAAACTGCTGGCATGCGGGATCAAGATTCACGTCATTGGAAGTGGCATGATGTCATCAGCTTCTCCAAACGACGATTCCTGTTCCGAGACGTCGCGATTGAAATCTTTTTCACTGATGGCCGTAGTTATTTGCTTACGATGATTAACTCTGCTGTTCGAGATACTGTGTATGGCAAGTTACTGAATAAGGCGCCGCACACTAACACGGCCAATGCCTTGCCAAATCCTGAAGACGCCTGGAGGCTCGAAGCACTCAAGACAGTTGACGAGTCCCCCCAAGGATTTGGCGCAGGTTTAGGTTCCAGAATCGGGACGCTTTTCAACTCTTCGCCATCGAATCCAATTGTGAAGCGATGGCAAAGGGGCGAAGTATCCAACTTTCACTACCTTATGATGGTCAATACCATGGCAGGCAGGACGTTTAACGACTTGACACAATATCCAGTATTTCCATGGATCCTTGCGGATTATACGAGTGAGGACTTGGACCTTGAAGACCCGGCAACATTTCGAGATTTGTCAAAGCCCATGGGTGCTCAAAGCCAAGCGCGAGTTCCTGGGTTTGTTGAGACGTATAGTGCGCTCAAAGAGATTGGTCAAACACCGTTCCATTATGGTACTCACTATTCGTCTGCGATGATTGTCAGCTCTTATCTTATTCGACTTCCCCCATTCGTGCAGTCGTATCTCCTTGTTCAAGGAGATAGCTTTGATCATGCAGACCGACTGTTCCAATCAGTCGCTGACGCGTGGGCATCTGCCTCGTCTAAGAACAAGACCGATGTCCGGGAGCTCATTCCTGAATTCTTCTGCCTCCCTGAATTCCTGACAAATATTAATGGATATGATTTCGGTCGCAAGCAAAGCACCGGTGCCCGGGTCGATCACGTTAGGCTTCCGCCGTGGGCCAAGGGAGACCCCAAGATATTCATTGCGAAGCACCGGGAGGCATTGGAGAGCCCGTATGTGAGCGAAAACTTGCATCTCTGGATAGACCTCGTCTTCGGATGTAAGCAACGAGGGGAGGCAGCTGTGGAAAATCTCAATGTGTTCCACCATCTCTCGTACGCGGGCGCAAGCGACTTGGATCGCATCACTGATGCAAATGAGAGAGCTATAACAGCAGGTGTTATTCATAATTTCGGACAGACTCCTCATCAAGTGTTTAACAAGCCACATCCGGCTCGGGAGTACACGCAATGTTCGACCAGACGACTGGATACCTCTATTTTCTCGTTGACATCTCTGCCTCGGCCCCTGTTAGGTGAGAAATTCCTCGGCTCGAATTCAACGAAATATTGGAAACTAATTTTTGAATCAGAGAGCCATGAACGTGTATCTAGTTTGATATACGCCCCAAAACTTGACCGGCTGTTATGCGCATCGGCATTCCGCTTGAACTTTGCACCGTATGATAAGTTTTTGGAGTGGGGATATGCAGATAACAGCATCCGCTTCTTCTTCAGCGACAATCGCAAGGTATGACGCTTCCACATAAATGCAGCGTTTATATGCTAACCTATTACTAGCCTGCCGGATTGTTTGAGAATCTCCATACCGGACAGATTTCATGCGCTTGCTTTGCAGACTCCAAAACGCTAATCACTGCAGGTGAAGACTGTGTTGTATCAGTCTACACGGTACACACGTCTGTTAGCAAACCTGTAGAACTTGTTCCACGATCCAGCGTTTTTGGTCACAAGACTCTGGTTACAGCTATGGCTGTTAGCAAAGCTTTTAGTACCTTTGTTACGGCGTCCGCGGATGGACAAGCCTTCCTTTGGGATCTCAACCAGCTTACTTTCATCCGCAAGTTGCCGCTGGTGCGGCTCGTGGAGTGTGCTGCGATGAATAATGTTTCTGGAGAAGTATTATTATGCTCAGGCCCAAACGTTCTCCTGTACACACTTAATGGAACACTCATCCTAGACCAAAACGTTTGTGGAGAGCAAGATGATTATGTGCATTCTTGTGCATTTTACGAAGGCGCTGGAGATGAGTGGCTGGAGAATTGCATTATTTTTACTGGACACAGCAAGGGACGGGTCAATGTTTGGCGCAAATGTGTTCTTGCGGGCAAGTGGACACTGGAGTTACTTCGAAGGCTAGACCATTTCGACTTTAAGGGTGACACACAGGACAACACGGATGCCGGAATCACTTGTATTACCCCCATGCCCACCTGTGTATACACCGGAGATGAGGACGGAAGAGTGGTAAGTTCCCAAGATTCCATCGGGCAGAGCTTGTTTACTAAGAATTACGCAGTATGAATGGAATTTTGGTCGCGGAGACCGATAGAGTCTGGTTCTTCCCAACCGAAAACCAGGTAGAAATCATCGTGATAGCATATTGTCTTTGAGAGAAGACATAACGACACCTGACGTTAATTAGAAAGGGAGTTTTGAGGACCCTTACATTGCCGCATAGCATGCCACTGTTTCCCTCCCCTATTTTCCCCTTTTGGTAACATTCTAGATTTGGACAAGACAGAAAGAATTGCTGGGAGCACGGCGCGGGAGGATATTTAGTGTTTCAGAGAAAGTACTTGCACACAAGATGTTGATTTAACTGAAAAAAAAGTTGAGCCTTAATTTGCGTAGCGGGCGGTAATTGTCGCCCCTTTGTGCATGTCGTCGATCTCGAAAACGCCGCTGGTTTTGTACACGGTTCACGACTAGTATTTGCCGTGAATATCTAGTGCCGCATGTCCACCCCCGCTGTTGTTCCTTACGTATTTACCCTTTCTTCTTCTAATCGTCATAGCCTGTCAATTGTTTCCGAGGACCCGTAGGAACTGATACAAATTAGCCTCTGTCCTCATGTCCCTATCGCATAGTCTTTTGCATTTAGAGCTTCGGAGCCAGTCATACCAGGATATGTAACGGGAATAGGCGCTGGATCAGCATCCCCGAAGTACTTTCGGATCGGAGGCACGATAGGCATGGCGATGGGACCGGCGGCGCCAATGATGACGGACCAGAAAAGCGCTGGTCGTTCACGAGCTGCCCAGCGGCAGTACTTGAGAGGGGTGGACCAGAAGACTGGCGCAGACATGATGGCCTGTATTCAAGGGAGAGAGGTTAGATCGATCCGCGGTTTTCGAACCAGAACAGAGGGGGGTGCGCACTCAATGGGTTGAATTGTCGACGTTGAGATGTGCAGGGCTGGCCGGGAGGCGGGCAAATGAGGTTGTTCCAATTGGTGATGCGCTGACACGATCGGAAAAGACTTCTTCCGTTGCGCGACGTCACACGCCCTGGCGTGGGCGCGACGTGGTCTTGACCCAGCCATGACACCCCCCACATTGGCCTGGAAGCTCAGAGGCCAGACACAAGGCGACGTATCCCCAAGGAGCTTGTTTGGAATAGTAGCTATTCATGCCAAACTCGTGGGCAAACTGGCCGAATCTTCCCTCCACAACCCACGACGAATTGGTCCACCCCTTTTCGCTATCTAGCACGACAAACGCATTGAGTGCGTAATTCTTCAAGATGCGGTCGATTTTAGGTGCAGCTGCCGTTCTCTTCGCCGCTGCTGTCTCGGCCGTCAGCACCGCTGGGAACCGGCTGCTGGTTGTACTTGATGACGTGGCAGAGAAGGAGAACTACAAGCAATTCTTTGGTGATTTGACAGGTAAGAATGCAGCCGATGCGATGCGAGTATTGGGAAACCTGGGGAACATTGGGCCGGTGCTAACTGGTTTGCAGAGAGAGGCTATCACATTACCTATGAGACGCCGAAGAGCGAACATGTCAAGTTGTTCCATTTGGGCGAGAGGACATACGACCACTTGGTGTTTTTGCCTGCAAAGGTCAAGGGTGAGATTTTTTGGAGTGTAGCCCCCGCGTCTCTGGAGATGAATCATTGCTGATCGACGGCAGCCCTCGGACCTAACTTGACGCCCAACATTCTCGTCGACTTCGTCAACGCCAACGGCAACATCCTCGTCGCTCTGTCGTCCACCACGCCCGCCTCTTCGTCACTGACTTCCCTCCTGGCCCAGATTGACATTGCACTTCCCGCTGAACGCACCGGCACCGTCGTCGACCACTTCAACTACGACGCTCTCTCCGCCCCCGAGTCCCACGACGTCCTGGTGCTCGATGCGCCCACCAACGTGCGACCTGGCCTCAAGAATTACTTCGAGGTCCCGGGTGTCTTGTCCTTCCCCCACGGTGCTGGACACACGCTTGGGCCTGGCGCGCTCTTGACGCCCGTGATCCGTGCCCCGTCTACCGCGTACAGCTACAACCCCAAGGAGCAGGCCGAGGCCGTGGACCCCGAAGATCTCTTTGCCGCGGGCAAGCAGCTTACGCTGGTGTCTGTTTTCCAGGCACGCAACTCGGCTAGAGTCGCGGTTGTTGGCTCCGCCGAGATGCTGCAGGACAAATGGCTGGATGCCAAGGTCTCGCGCCCAGAAGGCAGCAAGGTTAAGACTGAGAACCGTGAATTTGCCAAGAGACTCTCCGGCTGGGCCTTCCAGGAGATTGGTGTTTTGCGTGTGAACAACATCGAGCATCAGCTCAAGGGAGACAACGAGACGAACCCCGAGATTTACCGCATCAAGAACGATGTCGTGAGTTGGACCTCATTACCAATACAGTGTATCGTCTTTGCTGACCACCATGCAGTCGTATAGCATTTCCATGTCGGAGTATTCCTGGAACAAGTGGGAGCCGTACACCCTCCCCGCCACCGACGCACTCCAGCTCGAGTTCTCCATGCTGTCGCCCTTCCATCGACTGGATCTCCAGCCCCTTAGTGTCAGCGACTCTGCCACCGTCTACGGCACCAGCTTCACGCTCCCTGACCAGCACGGCATCTTCAACTTCAAGATCAACTACAAGCGGCCGTTCCTGACTTACATCGAGGAGAAGAACACTGTCAGCGTGCGCCACATTGCTCATGACGAGTGGCCCAGGAGTTATGTCATCTCAGGGGCGTGGCCTTGGATCTCTGGTATTGGGGCTACAGTGGGCGGCTTTGTGGGCTTCTGTGCCATTTGGATGTATAGCAAGCCAGTGGGGGGCAAGCCCAAGACCAAATAAGTAATCAAGATGGAGGGATAACGGGGAAAATTTTGTACGATCTTATGCTTGGAGGGAGGGAATGTTGGTGTAGAGTATATACGCGACTGGTAAAATGATAGATTTGTGGTTCGCCGAGTCCCCCGTAGCCTTGGATACCAGCGTGGGGTACGTTGTAGCGCAAAACATGGCGATTCTAAAAAAAAAAAAAAGCCTTTTTATTTTCGTCGCCTCAAACCTTAACAAACGCAGACTGACATCATAACCACGGTGCCATCTTAGCAAGGAGCCGCGCCAAGCTAAGTAGCCCCTCCAGTACCGCAGTCTCTTGACCTAAACATTACTAACAAACCGAAACAAAAGCAAGTCAATGAAAAAAGAATACGGCGCAATAAAAGAAAGCCGCGGGAGGGATCGCGGTGCTGTAGGACTCTTTGTTCCCGTCAATCACTGCAAAAACTTCACGTTTATGCCCCGCTCCTCCCCTTTCTTCGAGACCCGAGAGTCCCGATAAAGACAGATGGAGATGCGAACAATTCGTCGCATGTTGAATGGATTGCCGAGTGGCAAGCATTCATCAATGCCGACTTTTGTCTGTCGCAGATGTGGCTGTGCGGAGGTGGGCACAATGGATGCATGTAGATGAACAAAGACGATTATGCGCAAATCCCCGACAATGCCAAGGGCGAGGAGCAAAGCGCGCCCAATCCGAGATCCGGCACAGTGAAGAAGACGAGGTTACGAACAAACGAAGAGAGTGCTCGTCCAAGGAGCAGAGAGAATAAAGACGGGCTCGGAACAAAAGTTTGATACCTAGCGCGTCTTTGAAGGGCCGGTGTTGAACCAACGCCGACGGCTTGTCCAGGAAGATGTATAAAGATCTGGCGAGATGCTCACCAAGATGGGCAGTTCATTCTCAGTTCTCATCAACCAGTACCCAACAACATTCACAAACATGCGTTTCGAATCCACACTCTGGACAGCACTGCTGTCGTATGTCGCGCCCGCGCTGGGCGCCAACGTCCTCGTGGGGTACTATCCTACGTGGAAGCATGCCGCTATGTCCAACATGGACTTGTCCAACTACACCCACGTCAACGTTGCCTTTGCGATTCCCCACGAGAATGGAAGCCTGGCGTTTGAAGGCGACACCTTCATGGACAAGCTTGTCCCCAAACTACAGGGCGCCGGCTCCAAGGTCCTCGTGTCCATCGGCGGGTGGTCCGGCTCGGCAAACTTCTCATCCATAACCAAGGACACTGCTCTGAGTGGCGCTCTGACCAAGAGCATCATTGACATGATGACAAAGTATAAGCTGGACGGCATCGACATCGACTGGGAGTTTCCCGGCCGAAAGGGGAGCGATTGCAACGTCGTCGACGAGCAAAACGACGCGACCAATTTCCTCAAATACCTGAACGACCTGCGGGCCAAGATGGACGAGGCGTTTGGAAAGGGCAAGCTGATCACGCTGGCGCTGCGAATACAGCCCTTTGACGGGCCCGGCGGCAAGGACGTCTCGGGGTTCGCCAAGGTGGTTGACTTTGCCAATCTGATGCAGTACGATCTCAACGGCGCGTGGGGCGAGACAAGCGGCCCCCTTGCCCCCCTGAACTTTGAGGAGAAGAAGGGGACGCAGCTGTCGTTTGCGACGGCGATTGAGGCCTGGACCAAGGCGGGCTGGCCGGCCAAGCAGCTCACCGCCGGCGCCGCGTTCTACGGCTATTCGGTCACGGCGACCGAGGACATGTTGAAGACCAACCCCCCGAACCAGTACGCCAAGATGGCAAAGGAGCGCCCCAAGGGAGATCAAGAAGACGAGATGGTTACGGAGCCGTGCTCCAGCGCGCCAAAGGCATATACCGGCATCTGGACGTACAAGAACCTCCGAGGCCAGGGGGTGCTGTCTTCGCCTGATGAAGCGAAAGCCCCCTGGGTGAGGACCTTTGACAACAAGACAATGACGCCCTGGTTGTTTAATTCTGAGAGCAAAGTTTTCATCTCGTACGATGACCAGAGGAGTTTGGCGGCCAAGGTCAAGTTTGCCGAGTCCAAGGGCCTGGGCGGCATGATGGTGTGGAGTATCGAGCGGGATTACAACGGCGAGTTGTTGAGTGAGCTCAAGAAGTTTGGTTCCAAGTGATTTGGCTCGATTTCAGGACAAGTGAGATAGATGGGAGGCGGTTTGGATAGATGGCATGCAGCCGGTCGCCGGCCGACGGGAAGCTACGGAGGAGGACGGGACGATGGAAGATGGCGAGAGTGTAACTTGACTAGCCAGCAATGGAACGAAGGGGAGTACTTGAACTTGTGAACCTGCAATCCAAACCCTCTGTGATGAACTGTGCCAACGAAAAAAGTCTGAAAATCCCATTTTTGTCGGTTGACCCCTTGAAGCATGACGACTCGTAGTGAAAACCCTGCGCTTCCAAAGTCGATGATGCTTAAACCGAGTTCTACTGTTTGGGGCTCCTATACATCGCTAGATGCCCCCCTAAATCTATTCTTCAACCCGTGACGGGCCAATCTCATGGACGAGATCTAGCCCGGCGTGCGACATAATAAACAGACCTCAATAAGACGTCTCTAGGGGGAAAACAATCTCAATACTGGCCCATCATTCGAGGTACATACTCGTCCTTAGACCTCCAGGAATGCATAACAACCCAGTGTGGGTGAGCTGAAACAAAGCGCAGGAGAAAGAAAAGAAACCGCCCTCAGATTAGCTCTCTTACGTTCTCAGTGACAACGCGCGACTCGGACCGTAATCCTCGAACGCAATGAACATCGCCGCTGCTGCCTGCAAATTTGGCTTTTTGGACCTTGATCATCATCGGGCTGATAATTCTTTACTCCGTCAATTTCCCCGATCCACCTTTCAGATCATGCCTATCCAGCCTGCTCCGATTGAAAACTATACTTTATCAAGGTCACTGACCTTGCCACGTACCCAAATACGCTCAATGAGCGAGAAAATCGGCTTCGTGGACTAGTCTCTGATACAAAGGCTGTCTGTCATTGCGGCTACTGCGGACATGGCAGGTCTGCAAAGTTTCACGAGGGGAAGGAAATGGGAGCCTGCTCGGATCTCTGTTCTTAGCCTGGTCCTTTGCTCATGGGCGGGTTCTTTGCAAACCCGGCCCGTGGCATCCCTGCTCTGGCGTAGATGTGTTTCGTCATGGCAGGATTCCGTGCTGCCTGTCACCATGTCAAGGCAAGCACTTGCTTGGCCGTGGGTGCGTCAAGGGCGGTAAATCAGCGGGTATACTGCGACACGGCAAATTATGGATGCCGTAGCAAATAGGTATAATGATTGTCACGGCTGAACTTGTCGTGAGGTGAGCTGATGACAGCTTTGATAGTGTCGTTTGCGATGAATCAGGGGTGGAAGAAGTTCACGGTGGTCAGTTTGTTGGACGTGAGGGCGGCAAATTGTCGGTGGGAAAAATCTCTATTAAGTAATATATCCATGAGTAGGCCAGAATAATACAAACGCCAGCCTAATGAGGCAGTATTGAAAGGTTAAAAAAATAAAGCTGGTGGTAATTGTGAAAGATTGAAATTGCATCAGCCTCGGAAGAGAAAGGCTGATGAGGCTAAGAGCTAGAAATGTGGCTGATTGTGGCGAGTGCCTTGGCTCGTCCCACTTGTTGCTTTCAACACCACGAGACTGGACAAACTTGAAATCGACACCTTCAACAGGCAAACCGCCACAGCTCCATATCCTCACAGTTCACAGACGCTGGCTACGCGTCAAGAGCCGAAAACATGGTACCGTCTCCCCCTTCTCCTGCATTGGTAGGTGGGCACTTGGCTAACGCATTTTAGGCCCGAAATTCAGAAAAGGCCCAGTCCATGCTCTTTCGCTTTCGCGAAGCCCAAGCTGCAGACCTAGGCATCATCGACGCCGGCCGCGCACGTCGGCCCAAAGGCATAACCGAAGTCGACTCGGTGCCTCTTTGCGAAAAATGGCGCGGCCAGGTGCTCAAGGAGATCTCGCGCAAGGTCTCTCGCATCCACGACCCTGTGTTGAGCGACTACCAGATCCGCGACCTCAACGACGAGATCAACAAGCTCATGCGGGAAAAGCACATGTGGGAAATACAAATACGGAACTTGGGAGGGCCAAATTATATGCGCACAGCAGGAAGGATATACGACGAGGAAGGGCGGGAGATACCGGGCGGTGGGAAAGGGTACAAATACTTTGGACGGGCCAAGGAGTTGCCTGGCGTCAAGGAGCTGTTTGACGCGGCGAAAGCAAAGGCGGCAAGGAAGGAGGATAAGCCGCTGGAGGACAGGCGCGATCTACGGAGGAATGTAGATGCGGCGTATTATGGGTATGCGCCGGGAGAAGAGGACGATGCGTTGTTGGCGTATGAGGCGGAGAAGGAGAGGTTGGCCGTGGAGAATTTGCTGAAGAACGGACCGCAGGAACCTCCGGAGGGATGGGAGGCTTTGCCTGGTGACACGGGCGATGGACAGGTTTGGGTTTTGCCGACGATGGAGGAGGTTCAGCAGGAACTCATTGAGAGGAGGAGGCAGAAGTTGCTGGATCAGTTGTAGGAATGGTGTTGGGAGATGCCGGACATTTGGGGAAACGTGATGACAATCTTGGCCATGGTGGGTTGTGCACAGCGACGGGCTGAGGGAATATGGCAGAGGCATTCATTACCCTACGAGTTGCTGTGATTTTGCAGCCTTCGTGCCGTTGTGCTGGGACGGTGACGATTTATCCGTCGTCGTCGCACAGCCGGTCCGGGCTGAACATGTCGCGATATTTAGCATGCGTTATCCGTGATGAGGCAGTATCTGGAGTTACGGGGCTGTTTTCTAGGCGTTAGCATTTAGGATTGATCTCGGGCTTAAACTGGGTGGCTTAACGGCGTACATGAAGGATCCGGAGATGAATGGGTCAATTCTAGAAATCATCGAGTGAAATGCTCCGTGAGAAAATGGGGACCCTCGATCAAGTCCCCGGTTTGTTTATAGCCGGACGACCAGGGTCTTGTTTAGTGCGATGGCTTGAGAGGCAGCATTGAGCGTCCATCTAAGGCAATACAACGCCGACTGCAACGTCGTAATATCATTGATCCTTGATTAGCCAGACGTGGTCCTCGCGCCTAGCAGGATGCAGCAGCCCGGGTAGTGGCCATGCTCAAGACGATGAACGGGCTGACTATTTGTGAGCCTCTTATAGGACAGATTGGTGAATTATTATATGCTACTCCGTACTCCGTACAGCAAAGTTGACAATGAGACACCGCGAGCGAAACATGTAGATATGCCAAGCTGCAGACGGCCTTTGCTAGCTTCAGGGGTCGCAACCAATGGGCACAGACCGGCCCAATCGTTTGAGGGATGATAACGTCGTCGTCGACCAATCGAAGGCTGGAGGGACTCGGCCTGCTTGGACCCCAGGCTCGAGCTAGCGAGAAATAGCCTTTAAAATGACTTCGGGAACTTTGGGCGCCACGGCCTGGCCAGTACAGACAGAGTACCGAGGACCTGGATTGGCAACATTGAACGCCACACATTTGTCAAATATCGGAAATGAGGAATATTGTCGATGATTGCCTCAAGCGAAACCGTCGTGTGGCGGGCGTGTATCGACACCACACGGGAAGAAGAGAGCCATTTCCTCCTGGGCGACTCGACAAACCCGCGTTGTAGATGACGATAAGAATTCATCCGAGCGAGGATGCTTCAGGAGGGGTCCGTCCGGGGCGGCTAGGATTCAGGTGAACGATCAAATTGATTGCACTTGGACGGTGTTGGACCCATGGACGAACCCCTGAGGGAATACGGACAGGAGCATGAAGTCTGGCCAACCTTGAACCAGCTCGGCTCCGCTTATGTCTCACCACCCAACCCTTAGCTGGGCCACCGGGCTGGAACGCTCTCGGGACATTGCAATCAGAGTAGGCCAATGTGGTCTAGAGCCGTCGTCGGCTTCCATATGGTATGCAGGCATCGAGACAGGGCTGTGATGAAGGGCCAAGAGCGAAGCGCAAATGACGAGCGGCAGTGAATAGTTTGTTGGTTCTCGAAAAAAACGGATGCCGGGGACAGATGGGCCTAACCAACGCGCCGTTTTAGCTTCCTCTCGACTCGAACTTCCCATCGTCACCTTCAACCTCGTGTCCAACGCAGGAAAAGAGGGCCTCGTCGCCACTCGTATCAGGTCTACTCTACTATGATTGCGCTTGTCGTCTGACCGAAGCCCTTCTGTCCACTCTTTTGTTATTTCTTGTCGTTATTTTATATTTTTAATTCCAGCACTCGCCGGTGCATCAGCAACTGCTTTCGCGCGCCAGCCGTGTGTCTTTTCTGTCTCGCCCCAAGAATTCTGCACCAGACCGTTGCATACCCGCCACAGTCTTCGAGCAGGAAACAATCTTCGGGCTCGTACAGTGAACGGCGCAGTCATTACGACAATCATGCTCGGACAAGACCTCCAACCTCATCAGAGCCACCAGACTCCTTATTAATGCGCTCACGCGCTGCCACCACTCGATATAATTAATAGCCGCTCTCTACGAACAGTGGCGAATCGCCATTCCTTCTCAAATAATTCACCTTGCCTTTAATATGTGAGCTGCGACGACGGCCAACGCTGGAAACCGGTACTAATGCCCTCGCAGTCTAATTGTAATACGCTTCACCAGACCTCAAAATGGTGTCATTCTTTGGATTGAAGCTTGGAAGTGATAGGAAAAAGGCGCAGTACGTTGAATGAGGCTCCGAGTGGACGACGACTCCTAACCCTTGCTGTATTAGAAGCAAACAAGCCCAAGGTAAAGCACCGCCGAAATGGAATCGCTTTGATCGGAACGCCCCTGGCGAGGGTCAATACTTGGAGAAGGACCTCTCGCCACCGCAATTCCCATCCTCAACTTCAAGACCCGGCACCGCAAATTCGACTCGAAGCATGTCCAATTGGCGAGCTGTATTCAAAAATCCGGCAATGACTTCGTCCTTGATCGACCTGGCACCGCCTAAACGACCGCCTAGTACGGGGAGCTTGCGCCATGCTGCCTCACATGTGAACCTTCGACCAGGCATGGCTTTGCCGACTGCCTTGGGGGGCAATGGACTTCGACCCGGAACACCTAGTAGACCATCAGGAGCCAAAAAGGCAGGCTGGGTGAATCCCTTGGATGTTCACTTTTGCAAGAACCCCGCCAATACCCATCCAGCCACGCCCCTAGGACGCAATCCTGTTGTGACGGGCCCCGTTGCTCTAGGTTCTCCGAATAATCCAACGGGCCAGTTTGATTTCGGGCAACATACCGATGGACAGGAAACTAGCAAGAATACCAACAAACATGTTCCATCGGCTACGGCGCACAGTCGCAAGTCGGATGAAGAATTTGTAACATCAAACCAGTATCCGTCACCGCCGCCGTCAGACACCGGTTCTGAGGGGGGACTCTCACCCGTGAAGGTGCCCGCCCTCGACAACCATTCGCCGACCGGGAAACGAGATGCCGCCAGTTCCCCCGGGAATGTGGATGTGCCGGAGCCGACATCTCCGCCCAGTCCAATGCCACTGGTCCAACCGACAAGTCCTGACCGTTTCGGAGGCCCAATCGTTCGAAATTCGCCGGCACGGCGAGATACGTTTGCCTTTCATCAACCTCGTAGACAAAGTTTTACAAAGGAGTTTGAGGAAGTCCACAGAGCAACAATGATGCATCCGCCAAAGGAAGGATTCAGCGGCAACTTTGCAGATTTCGATTTTGGCGAAAGCGTCATCCGGACCACCGGTAACATGAGCGAGACGGAGGGAGACCCAAGCTTTGAGGCTGCAAGACGGCCGAGTACGTCGCCCGAGGCCACCAAGGAGTCGGATCGTGGACTGGCGCCAACAGCTTCAGAATCTATGCCATCTTCATCACTGAAACAGACCGAGAGAGAAGAGTCAAGGCGGCCGGCTCCCATTTATACCCCAGAAGACCAGGCCACAAACGTGATTGATCAATTACCGAGGTCTCCTAGAGAACGCGCCTTGCGGACATTGGGCCCTCCATCAGCCGCCGCTGGTGCATACAGAGCACGTAGTAATGGGACTGGTATGGGTTTTCCCCAGGGCTTCAAATCTCGTTTTGACTCGGAGAAGTGGTCGCGAGCTACGCCTCCGAGACCACTGCAGCCTGTCCTGCCCCCTTCTGCAATACATGGTGTTGACACCGCAGCCATGAGGTCTTTCGGCCCGGCACCCGATTCAGGAATTGGTTATGCGAGCAGAGAACCGACACCAAGGCAGACTGAGAAATTGCCTAGTAGCCCCTTCTCCAGACCACCGATGGAAGGAAATTTCCCCATGTCCAAGGGATTGCCACGAGGCCGACGACCAGGACCACCACCACCACGACCGTCATCTTCCGATGATGATAATGCATTACCATTTCCAATGTGGTCGGATTTTGACATGTCGGAGCCTCGTCGATCTGCCATGCCCGCGCCTCTGACACCCAGTCGTCCAAGCCCCAGACAGGGTCCCGGACCCGGCCCATCTACCTCAACATCTGCCGCATCTCCCCGCATTCCTAGTCCAACATTTCCATCGTTGGCCAAATCTATTTCCAACTCTAGCGACTCATTCGGCAAATCAATGGACATGGACAACAACGAACCCCTCGGCTTAAACACTCTGGGCGGATTCCCATCTCTTGATGGACGGCCAAGTACAAGCGGAGGAATAAGCTCCATACGAGTTGAGGCGAAAAAGGCACCACCACGACCAGCGCCGGTTACTCTACCTCCTTCGCCGAACAAGAGTATCCACGCAGGTTTAAGGTCGCCGGTTTTGACAGAGTTCCCTGGAACTTTTATCTGAGGGAGGATGCGAAATGATATGACTTATGGGATTACTTCTGGGCGGGATACTGGATTACTTTCGTTGACGAGATACAAGACAAGTGGTGAAGGTATCTTTATGATTTCTCAGTATATATTACCTTTAGATATCGACTTTCTACACATGCTCGGATCACCCCCTTGTTGAACTGTTTATGGGTCGCGGATATGCGAATTGGGTGTGACGCATGTCTTGGCCCAAAATCCTCGTCAAGTGGCACACATGCATGTAGAGGCCGGCTCCGGCCGCAATGTCTCAACGACCAACAGCGATCACAAAGCTATTGAGGGTGTACATTAAAACAGCGAGCACATTCACTGGCTAGAATCATCTACTTTCTTCAAGGTCTTGATCAAGTTTACCCGACTACAATGACGATTTGTTGTGGTGGCGTATGCTAAGTACTTAAGGACGCATATGGGCGGCACGTGAAATGGTGTGCTAACTGACTAAGCACCAACCACCACCGACATCGCCCTCATTAACAATCAAGTTTATGAGATGCAAATCTCACTTACATCCTGCCGACTCATTCCAAGTGGCCCGTTGCTCAATTCCGTTGACCACTACTTGTCTCTCGGTCAAAGTAATCAGAGCCGCTGTGCCATTGCGACAATGGCATCCCGGTCCGCGGTAAACAGCACCCGGCACATCTACAAAGCCCTCACAAGGCCGACATCCGCGCGGCTCATCGGCCTTGCCAGAATCCAAAATGCAGCACTGTCGTCCTCTCCGCGGGCCAACTCGGGCGCGGCCTCAAACCCGGCCATGGCATTCCCCTGCCTAGACGCCCTGGAAACCAAGTCTGCCACCTTGCAAGCGAGCCGGTCCTCGTCCGGCCCCGAGCCCAGCTACACGTCTGGACCGACGGAGACGTTCCATTGCAAAGATCCGCTGCTCCTCGACTGGGGCGGCATCCTGCCCGAGTTCACCATTGCGTACGAGTCGTGGGGCGCCGTCAACGCAGACAAGTCCAACGTCATCCTGCTTCACACGGGGCTGTCGGCGTCGTCGCACGCCCATTCCACCGCGGCCAACCCCCAGCCCGGCTGGTGGGAGAAGTTCATCGGGCCCGGCGCGCCGCTCGACACGGACAAGTACCACGTCATCTGCACAAACGTCATCGGCGGGTGCCACGGCTCCACGGGGCCCAGCAGCATCGACCCGGGCAACGGCGAGCGCTACGCGACGCGGTTCCCGATCCTGACCATGCAGGACATGGTGCGCGCGCAGTTCCGGCTCCTCGACCACCTGGGCGTGGACAGGCTCCACGCGAGCGTGGGCTCGTCCATGGGCGGCATGCAGTCGCTCGCGGCGGGCGTCCTGTTCCCCCAGCGCGTCGGCCGCATCGTCAGCA
>NW_011942166.1:0-7169 GCF_000187425.2 Metarhizium robertsii ARSEF 23 | reverse complement strand
CCAGGCCCGCCGCGACGGCACCTACGCCGCCGACGACGCCGCGTGCTCGCTGACCCTGCCGCCCCGGCCGTACGAGGAGCAGCCCGCCAGCCAGGTCGACACCTCGGCGCCCCTGGAGCCCGCCTCGTCGAGGCCCCCCGAGGATCTGGTCCTCGGCCTGGCCGCCCTGAGGGACACGCCGACGCTGGTTCTTGGCGTCGCGAGCGACATACTGTTTCCGGCGTGGCAGCAGCGCGAAATTGCGCAGAGCCTGCGCCTAGCTGGGAATAGGGGCGTCACGCACGTCGAGTTGAGTGAGGAGATGAGTCTCTTTGGGCACGATACCTTCTTGTTGGACTTGGAGCATGTTGGCGGGAATGTTAGGATGTTTTTGAATTAGAATAGCTGGATTGATAATAAGGGGTACGGGTTGGATGTGGTGTCAACGGTGTACACGGGTGGGATCCTGTACTTTTTTAAAAGATTAGCGTGCATAATACTGCGTTTTGGTGTATTCTGTACGGAGCATGTACACTTATTTGCCGGCAGGCAATAATTAGCCACCGTCACCGGGGCCCGCGGGATTGGTGCGTACGTTTGCCTCGGATTGATTGTACCTGATGCGTTGGCAGGGTAATTGACTCTTTTTACACTTCACCAGAGTGACATGACGCGAATATTTTGCACATTGAGCTACCGACCACAACGATTGACGTACATGCAGAGACAAAGAAATCCAAGCACTCGATTCGAAACCAACTTTTGTTTTGCCAGCGCTGTTGAAGAGCCAGCGTCGCTTCTGTATGCCAAGGCATATATGTTGAAACCATCCACATCCCCCAAGTCGCATCATATCCTACTACCGGATAAGAACCCCCCGCCGACACTTTACAGCCACGTCTTAAAAATCTTGATGTAGATCATCTTCACAATCTGCACTTCGATGCAGTACAGCAGCAGCTCCGCCACCAAAAACCCAACATACGACGGCGCCGGCTGCTCAAAGCTAAGGCCCCGCTGGACCGGCGGGATCCAAGGGAGCACAAAGCCAATGATCATGATGGCCGTGGTAGACAGGGCAAGTGGCTTGGCGGCCCGAGATTGGATGAATGGGATCTTGGCGGTTCTCAAGAGGTGTACGATGAGGGTTTGCGTGAGAAGACTAGTTTCTTGTCAGATGATTCTGCGGACAGGGGGAGTGGAAGCCGTCAAGGGAAAAAGACACGCAACGTACCCTTGGAGGAACCAGTGGGTTTGGAAACGCTTCACGTCGACTGCATTATCGGCGGTTTGGATGCCGTAAAAGAACCAGCCTAGTGAAAAGGTGAGGATGTCGATGACGGAACTAGTTGGGCCGAGGACGACAACAAAGCGAAGGAGATCTGTGGTTGTTAGTTAGGGTGACACGGTTCGATGGAGATGGGTTGATATTACCCCATGTCTTCCAAGTCTTGGGTGTAGCCAAATACTCGGGGTCGACTCGATCCCATGGGATGGCTATCTGGCTAATGTCGTAAAGCAGGTTTTGCGCCAGAATTTGAATACCCAGCATCTAAGACCTGTCAGTTTGATTCCTGTCTGCCGTCGGCGGAGAAAAGACGTACCGGAGTGAACGGAAGCCAAGCAGAAGCTACAAGCATACTGAAGACGTTGCCAAAGTTGGAAGAAGCCACCATCTACACGTTGTTAGTGCCGCTCGACTAAACCGCGGTCCAGAATATCCCACCTTGATGTACTTGATAGTGTTACCATGGGTAAGACGACCGGTTGTCACACTGGTAACAATAATACCCAATCCCTTCTCCGTCAGAATCAGATCTGCACAATCCTTGGCAACACTCGCTCCAGAGTCAACCGAGATGCCCACATCGGCCTTTCGCAGTGCAATACAGTCGTTGATGCCATCGCCTAGCATTCCAACGCAATGGCCCGCCTTTCGCAGACTGCCGATAACAAGAGCCTTTTGGTTGGGCGTCAGCTTAGCAAAAACCTTGCAAGTCTTGACAACATTATCGAATTCATCAGTCTCTTCCAGAAGCGATAGTTCGGGTCCAGTGATGGCTTGCAAGTCATCGTCTTCGGAGCCCTCATCGCGGCCAATGAGGTCAAGACGCTGACAGACGTTGACGGCCACAGGGAGCGCATCACCAGTGAGTACCTTGACCTCGACACCAAGCTTCTTCAGCTGGGCAATTGATTCGGCAGCATCATCCTTCGGTGGGTCGATGAAGCTAATCATGCCTTCGAGGACCATGCTGGATTCAAGTTCGTGCAGACCATCCTCGTCTTCCCTGCTGATGTCGCCGATTTGCTTCATTGCAACCAAGAGGACACGGTATCCGTCCTTGTTAAGAGAATTCACTCGCTCTAAGAGAGTCTGCTTCATCTGGAAGTCAAGGGGAAGGACAACACCACCTTGTCGGGCCATGCTGCACACACGTAGGACTTCTTCAAAGGCGCCCTTGCAAATGAGCAGGTTGGCTCCGGTAATACCCTTGACAACGCAGGCGGACCTGCGGCGCTCAAAGTTGAAGGGGATTGCGGCAACATTTTCGTATTGAGCGGTGTTGACACGGCAGCCGTCGGGCATTCGATAGTCCAAGATGGCGCCGTCAATATTGTTACCGTTGGAACCTTGCACCACCGCATCGACAGTAGCCAGTTTCAGGACATTAACATTGCTATCACCGTTGCAATCGAGGTATTGACACAGGGTGATTTCGTCCTTGGTCAGGGTTCCCGTCTGTCCGAGGGTTAGCGCTCGATCTTCTTACTTCGTACGGAGAATATATTCACCTTATCACTGCAGAGGACAGTCATGGCACCCAAATTTTGAACCGAATCGAGTCGCTTGGAGATGGCCTTCATCTTGGAGAGTACATAGGCCCCACGGGCGAGGTTGGCATTGACGATGGCAGGAAGCATTTCGGGAACCAATCCAACGGCCACGCTGATGCTGTAGAGAGCAGCGGCGTCCCAATCCTTGGTAGTGTACCCAGAAATACCCAGCACCTAGGAAAATTGAGTAACTCATTTGCATCGTTTTCCAGGACTATGACTTACCAGTGGAACCATGGTGAGCATGAAACCAATCAGCATGTAGCTAACGTGTCGAATACCCAGCTGGAAAGAGTTGGGTTCACGTCGCTTCTTGAGTTCTTTGGCCATGCTTGCAATCAAGACATCTGCGCCAGTTCGAAGAACCAAGGCAACTCCGTTACCTGAGATGACGCTTGTTCCCATGAACGCAATGTTGCTGAGATCGAAAAGGGTTGTGCCTTTCTCGCCAGATACGCTGGGGGTCTTGGGTACCGGGTCGTTTTCCCCAGTCCATGTAGACTGACTAACTCGAAGAAAGCTGGCCTCCAAAATCAAGCAGTCGGCAGGCATGACAGAACCGGGGGAAAGCACCACAACGTCTCCAGGAACAAGATCCTGTTCGGCAACCGTCTTGCTGCTAGCCTCACTACTGGGAGTGGACACTTTTTGGCTCAGAGACATGTTTGGCTGGCGACGAACATCGAGATTACAGGAAACCGATGCCTGGAGCTTGAAGACTGCCAAGCTGCTTCGATACTCTTGCCAGAAGCGAACGGCTACGGAGATGATGACCATGACAAGCAAGACGGTGAAGCCTTTCTGCAGATTATGGAGTTAGCAAATGTCATGTTTATTTTCTTGTCCGCCAAGAGCAAATGCGAACAAAATACGTACCCAGTCTCCAGGAGGAATAGCAGCATTGATGATGGCGAGGGCAATTAGCAGGATATTGAAGGGGTTCGGGATGGACTTGAGAAGGGTGATGAACCAAGAAGGAGCCGTATGGGTTGGTAGCACGTTAGGCCCCTTGATGGATCGGCGGGCATCAGCCTCTTCGTCAGTCAGTCCATCCTTGTGAGTCTGCAAATGGTCGAGTACCATGTCAGGTTCCATTCCTGCAAAGGCCGTCAAAATAGCCTCCGCAGAGGTGTCCGCGGCCAACGAAGGGAGGCTAAGCCATGACATGTTGGCAGGCCATGAAGCCGTTCGGGAGAGTCCAAATCGAGAAGCCAGTCCGCGGACTAGACCAGTCTTGCCAGCCTTGCTGGAAACGTTGGAGAGAAAGGGCATTTTGATGCTGGTCCTACGACAGGCGAAAGGGTCTTCATGCCAGTATAGGTGTTTTCGAAAGACAGTGTCGGAAAGACCAAAATGGTTTGATCAAATGAAAGGCACTGAATGATGATTGTCACCGAAGATAGACCCTATGGTGGTTGGAAAGGAGTCGGTTGGAGTTGGGATCCAACAGTCGCCGCCACGACTGCTTGAACTTGGCTCACAGTAGCCTCCAGTGTTGCGATAATAACAGCTCAACCGAGTGAGCTGTAAGCGAGCAAAGTGGTGAGAGTGAAGAATGAGAAAAAATGACGAGGCGCTTTAATTGCAACTTGCAGAAATTGCTAGCTTTATGTAGGTTAGATTAATGGAGATGAAATGATGGCTTTCCTTGGAGTCTATACTAGATATCGTCGAAGGGAAAGAGGAAGCTTCGGCTGGGTAAAAGGATGTTGTTCCACAAGCGGCGCGGTCTGGTGTTTATGAAAAGAAAATTTCCCCTGTCGACACCAAGCCCGTGCTAGCCTTGTACTACCACACTCTATGGCCTGATGGGCCCAGCTAAAACTCAAAGCTAGGGTGCTGCCGAACATTAAAGTGACTCAGGAAATGCTGCCCAGGCGTGCCGGGCATAGCCACCACATTTTTTTTTGGCTCGTTTGCCCCAGTCTAGACACGCACACGGCCATTATCAAGCCCATTCGAAAATAAGATGAAAAATTCTTTGCCCTCGCTCAGTTCAATAGAGTAGCGGGGCAAAAATCCGCACATAATTCTTTCGCGTGGCGTTGGGCTTGGGGTACGGAGACTTGGCGGCGTCCAGGTCGATGGGTCGTACGGAGTACAGAAGAATCAGTTCCTCGTTGAATCGCCGGCGGCTTGCATGAGCATCCGCAACCAGTCTTGGCATATTGTTTCTCACTCCGGAGTCAAACCCGATGGCCTGTGGTGACGGCAGATGACTTGCCCAAGTGCAATCCTCAGTGGTGTATATACACACATGAAGGCATGTAATCGTCTTTCCCGTACACGGGGCCGGACGATTTGCCATGCTGATATCATCTCGACAGCGTTTGCACTTCGTGTGCTTGTCCTTGAGATGCTCTGGCGCGCCACCTCTTCTGCTCGAAAAGGGTCTGGTCCCTTGGCTTCCAAGACGCTAGGAATTTGAGCACGGTGGCAGTGCTGGGGGAAGCGCAAACGTATGTACTCCGTACACGGGTCGACGTCGTGCGAGGTAGGCTCAGGTAGCCGATGCAACCAACCCAACTGGTTCGGCGCCATTGCCGGAGTGGGGGACGGGATGGAGGTGATGATGGCCATGAGGGCGATGAGGGCGATGATTGCCTGGCATTGGCTACAAGTGGTACGTATCTGGCCTCGACCTCCATGGCCCTTCGGTGTGCCGCCAGCCAGCCCGATTCTCCAAAGGTTCCTTATTGCCGCAGTGGAGGGGGAGTGGATGCACTTGGTGAACCGAATCTCTGGTCCAGACAGTGCAATCCCCTGCATTACGACTACCCTTGCGACCACCTATTGTAATTATCCGTGTCTCTCCGACGCCGTACAAGTTCGACAGGATCATGATTGCCTCAGCTCTGGCTATCATGGCGGTTGGTCCAGGATTTTCCTAGGCCTACGGCGGTAGTTGGTCAGTTGACTATCGACAGTGACGAACCAACACGTCCGTTAGAATCGCTTACCTCCAAATTCTGACCAACAATGTGCTACATGCGGCTGGCACCGGTGAGCATGGACAGGTGGTTACACCATCGCCTTACGCTTAATTTCTTCTTTATATCCGGAGAGGCTGTTACACACGTCTTATCTGTTGGCTTTGACTGTGTCAGGGCCCTCCCTGTCTAGGCACTCAACGAGGCTGTGTGGTCGAACGAACGGTTGCCGTCACTAGCTGGCTCGGTCACTTTCCGTCTTTGTTGATTGTCTGATATGAGGTTTTTTTTTTTTTCGAGCATCAAAAAAATATTTCTAAACGTATCCGACGGCATCGATCGAGGCTCCAGATCTGTCCTCAGCCCACAATGGTGATGAACTTGCACGGCTCACAATCTGAGAATCGCAACATGGTCAAAGTAGCCAGATAGCGGACATGGTATGAACTCGATGGTTTGCAAGTTTCAACTGGCAGCTTCACGATTGATCGACCCCTGCTGACCGAAACTCCTCCCTGCTTTGTTCACAATAGTGAGCGGCGTACAGCGGTGCAGAATAGTGACACGAATTTTGGATGCTGAGCAAACTTGCTAGGTAGCTCTCAGCTTCGGGGCAACTTGGATGCCGGGATTCAATATAACGAGTGCTTGCATCGCACGAAGCGTATGTCGTGTTTGAAATCATGGTTCCTCAATAGCAGATTGTGCACCGCTTGTGCACGAGCTCACAGGCAGGTAACGCCTGAGGCAACAGCTGCTATACGCGCTCCTTCCTCAGTTGACATCTGGCATCTGGCATCTGACATCTGGCACCTGACCAGACATCGGGAAATACTTCGTGTCCGTTGACAAGCATTAGCAATACTGCCGATATCTGTCCTGGCGGCCCAAAATGTCAAGCTGGCACCTTCTCTGTTGCTTCTGAAGCATTGTGAAGGGCGGCACTAAAATCTCCACGTGCAAAGGTTTCCCTAAAGTTGCATGGAGACGTGCATTTCATCTCACACGCCAATTTGCTACATATCTCCCCGATTCGACTCGCCCAAATTCATCAACAACTTCTACAACCCGTGTTGCAATGATTTTTCCCGCACTATTCTGCATTTCTTTGAAGTTGCGCTGCCTTCAAATGTTTGTTACCTTGGCTCATTCCACAGAGAGCAGTAAAAGCTGCTAGTCCAAGAAGGTGCGACGCGATGGAGAGTGCAAATGCTAGCAAATCAAAAGTCATGAACAGGGCAACTGCAGGCCCACTGTGCTGTTTGCAACGCCTCTCTGCGATTGGCAGGTTTAGGCTAACTAGACTCAGTAAAGCTGCGAAGTAAATTAATTAGCAGGCTTACTCTTTTTATTAGGTGTGTTTATACCCTACCTAGTAATTACCTAATTATTATATAAGTAATATATTTATATATATTTTAA
>NW_011942165.1:56570-62764 GCF_000187425.2 Metarhizium robertsii ARSEF 23 | reverse complement strand
AAGTTAGGCATATATACTTTTAACACTAGGTTCTTAGTCATGGTTCGAGTATGTGCCATCATGTAGCTTCTCCCGTTCCTTTAATTACTTATCCAGTCTCACAGGATTTCGGACTCTCCCATTACCATGTTGCATCTCTTTCAAAAGATCACACCAGGCACCTCTTGGACAACGTACCTCTACCACAGGCATGAGCGCATCCCGTCCTCCCACACCACCAACAGGGCCTGTGAAAGATGATGAATGGAGGTTCAAAACAATTACCTCGCCTTGCGAGTGGGTGGAGGACTACCGCCCAGGTGGCTACCACCCCGTTTTGCTCGGCGACATGTTCAATGATGGCCAGTACAAGGTGATTCGAAAGCTCGGCGAGGGCTCTTACTCAACTGTGTGGTTGGCTCGTGACCTGAAGTAAGGCCACCTTTGCATGAACTACCGCCATTTCTATTTATCCTCGTTACTTATTTCGTCCCAGAGACTCTAGATATGTCGCCTTGAAGATTCTTGTCTCGGCAAACCGGGCATCAGCTGAGCTGCAAATCTTGCACCACATTGTCAAAGCCGCACCAGCAAAGGCAGCCCAGCATATCACGCAGCTACTAGACAAGTTTGAACACCGCGGACCCAATGGTGTCCATACGTGCCTGGTACTTGAGCCCATGGGCCCGAGTGTGAATACCATGGTCGAGGAGTTGCCCCAGTTCAAACCTCGACTGTGGGGGATGGTGGTTCGCTATCCGATTCGGATGGCAAAGAGCATCCTCAAGCAATCATTACAAGCACTGGCATTTCTTCACGAGAATGGTATCGCTCATGGAGACTTTCAGCCGGGAAACATGCTCTTCGCTGTGGATAATATCGACATGCAACCCGAGGACGCGCTGCGTCAAGAGGAAAATGTGCAAACCGAGTCAATCTCGCCGCCAGTGCAGAGGCTGGACGGCAAACAAGACAAGTGGGCGCCTCGATATCTTTGTATCGCGCAGCCGCTGGCGCCCTTTACCGAGTATGAGAAAGGCTTCAAGATTAAATTATCCGACATGGGTGGCGGTTAGTACCTCTGGTGGCGGACGACCTCTCTTTATAGATGTCTACTTACGCTTTAAACAGCATACTTCTTTACGAACCCGCCAACAAAGTCCATTACGCCTCTCGGACTTCGGCCTCCCGAGTTGGTTCTTACCGGCGCCATCAATAAAACCCTTGATATCTGGAGTTTTGGCTGCCTCATTTTTGAGCTCATCACTGGACAACCGCTCTTCTGTGTACCAGGCTCCAAGTTTGAAGATGACAACCATCTCCTCTCTCTTACTGCCAGGCTCGGCGCCCGACCCGATGAGCTTTTTACGCACTGGAAGACGTCGACGCTCTATTTCACTGGGAGGGAGCTATTTAATTGTCAGCTCGGAGGGGTTGCGAAAGGCGGAGAACCGCTCATGCTGGAGCAGACGTCCATGGAGGACTGGTTCGATCAGGCATGCCCGGATCTTGATGAGGAGGAAGGGCGCCAAGTGAAGTCGTTGATTCGGAGGATTTTGCAGTACGATCCTGCCAACAGACCCTCGCCTGTGGAAATCTTGTCTGATCCGTGGTTTAGAGAGATGGAGGTGGAGAGCGGCCAGTCCAAATAAAGGTAACGAGAGTGCATGGCGAGTGGTATACCGTCAAGTAGACAAGTAAGAATCTGGCCATCTGTTTTGGCCAGAATTCCTACGGCGCCAGAATGTCAGCATTTTCGCAGTAAAAGGGGTGTGTATAGCATACTTACGAACATTTCAAAGTTTAGTATTCAGGGCAGATAAAATATTCCTTCTGCAGATTGAAGCCTCAAGAAGTGAAGGAAATTAGTTGTATTTGCGCAAGGTCACGGCGCTGGACAGGTAGCATACCAGGACTGGCGAGCCATCTATTCCCATCAAGACTAGTTTACTTCAAGCTCATAGCAACATTGTGCTTGAATCGTTGTTCTTGGGATTAGTGGTTGATATTCAAATACCAGTCCCTCAATGCGTGACTGATGCTCTCCCATTTATAACTCAGCTTGAACTCGGGGTATTATCTCGTTTCTTATAGCGCAGATTCAATTTAGCCTGAAAATCTTCATATTATTATCATCGTAGGCAATGGAATACATGAATCCGGCATGCCCTTCCAGACGCGGCACAAAGGTTGCTTAGGGTTCGAAATAACGAGGTGGTTTCTTGAAAAGGGATATCCCAATAACGAATGCACCTAGGCAAAGATAACGCAAATCGGTTAGCATTATTATGGATTCAAACACTCTGAAGTGTCAATCATGATTTTAGAAAAGTCTCAAGCTCAGACCTGCCGGCATAGCTTCACTGCGAGTAAATTCACTGCATGTACAAACGCAGAGGCAGCCTTCATTGCCAGCTCGTTGGACTTCTGCTTTGCTGGAATAGTTTGCTCCGCGTCAACTGGAATGCCTTTCAATCAGCGGCTTTATTGTTCCAGGTCAAGAAATGTTGCAGCTGAATACTGTTCCGGCAGTAACGGATCGCGTGTAGGGATAACCGAAGGATTCGAAGACGTCAATCTGCCATTTTCAGTACTCTTGGCTAGAGTTTGAACAGGTCACCTCTGTGATGAAGAGACTTGACAACCTGCACTACCGGAGATTTTCCTATTTTCCTCCACCTTAGGCTGCGAAGCTGCCAGCTGCTTGACAGCCGCCACTCGCCCATCGGATAAAAAAGTGCGTGGTACATGACTATGCGTACAGTTTTACATTGGGGGCCTCAGTCACCACCACCGAGCGCAATATTATTCTACTCAAACTATAAACACCCCAACTCTTTTCTTCTTTTCTCTCTTAACTTCTTTTCTTTTCTCTTCACACTGGTCCTTTCCTACTACCAAAATCCCCCAACACCATCACAGTTGTTACCGTCCCACGTCGAGTGGCATCTCTGGTTCCAGCATGGCCACTTTTCATCCCTTCCCTCGTCTACCATTCGAACTTCGTGCTATGGTATGGGCGTTGGCAGCCGAGCCTCGTAATGTTCAAATCACAGCCGAGTGCCATGAAGACATGGATCCTGAAGACTACGATTTTTATCCCGCCCTGTGCATCGAGCACCTATTCTCGCCGACACCTGTGCCAGCAGTCCTACATGCCTGTCGAGAAAGTCGCAAGCAAAGCCCATATGAGAAGTTATTCTACCTCGAAGAAACCGAATCATGCTACGTCTGGGTCAATTTTGACCTGGACATGCTCGACGTTGGCTTAGGTCCTCTCAGTTTTCTTTTCCTCAATAGATCCCGTATACGCCGGCTCAAGTTCGAGTAAGAGGACATTCAGAATGACTTGTGGGATGCTGCAGAATTCCAAGACTGGCAGTTCAAAAACTTGGTGGAATGTCATGTGGTTGTTGGAGATCTGCGCCAATGTGCGAGAATCTGGGAAGTAGATTTCTTGCCGTCTAAGAAGGAGAATTTTGTATTTATTGATAAGAAAACTGGCCAGATGATGAATAGTTGCGATCTTGACGATATGGTTCGGAGGTTATTTATTATGACACTGTTATATGAGGGCTCCGATCATGAGACCTAGGGCAAAAGTCTCGCACCATTTCCTGTATAATAAAGCTCTTTAGTCACCCAGGCTTCGAGGAAAACCAAGGATTTGTTTTTAGCCTTGGATTAGGAGACGAAGAAATTCGGAGGTTTTAGCATGATAGGCACGGGGGGCAATTGCTGTTGCTGAAACGCCGGGAATGTCACCTCAATATTGTTTCCCAATCATGAACCGAGCACACAATCCGATGCCTAATCAGTTGTACCTGTAGAATAATAAGAACGACGTGATAGAGCATGTCCATGTATTAAAGGCTGTAGTGATTGCCCGAGTTGTTCATAGCCCTTGACTGGGGGATCTGAGGGTTGGATGCGAGATGATCTGATCTGGACAAGTACAGCCTGAGAAGGCGCTTGCACTTGTTTGGACTGTCATTTCTCTTGTCGATTCTCATAGAACAGGAAGCGGTTGGTGTACTATATGTTAGTAAGGAGGAGTATCTGCTGCTTAGGGCGCAAAGGAACTTCGTCTCCCAGTAATTAGTTAGGTGCAGACTCGACATCAATTTCGGTCCGTTTATCTAGTGTTGAGCTTCCAAAAGCAGAGGACCCCCATCAGATAGAGATCCGTCATGCCCCTTGTCCCTATAACAGCCAGGGAGCAGCACTGGTTCGCTGGGGTGCAGTTGACTCAAGGAGCTCCAAAGACACGAAAAATGGACTCAAAATATTCCGAGAGCGTCACATATCGATGCTTTCGTTGGTTGAATGTGCGGTCCGCCCTTCTCAGGCGACAAGCTGTACCAGCCCTTCATTGCCCACGATGCAAGAATGCTCAAGGCCCCGATGGCCATGTGTGCGCAGAGTTGCTGCCTTTTGAGGTTTTATCCGACCTTGCCGCTTCTTCTCGCAGGCAGACAACTCCAGAATCCCAAAGATCGAAGTTACGGGAGCGGTTCTGCCCAGTGTATCACAGCAAAAAATGGACGTGGCCACGCCACCCGTATTCGCGTGTTAGTACCCCTTAGACTGTGCGACACAGTGGTCCTTCCGCAAAGACCTTAACTCTTGACTTGCACATTCTCGGGATCTTTTCCAGCATAGCTGAGCAGCTGTGCTGGATGGGGATAACGAGCCTGCCGTCTCGTCAGTTGCCGTCCTGGGAAGGGTTGTCGCCACAGCGTGGCGGAAGCCCCCAGCCAAAGATGACACACCGTAGTCTGGTATCAATTGATCTGTTCACTGTGGCAGGCACGGTTGGGACTGGGGGAAGAAAGCTGCTTTAGCAACATACGCCAGATTACCCTGTACGACTTTAACAGAACAAGACATTTAGTCGATATCCTGATCTGCCGCTGCATGAATTAACTCATAATGAGGATGAGTAGAACAGAAGTGAGGTCAACTTGCAAAGCCACACTATTTTCATCAGGATCGTTGTCATTCTGCTTGGCCCTCAACTTCCCATTAATTATGAGGCAAATTAGCCAAAATGCTTGTGCGTTTTTGCTAATTTCCTCGCTTCCAAGATGCATTCCAGTACACGCTACATAGCTTTACTATATTTTAATTGGGAAGTTTGCCACTTGGAGTCCGTCTCTCCTCTTGCCAATACTAGAAGAGGACACCAAGTTCTTAGTGATCCGAAATGCCAAGCCGCCTTCAGGTCACGGACCGGTCCGCCCCTAACGCCCCTGTCTCTCTTGCATGTAGCCAATCGCTGTCGGCGTCCGTGTCAAAATGGGACAAGGCCAACTGCCGACCGGGGCATTTGCAGAAAAAAGCCCGCCCAGGCTTCGAAATGCATCTCCGTTTCTTCCATGCTCTAGCAAGTTTTTTTTAAACAAAGGTCTCCCCGCATTCACTTTCTGCCTGTGGAATTTGTACAGTTCACCTATTGTCAATGGCTTCTTCCGCCGCAGCTGCCCCTGTCTTCAAGCTGCAAGGGCCAAATTCGCCCAAATTTGCGAAGCATCCAGTGTCCCGGGAGCTTCCACCAGAGTTATTCACCATGTCGCAACTACCTTCAAGCATAACTAGAGCTGTCATGTCCCCATGTCGGGCTGTCCGACGGAAGTGCCCAATGCAGAGAAGGTGTGCCAAAGTCTGTACAGTGTCCGAAAGAGGAAATTATACTCCGTAAGATGCGGAGAAATCTCCAACTCCGACGGCAGTGTCACATCGTCATCCTTTGCCGACCACAACAATCCCCATCCTGCTCTCCTCACCAACAGCCAGCCTAACTTTACAAATGCCGTGCCGGCTCCAGGCCAGCCATGGAACTGGCCAATCTGCCAACGGAGCTGCTGCTACACATCGCCAAAGCCCTTGATCGAGACCGAGACATTTACGCCCTCTGCCGCACCAGCCGGGGCTTTTACAGCCTCACGGTAGACTACCTCTACCGACACAACGCAACCGCCCCCAACATTGAGACAAGCGCAATCCTCTGGGCCGCCAAGCACGGACGAGTCTTGACGGCCGAAAAGGCCCTACTGGCCGGCGTCGACGTCAACACACCGCAGGGCCCGTCAGGCACCCTGCCTCTCGTGGAAGCCGTGCGCTTCGGAAACGCCCTCATGGTCCGGCTGCTCCTCGCCAAGGGCGCGGATCCCAACGTGCTGCACGGCAAAGCAGGCACCGTCCTCCACACCGCC
>NW_011942165.1:56323-56478 GCF_000187425.2 Metarhizium robertsii ARSEF 23 | reverse complement strand
GGCGCGACAACGGCGAGACGCCGCTCCACACGGCCATCAACTCAGGCGCCATCATGACCGGCGGCGCAACCGAGATGCTCAGCCTGCTGCTCGACCGCGGCGCCGACGTCGCAGACGCAGACTTTGTCGGCGCCACGCCGCTCCACTGCGCCGCG
>NW_011942165.1:3660-56223 GCF_000187425.2 Metarhizium robertsii ARSEF 23 | reverse complement strand
CCCCGCTGCACGCCGCCGTCCGCGTCAGAAACGAGGCCGCGGCCAGTGTGCTCATGCGGCGCGGCGCCGACGTCCAGGCCCCCGACGCCCGGGGCAAGACGGTCTTCTGGCACGCCATCAAGTTCGGGTGCCCTGCCATCCTGGAGATGCTCCTCGACAAGGGCGCCGCTAGGCCCCGGCATCCAAACGGGAACCCGGCCCTCGTGCAGGCCGCCCGCAAGGGACACGCGGCGGTTGTCAAGGTGCTCCTCGCGCACGGCGGCGGCAGCGACATCAAGGCGGACCCGGGCTTGGGAGAATCGGCCATGTTGGCGGCCGTTGCAAAGGGGCACGCTGACGTTGTCCAGGTCCTGCTCGACGCGGGCGTTTACATCTGCACCAGGGACAGTGTCGGCAACACCCTGCTGGTCCAGGCGGCGTTCCGGGGCCACGATGACGTGGTCGATGTGCTGATGCGCAATGGTGTCGCTTTGGCCTCCTCCCGTGAATGGCCTGCGCGGGCTGGCCATCCTTCGTAGAGAGGCTGCGGACCGAAGGGGCTGACATACGCAACACTTTGCCGATATGATGGACGGAATTCTGGGGATTGCGCAGAGCCATCGTGTCCGTATGGTGTTCTCGAGTCTTACCATGGTGGCCGGTGACTGGTATTGCTGTTGCGGCACTGGATAGCGCGGGATTTAAAGTGGGAATCACGCTCTTATCACTGATGTTTCATGACGAAGAGGATCTGGGAATATTTGCTGGAAGAATTAATGTGCTGGGGATGCTAAACCAGCCAGTCTTCTCGGCGCAAGGCCTTCAATTTCTGACCGGTTGGTATCATCGGCTGTGCTTTGCGAGTAGAACCCCTGTAAACCGAGGGACACTGAAGGAACTACTCAACCCCTTCAGGTATCCGAGCCAGGTTCCTTGAGAGGGATGGGTTCCGTGCTGGGGGAGCTTCCCCCATCGATGAGAATAGTGTTTCGATGGCATGTCTAACACACGCCTCAATTTTGCTGCGGACCGCACTGTAGCATGCTATGCTATATGAGCGTCCTGCTTGTATATATATACGGGACAGTATATCTCAGGGGAGACTGGTGCCAATAAAATTGCTCACGCCATGCTACGCAGCTTCTGCGGCCTCCTGTCCCGTGTCTGCTTCGGGCGTCGTCTCCTACGAAGCATTATCTTTCTGCTACTAGCAAGGTCTTGAGTGTCAACACTTACCGTCTTGGGAGGGGCGGGTTCCTCAGCATCCACAATCTTGGTCTTTTCGTCCACCCGCGGCTTGAGGATATCAAGCTCGTGACTCATTGCTTGCTGAGGGTGTGTGACTGTGCCACAATAGGGGGTTGTTTGTCTCCCGCCGTGAGTTGTTTGCCGACAAACACCTGGCCCGGGGCCCAGTACTGCTTCTAGAAATCCGTCGGGGTGAGTCGTGCTATAGATGGGGATGTGGTGTCTGCGTTTATGCCTCCTGTGGCGCTTCCTCCTGGCGGGAAATTCGACCTCTACCGACAGTGTGCATCCCATGTTGATGTAGATTTATTCTTCGGGAGCTGGAGGCACAAGGGAATCAAAGTCTCCCAAAAAAAAAAGTAGAAAACCCTATTGGCGGTAGGATGTTTCGTTTGTTATTATGGATATTCTCAAAAAGAGGCAGTTGAGATTTAGACCATGTTGCAGGAGAACAGAAGGCATATTGCGTCAGGGTATTTATTGTCAGTGGCTCTGTCTCAAAGTGATTCACCTTTGGGACTTTTGTCCGTTAGATTTGTGCTCGGATATGATTCATTGCTTGCCGTGCGACTGGCTGTTGTCAATATTTGTCTCCCAGCACGTCGCACACAGAGCAACGCCGCTTGGATCAGAAACGTGAACAACATCAAGAAGCCAACAGAGACGTCACCCAGTCATTTGGGCATTCTCAAAAACCAACCGCTCCATAACATTATCCCTACCCAGCAGCCTTGACCCCGTTCTCTCCATGATCACCAGACACCACGCCCTCGTCGACATCCTCTGCCAAACCCTTCAAATCAGCCTCGCCCATCTCGCCATTCCACCCATTCGCCAACAGGTACGCCCTAAACTCCTCGTCCCGCTTGGCCAGATCCTCGCCCGTCAACCTGGGCACAAAAAAGTACGTGACCAAGACGCCCACCACACCGCATATAGCCGCGACAATAAACGTCCACCTCTTGCCGAACCTATCTTGAATCGGTGTAAACGCCTGTGTCCCCACAGCAGCGCCCGTCTTGCCAATCGCCGCACTGAGGCCGTAGCACGTTCCACGGACGCTGGTGGCGTAGCTCTCCGAGGAAATGAGGCCGAGCATATCGCCCGGGCCCAGGTTGCCAGAACTCTGCATCAGGCCGTAAAAGATGACAAAGAGCGGGATGATGGCGGTGATCTTGTCGTACGCGCAGCCAATGACCAGCCCAAAGACCAGGTACCCCGAGAAGCCCAGCATCATGACGTTCTTGCGGCCCAGCCTGTCGCAGAGGAATGCGCCGAGGAGAACGCCGGGCAGGGCAATAGCGCCGAGGAGAAGCTGCCACTCCGCCGTGCTGCGCAGGGTGCTGCCGGACCTGGAGGCGACGCTGGAGATGATGGTGCCGGAGAAGACGCCGTTGGGGAAGGTGACAAAGTCGTAGAGGAACCAGGCGCCGCAGGTGCCGATCAGCGTTTTCCAGTAGTACCTGACGACCAGGGCGTAGGGGACGTGCCTCTTGATGGCGCCGCGGCGGTAGAGCTTGGAGTTGAGCATCTTGAGGCGGAAGTAGAAGACGGTCAGGGGCAGCGCGACGCCGACGCCGAAGCAGACGCGCCACACGGTCGAGAGGTTGGTCTCGCCGGCGGCGGACAGCACGATGAGGAAGACGGACACGGCGAACGGGCCGCCGAACGAGAGGGGGAGATTGGTGACGAGGATGAAGACGGGGCCGCGGTTCGCGGGTGTGTGTTCGTTGGCGGCCTCGGATGCGGACGTGCTGGCGGCAGGGTACTCGCCACCTAGACGGCGTCAGAGTCGCGGAAATCAGCTTGCATCATGATGTACGAGGATCTAGGGAGTGGGCACATCGACTGGGGACGGGGTGGTTGGATACGCGAGACATACCTGCTCCGAAACCAACGATGCCTCTCGAAACAGTCAGCATCCAAAACATGCCGTCGATAGTAACGCCGTGAGAGGCGGTGGCCAGGATGCCGCCGAGAACAATGAGCAGCGTCGTCATGATGATGGCCGTCTTGCGGCCCATGTAGTCGCAGGTCAGGCCGACGACGACCTGGCCCAGGATCTCGCCGACGAGCAGGGCGTTGGAGACGCGGGTGCTGACTTGTGGGGTGTACTCGTTCGGGTATTCCTTCTTGAAGAGCACGTTGGACATGGTCATGAGGTTGTTCTGGTAACCATCCGAGATGAGGGCGAAGCCGGAGCAAAACTAACAACCGTTAGTAGAGTAGGGGCAAGCGGGCATGGGAACCGACAAATGGCCACGTCCATTGGTCCCAGGCTGCGACAAGTCAAGAAAATGCGGGCTTACAATTGTGAATACATCAGATAACCTCTGTCGTTTGCTGGAAACCCGCTCGACAGCAGCGACTTGCGCCTCAGAGTCCCCCTTGGTCGTCGCATTGTGATGCTCCCCGGGAACGATATCAACGGCCTCGTTGTCCATTATGCGCAACAACGAGTAGCCGGGACACAAGTCATAGAACAACAAATGGGTTTCAAGCGGCTGCTCTCAACTTTGTTTCTTTTCTCTTGCCCGACCAGGCACGGGCACGGGCACGGGGTATTAGTATCCCAGCAAGTTCGGAGAAGCCGAACCACGATGATGCTTCTCGGTCCGCGAATGGACGCGAAAAGGAAGAACGAATCCCCTCAACTAACGAATATGGAAGAAAATTAAAGTCCAACCCCGCATAACTAGAATCCTGCCAACCTTTCATCCCGCACACGTGCCTGGGGCAGAAGATCAGCGTCTTACAGGCTAGCCGTGCCGAGTCCCGAACGAACCCTGGCCGCAGCAAGATGATGATGCAGATGGGACGGAATGAACAGCGCTCTCTATTCATAAGTGGAGGGCTGATTATTGTATTGGACACGTGCGCGGGTTCAAGCAAGGATTGCAAGTACTACATACAGTCGCCCGTCCGCATGGAGATTGGCTCACCATGGCGGTTTTCTCTAACCGAGAGACAAGTACGAAAGTCATGGTTCAAAATGTAGTATGACAACCGGACCCCGTCCCGACCTGCAGATGGTTCTTCTCCACGTTGATTACGCCGTGGGGTCGGCTTTGTGAGGACATGACTGGCTGGTCTCGAGCCTTCGTCCACCTGACGGGCTGGAATTTTTGTGCGAGGTCGAAATTGTCCCGAGACACCTGGGGTCGAAAGTTACTCCATAAGAACGGGGAAGGGGAATAGAGTCTTGTGATATAATGCTGCCTTGCGGGAGTTTAGGGCTAGGCACCTTCGTAGCAGCTTTGCCTTCTAGCTAGCCTCACACATTGAATCTCACAATAACGTCATCAAGCAGCGCCGCAGGCAATCCCTGGCAGGGTCCCCGAAGCGCCCTCGGAGGGGAAAACAAAAAGAAGCTCTGGGGGATTTGATAGCTCCAGCTAACCTTGAAGCAGCTTCCATCAGCCCAGCCAAAAAGCTTCATATGCGGCGGCAGCAGCCCAAGAGGCCCGAGTTGAACAGCTCCAAAAGCTCCAACTTGGCCACATTATACAGCTTTGCCTGCATATATGGCAAGAGCTCGCGTTGGCATGGAACCTAGTAGAAATGCTTTGGCCATGCCAAATCCCCTCACAAGCCTCAGCTGGCCTCAACGCCACGATAATTCCTGTGCCTTGACTCTCGCCAAGCCCAGGTTATAAGCTGTCCATACGCCGACTGCGAGACGCATCGATTGATTGTCTTCGGGCGCCATTGTATAGCACATCTGGCCTGCCGCGCTTCGCGTTGCCCGGTTTCGCCATTCCCCGTGTCATGAATGCCAGGCTTCCGTCGCGCTGGGCTGTAAGAGTGTATCGGACTGGATTGATGGCTCAGCGACGTGGAGTCGGATAATATCCTGCACAGTGCCAGTCGTGCAGTCAACGCGACGGCAGGCTCGAGGATTGATCCGTTGCCAGACGAGTCGAAGCGAACACCGCAATTCCTAGTAACTTTCCACGTGTCAACGAAGAGCTTTGTTGAGACAAACCTGGCAGCTTTCCGCCGGTTGAAAAGTCATTTCAGTGGGCTCTCCGCCTTGAACCGTCGTGGCACAGCTCTACACCGACTTATCACGGTCAAACCAGTAGCAGCAAACACTTGCGCTCGAGCTAACGCAGAAGTTTTACTCCGGGGTTGGAGGATATGGTGTTTGGTGACGCTGGACCTTTCGGCCATTCAAGCCACTGGTGAGAAGCTGCGTATTCATCCCGCAACCGGAAGGCGCTCTTGCGTATTCGTGCTCAGGGCAAACGCGTGCCTCGGCGAATCAGAATCCTTCTCTTCCGCACCTCCGTACGCCGCTCAAATGAAGAACAGGGAAACAAGCCACTGTCCGCCACATTTGGCCGGGTTTCGGGCATCTTTTGCTGCAGAAGCCGCCTGCACAAGCCACAGCCGACCCATCCCAGTGTGGAGGCAATCTCCGCTTGGAGAAAACCCCTTCCGACACTTCTTTGGCTAATGGCTAATACAAAAACTCTCCATGTTGGGCCTCTTAATTTCTGACGCCTCACGCGTCCCGCTTCCCTCTCCCCAACCTTTCCTCCACATCCTTCCTCTGCCATCTCGACAGCTTCTTTTCTCCTCTAGAGGCCGTTTCCTTACCGGCCGCTGTCTGCTTGAACAACTCTTTCGGCTCTGAAGCCGGTTGCTGCAGCCGCGTCACGACCGCGCACAGAAAAGCTGGCCATTGTACTCCTGCGCTTTGCTGCGTCTGGATATCTCTTCGCAACCCCCCTTTTATGAGACTTTCCTTGTCCTTTCAGACACCCACGTCCTCTCCGCCAATTGAGCTGGCTGGCCGGCAAATACTACACAATGGGCGCCCTATACTACCTTCTGCACCCCAACCAGCTGCGCTCCATTATCCAGTGGTATGTTTGATGGTCACCCTCGGTACAGCGCCATACGATGCTTTGGCAATGCATTCTACAGAACATGACGGTGACCATGGCTGTTGCTAACACCCATTTGATTACAGGAAGCTCTGGCACAACCCTGTCCACAGGCGCGATCCTTCCACAGAGTCGGAAACCTTGAAAGAATGCTTCCGCTTCCTCAACTTGACTAGTCGCAGCTTTGCCGCTGTCATCCAAGAACTCAACCATGAGCTCCTTGTCCCCATTAGTCTGTTCTATTTGGTACTGCGGGGCCTCGATACCATCGAAGATGATATGACGATACCGTTGAGCAAGAAGGTGCCTTTGCTGCGCAACTTTCACGACACCATGGAGGTTGATGGCTGGCAGTACCACGAGAGCCAAGAAAAGGACAGGGAGCTCCTGGAAAAATTTGACGTCGTCATCACCGAGCTCAAAAAGATTAAGCCAACTTACTATGCAATCATCAAGGACATTACCATAAAAATGGGCCATGGCATGGCTGACTACGCCCAAAACGACGAAATGATCAAGAATGGTGTCAACACCATTGACGACTATGAGCTGTACTGCCACTACGTCGCAGGTTTGGTCGGTGAGGGTCTGACCAGGCTCTTTGTCGCTTCAGAACTAGGGAACCCCAAACTCGCAGAGCGACCCTCCCTGACCGAGTCCATGGGCCAGTTCCTCCAGAAGACCAACATTATCCGTGATCTCCGGGAGGACTGGAGCGACGGTCGCCGCTGGTATCCCAAGGAGATTTGGAGCAGGCACGTGGACAAGTGGGAGGACTTGTTTGACCCAAATTACGAGGACAAGGCCCTGAATTGCATATCAGACATGGTTCTCGATGCCTTAAAACACTGTGAGGAATGCCTCTTCTACATGGCCGGCATGCGCGAACAGAGTGTGTTCAACTTTGTTGCTATTCCGCAAGGCATGGCCATTGCTACTCTGGAGCTGGTCTTCCGCAACCCTGACGTGCTGAAGCGCAACGTCAAAATCACAAAGGGCGACGCCTGCCAGCTCATGACCGAGTGCACACAAAACCTCTACACTGTATGCGAGGTATTCCGCAGATATGCCCGAAGAATTCAGAAGAAGAATGACCCCAGAGATCCCAATTACCTCAACATTAGCGTGCGATGCGCCAAGGTATGCCAGTTCAACTCCAACTCTACTCTCAAGTTGAGCCTACTGACATGTCAATTAGATTGAACAATTCATCGAGACACTTTACCCCCGTCAAGATCCCAACCAGCTCAACTTGGAGAATAACCAGAAGCAACGGAATGAGCCAACCATGGACACCGGCGAGACCCTGGTCATGTTTGGGGTTGTTGCTCTGTGTCTGCTATTTGTTTCCGGCCTAATGGTAAATGATGCCCGCCTTGCTACAAACACAAGATGCGGCTCCCAACTAACGCGCCACCCACAGATCGGCACCGCATGGTTATTAGGGGCTCAATTCCCCAATATCTTTAAGGAGGCAAGCATCCTGCTTCAAAAACTAAATGATCCCGCACCAGCAGTCACGACAGCCATAACGACCGCCAGAGAAGAACTGTAAAGACTTGATTCCCCTAAAGCTGCTTCTCCATTATCACTATTGTTTCTCAGACAAATATTCATGCATCTCCTTGTCCTACTAATGAGCATTTAATGGACGAGACAAGGTTCTTGAGCTACATACGACCTTCTAATACGAATAATTTACTGATCCCACGGCCACCCACTGATTGATTCTCTGCTTTTCCCAGAATCGCCAAGATGTACGTAAATGGGGCGCAGCCCAGCACGGATGTCAAATTGCAATCTGGTCCTTTGATGACCACGGTTGTGCCGAAGAAGTGCTAAAAGTAATCCCCATGCTCCAGGCTTCTCCTGTGGAATGGCCCAACTGAGTCCTTGTCACGACGGGTTGACAGGTGTTGAGACTCTGTTGGCGAGCAACATTTTGTAACCTCCTTTCTCACCGTGGATTCTGTGCTTCTGAAGATGGAGTGGCTAGGCTCTTGTCGATGCATATATGGCAGACAGAACAATACCACCAAAGCTTACTACTGCGTCGTGTCTAGCGTCCCAGGTCTACCTCTCCATGTCCGTGACCCAATACAAATCTAGCTTTATGACGCTGCGTTGTTTCCCTCCAGCACTGCTGCCAATATAACCCTGAAGCTCCCTGGCCAATACGCTGTGCATGAACATGCGCTACTTTGACAAAACCCACTGGCTGATAATTACTGACTACCTACGCGGTGCTTCACCAGTGGGAGTTTTGTGTCCGGACCCGGGGACGCGGGACCGGGATGCGCCTCGAATAGCCCAGCTCGAATAGAGTGTTTGACGTATAAACGCCAGGTGGTAAATAGTCCAGTCCAACACGCATTCAACAGCACCGCCAGGAAACAAATGGCGGAAAGGTGGGGTGCTATATAAAGACCCCGATTATATCTACAAAACTGACTGCACAACTCAATACGCTTGGTCCAATAATACTACAAGAGACATTGAATGTTAATAAATTGGAATTTCTGCCAACGCGGGATGCACCATGTCCGTGGCGGACTGCAAGGAAAACGTGGCAGTACTCTTGACTCTTCTGGTTAAGCTACGAGGCCTTGATACTCCCACAAAAGATGACCAACTCCAATTACAGTAGCTGTGCGGATTAATTCGAGGCGGCGCCGTTTCCCTGTGTACCCCCCTTGGCGCCATTCTCATCCAGGAACTTATTCTTATCTAGTTGGTTTCCGTTGTTGGCAATCAGGGGCGTTGTGTCTCTTCGGCCGCCCTCCACCGTGGCATCAGTTTCCTTGGCCTGGCCCTTCAGCAGGGCGGTTACTTTGGCGGGGTCGCTGACATTCTCCAACCGCATCAAATAGTTGGCAAGGCCGGCAACATGGGGAGAGGCTATAGATGAGGTCGGTCAGTTGTGGCCAAGGGGGACAACGGTCTTGATGCTTGAACTCTTACCCATGCTGGTCCCGCTCTTAGTCGACACATCACTGTCAGACCTGATGCCACAAGACTGAACATCCACACCAGGGGCATTGATATCGACACTCGGGCCAAAGTTTGAGAAGCCAGCCTTTTGATCCGTGTTGGCATCTACGGCGCCAACGGTGATGGCGTTGGGGGCAGCGGCTGGCGATACGTTTTTTGCGTTTTGCTGCAGGACGATGTTAGCGCTCGTTTCATCTCAATGACAGTGGCAGACTTGGCCATTTGGAGCGACATGCATTCTCGTTTCCGGCTGCCACCACAGGAAGAACACCGGCTTTGAAGACATTGTTTATGGCCGTGTCCAAGGCCTGTGACCGGCCTCCACCCAAGGACATGTTCATAGTTGCCGCCTGGGGTTTGGTCTTCTTCACGTCTTCAACAACACTCTGCAAGCCTGCGATAATGTCCGCATTTGTTCCTTGGCCCTCGGCATTCATGACCTTGACGCACTTGACCGTGGCCAATTTAGCAACACCAAACTTCGCGCCAGCAATAGTGCAGGCGACGTGGGTGCCGTGGCCGTTGGCGTCGGTTGCCTACGCATCATTAATATGCAAGCGGCCACGTAGAGTCCTTGGAGGGGTCTACAACATACTCTCTCGCCTTTAACAAAGTTGGCAATCGTAGTAGCACGCCCTTCAAAATCCCGGTGGGTGGTTCGACAGCCAGAGTCAACTACGTAGGCAGTAGTGCCGTTGCCCGCAGATGAGTCGTACACGTAAAGTCCTACAAATTTTCCCCCCTCCAGTCAGTCGATGCAGTCGCAGGAAGTTTGAAGGACGAAAGCCTAGAGGCGGGGGGTTATTCACCTTTGTTTGGTTGCTCGCCTACGGGAGCCGCTTCTGACAATCGCTGCAATCCAGCAGGGGCATTCTCTTGTTTAACAAGCCCCAGTGTCGAAAACCACGTGTTTTTCTCGACATAATCCACCCCGTCATACTTGCCAACCTCCAACGCCATGGATTCCTCGGCTTCGAAATTCATGGCATGCCAGTTGTTTATCTGGAAGGACCGGACGTCGGTCGAAAGTAGCTGGCCTTCGGATCCACGTTTGTTCAGGTTGCGCTTCTTGAGTTGGGAAGAGACGGAGGCCGTCATGGCCTTGACATCCGCGGCGCTGGTGGTATTCTTGTAGACAACGATATAGCTGTTGGGGACGATCCTTGATTTAGCTTTGACATTGCTCTTTGCTGGAGTGGGCGAAGCATTCTTGTCGCCGTTCCGGCTGGAGCCAAGGCCGAGGAGGCTCAAGAGGCCGCCGTCGCCGCCGATGGGAGTGGGAAAGGCGGCAATCAGCTGTGCCCAGAGGAGGACAGCTCCAAGAACCATATTCTTGATGGACGTCATGACGGGCTAAAATTGTAAACGGACAAAGCCCTTATTGACAGTGATGAACAGTGACGGCCGATCCCGCGGATCGCTCCGCCGGTATGTATAAATGGCGAAAACAAGAAACCAAACGACGGACAATCCACCTAGAGTTGGTCTAGAGGGAATTCGACAAAAAAAGAAGAAAAATCAACGTTCAACGCTGGTCGGAACTCGCTGGAACAACTTGACGAAGAGAAGGAAATGATGGATGCCGACCTGCCGGATCTATCAGATTACAGGAATCGCAACAACCAGAGGGACAGGATGAAGAAAACATGGGCATCCAAGGGAAGAAATACTGCAACAAATGACGTGAAACAGGGTTTGAATTACAAGGAGAATAATTGAGAGGCATGGTGGACATGGGGGGGCCCGAATAGCCTCGAGACAAGATGGCTATTGTCGCATCTTGGCCTCAATCTCGCGATGAACGACATGGCTCTGCCAGTAATTCTGACTGGGCCCAGCAAATGAAGTGCTGAGCCCACGTGGTAAGACGTCTCATGATGTGGCCGAATCGCGGCCGCATGGAGGCAGCATCTGGGACATCTGGGGCATGGAGTGTATCTTGTGGCATCACACTCCCACGGGTTGAGCACGACGTGCCTGCCAAGACGGAGCACTCCAACGGCAGCGACTCGCAAGGATGGTAGTTGTCAGGGATGAGACTGAGCACGAGGCAAGCCCTCCTTGGCTGCGGCGTGAAGCGCCGCCATATGGGTTTCGAAAAAGGCCTTGGGCGGCGTCGATGGCGATGGAGCTGGGGCCGTCAAGGCCGGACCAGTCAAATCAATGCCAAGACTCGACAATAGCTGGCCCGGCCAAGCGGACCAGGTCCAAACGCCGGGCGCGTGTGAGCAACCAGGGTGGCAGCGACGAGATCGGATCAGGGGCCGGCTCGCCGAGTATGTACAGATGTCAGCTCCAGACAGTTTATTGCGCGGTGCAATAACAGATGGCCGAGGCGCATTGGAAAGGCGGAGCAGGAGAAGAGTCAAGAGTCAAGAGTCGAGACTGGTGAACCAGCCTGTCCGACTGGGAAGGAGCGACAGCCGGGGCGGACATGGAACCTTCCTCGTGCCGTCGGATAGGCGCAGATGTGCCAAGTGCTACTCTGAAATTTACGTCTATTAATGCTTCCTTTCCGCACTCTGCATATTTCAGCCACAGCGCCTGATGAATCTAAACTCGCCGAGAGAAAATTAAAGAAATAAGGCAGTCCCCAAGGTTAATTGGCAAGTGGAGCTAAATCGCCGCATGCTGCACATGAGTGCCTCCATGGCCCCTTGGTGCCCCGTGCCCCCGTGCCAAGCCATCCCCTCATACGGCTGCGGTTTTGCCTTGATCGACCCAGCTCGAATGGGCAAGGCCAATATCAATCTCTCCTTGCGTCTGGTGACTCGGCTCATCAATCGACATTCTGCTTCTCCGCTGTCATGGGCAGCGTAGTCCGTCTTGGTCCAGTCTACTCTGTTCACGAACCAGCAACCCCACACATCAGAAACGCCGCACGCTTCGACGCCAGACCTTGGAGACTGCTGTCCTCATTTGTTTTTGTCGCAGATTGAGGTGCGCTCCTATTTGAAACCTGCTTCGGAAACCAGCCCGTGCAGTCCTTTTGTTATGATTCCGCAACAGCTTGTCGTCATTCCACGCCTCTGAAGTGTCCAAGCCCGTGATGCGGCGATGATCATTGTTTCGATCCACGAGGCGGCTCGTGAATCCTCGCATCCGTACATCTTCCTGAGAAACCCAGCTCATGGAAATGGATGGCAAGCTGCAGCTGCCAGACGCGGCCTCTATCAAACCTTACGCCCTGCCCGCCCGACCAAGACAAGATGGGCGGCCCCAACTCTGTCCTGCTGCCTATTTCGAAGCGAGGAAACCCTCCTGAGTCCTGAGTCCTTGCCACCCCTCGGACGAGTTCGCCTTATTCAAGTCATGAGCCATCTAGCGCTCGGAGAACTGAGCTCCGTGTAGGCCCGCGCCGTTGTGCCTCAGCCTTACTATCAAGCAGCAGGGGGGTTCTTGGAAGCGGATATACTCCCTGGCACGAAATAGCGGTTTCTCCCCTTGGCCTAGAGGGACTTCATGCAAGACGCGACGTGCAAGCGCAGTGTGTGCAAGCGCAGTGTGTGCAATAATGGGAGCCGGTTCCCCGTGTGTAAGCCAAGGAATACAAAACTCGCCGACAATCTCTTTGGCGCATTACACGCGAAGTCATCATATCAAATGCAATTCCCTAAACTCTGTCGCATCGGCGAACCGAATTTGAAACAACAATGCAAAAAGGAAGTAATTACGCGAAAAAACGTCAGCAAAGCCCACGGCCGGGCGCTAGCGAGTCGCTGCACGACACAATGACTTGAAAGAAGCTCTGACACTCTTGTTTGATCGCCAACCTTTCAGCCCGGCCGTCCTAAGTTTTCGGTCTGATGGTCATTTGTATCGCGGGCACTTGTGTCAAGTAGAGTCAGTCGCTTTTATGCTCCAAGCACGACCCCATTCGCCCGATCTACTAGCATCGTATCCCAGGGCAGAACTTGGCTTTTTTATTTTTCCGCATTTCAAGGCGTTTCTCATCCGGCTTGAATTCCAGGGTTTGGGCTGCATTTTTCGGAGTGTTCTTGTCGCGTGTGGATGCTGATAGGAACGGTTCCTGTTGCCATGTTCCTCCAATGACGTCAACCTCTGGCCCTTGGTCTGGCCCTTGGTTTGATCTGCCCACGCGGAAGTGTATACAATTGATGCCGTGGAGGTTGCCGAAATTCTGGGCAGTTTTATAATGCTTCATGCGCGCCCTGCGAATCAGTCTACCGTGGAAAAAGTCCCTTGGTCACAAACGGGGTCTTTTGGCACCGCGGCTGCGTAATGCATCGCCCAATAGCGCCGCTCGCTGCTTTCTGAGGGAGACAGAGGCACTAGCACAAAAGACGGCCAAGTGAAGCTGAAAGAGAATTAATCGTTTTTCAACAATCCTGCTGGCGTGGTTCATCGGGGCGCGCCGGAACGACCCTGCTTATGCTTGGGGTGCCAGGTGTCCGATTACGACTCGAGTCGAGAGTCGCGGAAGCATCATATCGCATTTATCCCATTTCCTGTGATTTATTTCTCCCAGAAGATGTCTCTTTCTCGGCGACTTTTGACACATTGCGGGAGAAAGCTTGCTATTCATACCCAATTTGGGGTTTTAACTCATCCGCGCCAGGTATCAACTGTCGGCATCCGCAAAATTTCGCATGCATGTTTCTCGAAAATCTCCATGGGTCGTATCAGTCCAGTTTTATTTGCGTTTTGGTCATTCCATTTTCCCAACTTTACGCCTGCTTTTCCGTCGGTGGCTGAGCGTTGCACACAGTCTTAGCAAGATGCTGGACGTACGCCTTTGCTTATTTTTCTCAACGTCGAATATTAGTGCACTACTTTCAAATGATAAAGGACCTGGGGCCAACTCTTTCGGCCATATATATACATATGTATCTATATGTAGCCTTCTTGTCCAGGTTTTTCGGGGCTATAATGTGCCGCCAAGCAAGGGCAAGTTGGACCCCGCCAGAGAAGGTATCAAGAGCGCAGTGGCAAACCTGCCAGCTTTACATAGGGTATATTGGACTGAAGGCCACCAGACTGTTTTGAATCTTCTTATTTAGTTCCATTGGTAAACGCGGTTCTCATTGTGTCGGAAGCTTGATGAGTCCCTTTCAAGGGGCAGGTGTCCTTTGTTACTATAATCCCATTCTTCTCGTCAGTTCGTCTGCTGCCCAAACGCACTGCTCCAATACCCTGCGATGGGAATTACATAAATTCCAATAAAGCTACAGCAGATCTTGACGGGCGCCACGCATAGAAAAAGTCGACTCATTTCGCCTTACAGAGCATAATATCACCTGGAGCCCAGCCGCCACTACGACGATACCGGTACCGGGTAGGACGACCAATTAGATGTCGACGGTAAGACAATGACGGCAACGCGGCCGGACCCGGACTGCTCGCCCGCACGATGCTAAAACCCCCACTGGACGTCGCAACGGTGGTGCAACTGGATCCAGGATTCTTCTCACCTCACCCTCGGGCCCCGTCACATGCACGTTTTACGCAAAAACTACATTTAATTTAAACGTCATCGACTAGCCCATTCCACAATCACACAGAAACATCTCGCGACGCGCCAGCAACAAGCAGCAGCCCGTCATGGCACCGGCTCCCAAGCGGCCCGTTCGTCCGGCCGAGCGGGCAGCCCGACTCCGCAGCAGCCAGCGCAAGCACAAGGACAAGGTGAAGCACCGCATCATCGACCTCGAGTCCAGGCTCCTCGCCACGGAGCGCGGGCTCGAGCGAGCCCTGTCCGCCATATCCGCCCTGTCAGACGGACTGCGCGCCGTCGCCGAGCAGAACAAGCGCCTGCAGCCGCGGCGATGCAGCTCCGAGCCCCTCACCAGCAACCCGTCGTCGTCGCGCGCGGCGCAACTCTCCGAGGCAGCCTCCCGCAGGCAAGAGGAGCACGTGCGGAAGCTGACTCTCCCCTGGGAGAACGACGCCAACCCGGAGGACTTTTCGTGGAGCTCTGCCTTTTTGGAGGGCGTCAACATCGGCGAGCGCAGGGACACGGGGCCGGCGGCCTCGTCGAGCTCCGCGGTCGGGGGGGATGGGTGCGCGGACGAGTCGACGCCGGGCACATGCGAGGACGGAAGCCTGGACACGCATGCCACCGCGGCGTCGGAGGAAGGCCCGGCAGAGGAGCTGCCGCACGAATCGTACGACGGCGTCGACATTGCCGCTATGCGGGACTGGATCGACCCCCGGTTCGAGAAGGCGTATGGCGCGCCGGACGGGGGCAGGATACAGCCGCCTTCGCTGTTTGCGCTGATGGATTTTATCAGCAGTTAGACGCTGGTGTCTTTGTTTGCGGGCTGCGAGGGGCTTCGTCTGCCGCGGGCAACGGGATCGGGGTGTACTTGTCATGCTACTTGGGTTGAGAGAGATGTGACTCGGTTGCGACGCTGAATGTTGGGACGAAGCTGGCCAGTGGCTCTTGACGAAAGCACCATTGAAACGTCGAGTCAAGTTGGCCGACAGCGCCACCTTGATGAACCGACCACGCACAATTTACCTCGAGTTGACGAGCGTTGGCGCCGGACCCCCGTGCACTAGGGGCAGACTTTTGCCAGACATGATGACGGCTTCACACAACGCACCAGACACAACTCGACCTGTAGCCGGCGTCCGGACAGCACATCCACCCTGGCGGCAGCGGCGCCCTCGGCAACCAAGCTCGTCATCGTCGCCTCCGAGAACCCCGTCAAGATCGGAGCGGCGCGCGACGGCTCCTCGCGCATGTTCCCTGGCGTCTCGTCCGGCGTGCCCGACCAGCCGTCCACGGACCACGAAACCCTCGGCTCGGTGGGCATCTTGACGGGCGACGTGGTGAGTCGGCAGGGCTACTACTCTGAAGCCGTGGTGTTGGCCTTGACCCCCTTCAAGAGGGCCCAGCTCACATGTCGAATTTGCGACGTGCACAATGCCAAAAGACCAGTTGACGTGTTTTGGGGCGTCATTGGTGTGCGCATCAGCACATCTGGCATGCCCAACACTGCATGTGGCGTGTTCGTCTCCCCCCCAAGACGGGAATCTCGACATCTTGACTCGTGTGCTCGGCACGCAGCAGTTGGGAACCCTGGGCGTGGAAAGGATTTTTAGTAATACATGCGCGTGGCGGCGACTGGCCCATTGTTCCAGAAGAAACCGTCTCAGGAATGGCAGAGTTGTGGCTACGGAGTAGGATTGTCGAGGGTTCTGGTAAACGCCACCGTGCTGCCGCCGTGATGAAAGTATTCAATGGATGTGGTTGGTGAGGGTCGATGGAACATGGAACATGCATGTGGCTCTGCCGGTTCATGACAATATTGAAGATTTTAAAGATTAACATACGTACTACTTACTAGTCGAGGGAGGGAGAATGCTGGGGCACGGACGAGGATCGCGTGGCATCCATGTCGTGATATCAAATGACAAATGGTGCTGGAGCCGGAAGGGCGATCAAATTGGCCCGCCGCGGCTTGGAGGACTCGCCAGCCCCCTGAGCAAATGCATTGGTTCAATGTTTCGCACGGAAATTGGAGGAGCTGGGGTCAGTCAGTACTAGTACTCCGTAGTATGCGGCAATTCCAGATGAATCCACTGTATTTTTTTCAACTGACAGTCGACATCAATGCATTTGAATGCTGTACGGAGTAACTAGTCAGCACCTCCGCCATCTGGGCACAGTGGAGGGCATTTTTGACTGACGTGATGGCCTCTTGATGGCCCCGTCTCACTCAAATTCCAGCAGCCCAACGGCGTGGTAGCAAACATGTCAAGTCAAGTCGGACTGTGGCTCGGTTCGGAGGCGCAGCTACGTGGCTTGTGTGCTGCGTGATGGTCAATCAATATTGGGCTCCGTCGTCACGACGTGCCCATCATGGGATGCGGCTAGGCAGCAGGCGGGAAGGCGCGGCAGTGCAGGACATGGATGGCTTGTTGCAATATATCGTCAACATCAGTGGTGCTGTGCCGAGGCGTGAGCGACTGGAGAGGGCCGACGAAAAGTGCCAAGGTGCGAGAAGCGCATTGAAGCATTCAATGTTGAGCATCTCCACCACCCCAAAGAGATGTCTGATCCCTTTTTTGACAAGATCGATCCCTTGGGCGCCGCCATGATAGTTATCCACCCGACTAGTTGGCACAAGGGAAGATTGCAAATTCAATGTTCAAGGCCGCAAGCATTTGGCAAGGTTTGGCACTAGGCTCCAACTCCATGTTTCCCCTCACATTTGCTCATTTGCTCATCTTCTCACATCAACCGACTCACATTTGATCAATCTGCCAAGGGCGGGCGGCCTCAAACTCCTCCCATCCATCCATCCACTTACCTCTCTTCACGCACGCACTCGGGGTCATGGCTTGATCCTTTGTAGTCAATGTCACTGGATTGACGCCGGCCCGTCTCGCAAATCCGTCATCTCTCTCTTTTTTCTCTCCCCCCGTTGCCTTTTCTGCGCCTCACCTACCCAGTAGCCACTTGGCCGCAGCCAAAACGTCGATACTTGGTGCCTCCATCCATCCGTCCTGGAAAATACCTAAACCCAGTGTTCTCAGAAAGCGTTCCTTGTTCTGCTTTGTGTCATTCTTCGCCTGGAGCCAGTCAAATCTAATTGACCCCTCTCCTTCTCCTTCCCCTTCCCCTGCCACGCCCACCTCAAACCGAGTTTTGAATCGTCGTTTCGACTCCGCCTCGACTTGCCGGCACCTTCTTTGCACTTTACACTCGGCAGCGTGCACCCATATCAATCGCAACGTTTCCAACAATCAAACCGTCACTGAGAATGCACCCGTTGCCGACCCAGCCATCCGTTCCGCAGACATTGTAAAATAGATGCTCCAAGCCGGAATGGGACAACCCACCGACGCCCAAGGCCATGGTGATGGCCATGTTGCCTTGCCCGTCCGAGGTGGCTTCCGAAGCCATGACGAACAAATGCACGCCCCCGAATCTGCAGACGACGATTTCAATTGCTTAATGGCCTCGTCCATGGCCACGCTGCTCAACACCGCCTCGAGCCCCGTGTCTCCTGGCCAGTCGAGCCCTCCGCTGGACCAAGTCAAAAACTCCTTCTTTGTCCCACCAGCGAGGCCGAGCAGCACGCCCTTTCCGCTCCCCGATAACCGCGGCACTCGCGTGTGCTGCCTCGACGACTCTGACTATGGCACCGACATCGAAATGTTCAACGAGTCCAGCTCGTCCGCGACCGAGAATACCATGGCCCATGCCTCACGTGCCACGCCCTTCGACGAGCTGCCAACTGAAGTCCACGAAGCCATCCTGGACCACCTCTTTGGTTACTGCATTTCGCCAACTTCTAGCAGTGCCATGAGAATATCCAGCCTAGCCAAGTCCTGGAGCGGTGCCCAACGACACTGCCGCAGGCGAGAACTCGCCGATTTGGCTCTGGTAAACCAAGTATGGAGAGTTCTGGTCCAGCAGCGTCTCTACCGCCACGTCAAGCTCAAGGCCACCATCGAATCCATTGAAAATGCAATGATGCACCTGGCCGACAAACCGCACCTGTCATGCCACATCAAGCACGTCGAAGTTTGGTTCCCCGTGTTTCAGCCTACCTTTGGCCCACTCGCCCTGTCAAATACGCTCGTCCTGCCAACCGTGACGTCCGACGGGCTCACAAATGCCACCTATACCCTGCCGGCAAACAACTGCACGCTAGACGAGGTCTTTCGATTTGTATCCCTGGCACTGCCTTGCGTGCAGGTCTTGTCTTTGGAGGGCGGCGAACGAAGAAAAGCACCCAAGGTGGTTTGCTTCCGCCACCAAGAGCACGTACTCTCCGGACGGGCGCTGGAGCCTGTCCCGACAGTGAGGACTCTCGTGACGAGGGGGCAATGGAATCTGATGAGAGAGACTGGCGACTTCCACGCCATTCTGGGTGCTTTGCCAAATCTAAAGGAGTGGCAGGCCTCATACAGCAAGCCAAAATCCAAGAGCTACATTACCATGTCCGAATTCGTGCCGTCTCTACCCATGCGCATCACCAGTTTTAACCTGTGCCTCGAGAATGACTACAGAAGGGAGGGTGTGATGCCCGCATTCTACGCCAAAGTAGCAATGAAGACGCACATCTGCGCCAGGATGGCCGAGGTCACCACTCGGCTGGAGCACTTTTCATATACCGGCCGCGTCTGCCACCGATTTTTTGACATGGCTGGCCGGCTTGCAAATCCAATGACCACAAGGTTGAGGTCAATTGACTTGACTGTCAAGAATTGTTGTCGCCACTCGAGCAGCTATCACGATTCTGGATCCGGAATACAGGAGTTGGGCTTTATCGAGGCCTTTGAACGATTGGTTTTATCTGCGGTGAGGTCCTTGGACAAGTTCAAAGAGGTCGAGTACCTCCGGATCCGCTTCGTAGATTTAGGTACGCTCCCCCCTCTCCCCGTCCCCCCTATCCCCGTGCCAGGCGCGCGCTGTCTGATTGTGTGGGAGTCATTGGCTAACACTTTTTCCAGATTCCATCCTGCCGCCACTGAACCCATACTTTCTCATGGCGAACGGAGAGTGCTCAGGCGTCTGGAGTGACGCGATTGTGGCGGAACTCGCGCGAGTTCGGCCCAGAGTCCAGTTCACCGAACTCTGCGAGAGTTTCGGCAATATTTCGTACAGCAAGGACGGAAGGATGGTGATTATGCCCGAGTACCCACGGACACGGATATCCTCCTTGAAGCTTTCCAACTATCGATCGCTCGCAACAAGAATCACAATCCAGTAAGCAATGAATATTGCAGATTGTGAAAGTAAGAAGATACTATAAGAAATAAAGGAGAGCAGCAGATTCGGAGATTTTAGTATTGCTCACTACAGCAAGGCACAAGAGGTTGCGTAAATTTATTTTTCCTCTTCCCCCCTTTTCTTTTGTTACATTTATCATGGCCTATCTGCATATTTGGAGACGGCGTTTATGGCCTTGCACACGACACGATGGCGAAATAGTACAGCAGCCTGACATTGGCAAATGGACAGAGCACGGAGTTTGGGAAACACGCGTCACATAAAGCTCGATTGCGAACATGATGCCCGCCCTATGCGGCAAGGGCCTGAGAACCGATTTACTTTGGGAATCTGCTCGCTTGAAGGATGATACAATACCCCCCTCACATTTTTGATGGTTTTGGACTTGGTGGTTACCGCATATGCGAGATAGATACCCATAATGAGAATTCTACTTTTAAAAGATGAAAGCAAGTGGCGTCTTCATCGATTTGCAAACACAAGCTGCTCGTGGCTATTCTGTACGAGCCTTGGGTGCTGCGCGGCCCCCCCCGTCGCTGACGATGACGCCCAGAATCCAGCAGTTGACCAGGAAGAAGGCCACGGATGACGCCCACAGGCCAGGGAAGAAGGTGCTGCGTCCCAAGAACTCCAGCTCGTACCCCTGGTGCAGCCACGCTCCTTGCGAGACGAGCCATAGGACCAACGCCGTCATGCCCAGGCGCGGCTTGCGCAGGAATGTCGAGGTGGGGAGGTACAAGGGCAGGAAGATCATGTACCAGAGAAAATACTACGCTTGTTAGCCCGCCCCGTGAAGATGCTCGTTTCGTCCATGGGCAGTTTTGTGGACGTGAAGCACATCGGCCGCCCAGTGTACGGCTTACCTGCGAGGTGCACACCTTGTTGAAGGTGACAAAGGCAAATGTCTGCGCCATCATGGTCGTCGCCAGGTCCTTCTTGGCCAGGACCAGCGGGATGAGGACGCACGAGAGCGACAGCTGCGGGAGGAAGGCGAGCGACTCGGCGTGCAGGGGGATGCCTGGCCGCGAGGACGCGAGGTACAGCAGGACGTTGTAGGGCGAGAAGTTGTGCCGGTGGTCGATGCGAGTGAGGTGGTGGAAGAAGGTGTGCACGAGGAACGGGCGGCCGTAGCTGCGGAAGTCTGCTTGAGTAACTGCGGCACGACGAGGGGACGAAAAAAAGGGGGGGGGGAGACATACACGGCGTACATGAGGACGTTGAGTCCCGTAAAGGTGACGAGGCTCACGGCGGCGAGCTGGATTCTGTCCCGGGACAGGAATCGCGCGCGGCGGCGGCGGCGGGCCTGCTTGCGACGCGGGCGGTCGTCGTCCATCCACCACGCGATGGCGGGCGCCCAGATGCACGGGTATATCTTGAAGTGGACGCCGAGGCCGAGCAGCGCGGCGGCGAGGTTGACCCTGTGCCCTTCGGCGGCCCAGACGAGCGCCGTGGCCAGGACGCCCAGCAGGCCTTCGGCGCTGCCGCGCGTGCTGATGGTCGCGACCATGGGGTTCCAGAGCCACAGGGCGGCGAAGGCGCCCGCTTGCTCGGGGGGCATGCCCCTACGGCGGAGGATGCGGAGGATGAGCCACCCGGCGAGGAGGTCGGCGAGGGCGAAGACGACTTTGCCGAAGGAGAAGAAGGACACGGTGGGGAGGAGGAGCCATGCCAGGAGAGGGGTGTAGCGGTAGGTGTCGCGCGCGTAGGGGGACTGCGCGTGCCAGACGTAGCGGGATGCGTCGGTGAAGACGAGGTAGTCGATGTCTGTGTATTTGATGGCCGAGTGGGCGTCTTGGTAGGTGCCGTACACGAGGAGCGCGGCGCGGAGGAGGGCGGCGATGAGGAGGAGCGGCGTTGGGCGGAGGAGCGATGCCATCATGGCCATGGCGTTGGCGACGGCGGCGATGCGACGATCAATGAGGATTGAGAGACGTCGGTGGAGGTGTCTCCCATGCTTGCGGGCGGGAGGGGGAGCTTGTGTCGATGCTGGCGGCGGAGTGCGTTCCGCCCTGCTCTTCACATCCCTTGGTGTTGATTCACACGTGCGAGCTTGGAGCTTGGAGCTTGACGGATGGCACTTTGTGTCTGGTGGGATGCAGTTGGGGGGGATGGGGAAAAACGTGGGGCGCAAATTGTTAGTGCGGCTCCCAATCCGTCACACCAGACCGCACCGTTCAATGGGGATGCGTTTGGCGAACCCACCTCCATCAACAACAACCTCACTTGGCCCCGTTGAAAACCGCCATCACCAAAAGTATCAAGATTTGGACGCGTGAACATGCCCGCGGGAACTAAGAGAGACCGAGACGGCAACGCGCGCTCCAGATCATCGCAGGACGCGCCCCGCACCAGATTCCAGTCCCTGTTTGAAAACTTTCGCGATGAGCTGGATGAGCACTATGATCGGAAGGAGAGGGTAGTCAAGGCGTCGAGGGACGTCACCGCCCAGAGTAAGAAGATGTACGCTTCCCACTGTAATGTATTATATATACAGACTGTACTAATTCTGGACAAAAAGTATTTTTGCGCTGCAACGGTAAGATGAGATGAGCAGCTACACATGCACACAAACATACATACAAAACGTGGTGACTTTCGACACCTTGGCTCACAAGAATTAGAGTAAAACACATCAACCAGGGCCTGCCCCCGTCTACGGAAAAGGACGTGGCCACACGCATGGCTGAAATCACGGCACTCCTGCAATCCATCTCCCCGGATGTGCAGTCCATAAACCGCCACCGATACAGCTGGTCGCTTCGATGCCTCGAGGAGCTGGTCGAGGCACTCTCGTTTGCGCACTACCTCCGCCACCAGAAGCTGATTACTCCCCAGGAGGCGGCGGCTTCTACTCCGGGAGACATTGCGCTCACGCCCCACGACTACATGTTTGGCGTCTTTGACCTCTTTGGCGAAATGATGCGGTTTGCGACGGTGACGACGGCGCAGCATGGGGAGATGCTGGGCGGCGAGGATGGGCGGAATATACTGGGCGATATTCAGGAGCTGGGGTGTGCGTTTGAGGCGCTGCGGGAGATTCCCACCAGGGACTACAGGAACAAGATGGAGGCCATGAGGCAGAGCGTGAGCAAGGTGGAGAAGCTGGGCTACGGGCTTGCTGTCAGGGGGAGCGAGAGACCCAAGGGGTGGGTGCCTGACATGAAGGACGACGTGGAGGCCGGGAGTCCCTGATTGAGGCTGCGAGGAGGGATGTGAGAGATGCACTTTGTGACTTGTTGGGACAGTGGCCATGTGGGCGTGTTGGAGAGGTTGGTGAGTAGTACACTTGTTGAGAAACCGGGCGAAGATGATGGATCATGCTGTATGCAGACCGTCATGGACAGAATATGCTTCTCGCTTTGCTGGGGCTTTGTGTGTTGGCTGCATTTCCCTATTTTGCCTTTCTAGCCATGTGTCAAAAGTCAATAATGGACTACTTTGGGTTCGGTATGGACATGGACCACCTTTGATGAGCATGTGACGCCTATGGATGCTGAGCACGTAGATGCCGCGTCCTCAAGCTGGCCCTTTAGTGTATACAGAAAATGCACCAGGACATTACAACAAAGCTTGGATAGGCCGGTCTTCTATTGACTTTCGATGTCGTCCAAGTCTTGTGGTTAGCCCGCGGCAGGTGTACCTGAATCGGCGCCACGTGGTTACCGTGTCTGTACCTGCCAAGTCCCATGCCACAGTGCATGTAGGCCATGGATACAAATTAACAACCCGGATACATGCTGCCAAAACCAAGATTCTCGTATATTGCGTTAGCTGTCGTAGGCGGCCCCGATTAGGTTTGCTGTTCCTTGTTTCGTTTTCAAGCGTCATCTTGTCGTGGCTGGGGATCTTTTAGCCATCATTTACACTTTGGTTTGAGTACAGAGATCTCGATCTCATTGTTTGAGCAGGTACCTCAGTCAGCCTTTGTGAAGGGCAGACCTGCCATTGTAAGGTGCAATAATGGCGAATCTGTGCTGGCTTTTGTACACGTAGTGCTCAGATAGTAACACGACAACATCTCATTACAAGTGAGCTGCTCGTTGATGAACACTCCCGTGAAAAAAGACACACAATACCTTTGTCGTGACTAGCCAAAGAACATCTCTCATCTTGACATTCGACGTCCTTCGACGTAGACAGCGAGGACGCCATTGTATCGAAACCTTATTGTCTTGTAAAGTGCGGGATCGGACTACCTGGCCCGTGGGCCCCCTTGGTGAACCTTGAAAATGCATTATTCTAGACTATTTCCCGTATTCCAAGGCTGGTCCTCCTCTGGATGCCTTGGATCGTGTGTCTGTGAATCGAGGACCCCCTTGGTGAACCTTGAAAAATGCATTATACTAGTCCATCTCGCTTATTCCAAGGCCTGCCTCCTCTCGATGCCTTAGATCGTGTGTCATTACATCGACGTAGTTTGGATATAGACTTTGCCCGAGTTTCGATAGCGAGGAAGACGTCCCAGCCTTTGGAACCCCGTAGAATTTGAAATTCCTCTATATAAATGTAGCCGGGACCTGCACTCTTGATTCTGTTCTTCCTGATTTGTCCTCCCACAGTTCATTTCCCCTTGAGTTTCCTGACACTGCAATTCCCTTTGAACTTGGTGCCACTTTCACCACTGCTCGTGCCATCACTTTGCAGTACAGCACCCACATACAAACAACTATTTCCTTCTGACCCCTAATACATACACACATCACCTCATTCCCCCTGAACTTCCGGACACTTTACCCCCTTGAACTTCCTGCCCCCTCTTCCACTGCTGTCTACGTGCCTTTCTTTGCACTACAGCACTTACAAACAACTATTTGCATACTTCATCACCATTGAAGTCCCTGCTTCCCCTATTACTGCTGTTTACGTGCACCTTATTGCACGGCAGCACTTACAAACACCTATTTACACACTTCAAGTTGGCTGAAGTCCCTGTTCCCCCTCCCACTGCTGTCAAAGTGCCACTTATTTGCACTACAGCACTTATTATTACACATTGACTTCATCTCTCTTGAAGTCCCTGTTCACATACCGCTGTTTACGTGCCACTTTATTGCACGACAGCACCTACTATTTACACACTTCACCTTCCTTGAAGTCCCTGCCCCCCTTATCACCGCTGTTTACGTGCCACCTCTTTGCACTACAGCAACTATTATTTACACACTTCATCTTCGTTAAAGTCCCTGTTCCCCTACCCCTGCTGTTTACGTGCCACCTTATTGCACAACGGCATCTATTATTTACATACTTTAACTTCCTTGAAGTCCCTGTTCACCTACCGCTGTTCAAGTGCCACCTTATTGCACTACAGCACCTATTATTTACACACCAGTGACTTCATCTCCCCTGAAGTCCCTGTTCCCCTACTGCTGTCGACGTGCCACCTTTTGCACTACAGCACTTATTACTTTCCGCCAACCAGTCATCATGCCTTTTGTTCCCTTTGACGAGGAGATGACCGACTTGTTCCAGGAGTCCTGGCTTTCGGAAGACCCAGATGCCAACACTGGGTCAATACCGACTGTCCTTGACCCTGAGCAAGCCCCGATTGGCCTTTACGTACCGGCCGAACAGGAACCCGCTGCCGCCGCTGCCGCCGCCGACGTCCCCTCCACTGCCGCTTCTTTCGTGGACCCCAGCATGCTCGGTTTGGACGGTACTGACGGCGACTTTCTTGCTGGTTTTCAACCTTTGGACAATGGCGTGACGGACCCCATGGACGTGGACAACATGCCTGATCATCAGGACGAATTCCCCACTCCCCTTGGCGGTTTGAACGGCTCTCTGGTTTCGGGTAACTTTATTAATCTAGATGACACTAGTCATCTAGATATCTTTCTTAATCTGGACAACGCCGGCAATCTGGACAACGCTGGCAATCCAGATATCTCTGTTAATCCGGACGCCTCTGGTATTCCGGATATCTCCATCAGTCCGGACAACGCTGGCAATCTGGACACCTCTGCCGTAGACCCGGCCCATAGTGTGGCGGCCCCGGAAACCAGCACTCCCAACCCGCTGGTATATTACTCGCCGCCAAAAGTCCAGCATATACAGCCCAATTCATGGCAGCTGGGCCCTCGGAGCGCATGGGACGCCTACCAGCCCTCGAACTTTCCGGTTTCGTCGGCTGGTCACGAAGTCGAACAATTTCACATCAAGTTCGACTATCGCCCCTTGCCGCCCAGCCGAAGCCTACGCGAGCCCAAGGCAGCCAAGATGTACGTTGAAAAGTACACACCTCGGGAGCCGAAATGGGCGTATCCCATCGTCCTGGTCCACGGCGATTTCCACACGGGCAAAATCTGGGCCACCAAGCCCGACGGCAAGCAAGGATGGGCGGCCTTTTTCATCAACAAGGGCTTCACCGTCTACGTCGTCGACCTGCCTGCCTGCGGACGCTCCATCGAATTCGACCAGTCCATCGTCCAATGGAGCAAATACGCGAGCTGCACGGCAAAGCTCACCCGGGACAATGCCGAAGCCACGTGTACAGCGGCGAGCAAATTCCAGCGATGGCCCGACGCCCACAAGCACACCCAATGGCCAGGAGTAAGTTTCCCCCCAATTTTTCCCGTTTGACAATTTTTGTTTTTTCCGCAACCGTTTCGTACTAACTCAAAAGTAGAATGGACTGCGAGACGACGGAATTTTCGAAACGTACATGGCTTCGACGGTGCCCCTGTACTTCCGCCGACACGAACGACAAGCCATCGGCAAGGCGGCCCTGACAAAGCTCGTCCAGCGCACCGGGCCGGCCATTCTCCTCGGCGAAGGAAGCGGCGCCACGCTCTCGTACCTGGCGGCCGACGCGCTCCCCGACACCGTCAAGGCCGTCCTGGCCGTGGAGCCCGCCGGCCCCCCGGGAGGCACGAACCGCGCGCTCAAGGACAACACGCTCGTCTTCACCAACCAGGTCCGGTACTTCGCGCAGCACCGGCCGTACGGGCTGGCCGACATCCCGCTCACTTTCGACCCGGCTGTGCCCGAACCAGCCTACGACGAGCACGGCGTCACCCAGCCGCCGCTGGACCTGTTCGCGACCGCCGCGGGCACCGACGACGGCGTCTGCCTACTTCAGCGTGGCGGGCCGGAGCTCAGGCAGGCCGACACCACGGGCAGGGTGCTGCCGCCGGAGGCGCGCCCGGGGGTGGTCAGGAAGCTGGCGGCGCTGGGCAGGGTGTGCCAACTCGTGGTGACGGCGGAGGCGAGCCACCACGCGACGTGCGACGGGGCCACGGTCGCGTTTATGCGGCAGGCCGGCGTCGGCGTCGACCACATCAGGCTCGAGGAGGCGGGTGTCTGTGGCAACGGCCACCTCATGTACCTGGAGAAGAATAGCGACGCGGTCGCCCAGGTCATCTTTGAGTGGGTGACGTCGAGGGTGCCAGGGGCCTCGTTGTGAAGGCACTGGGAGGATTTTGGGAAAACGGTTTCTGGAGACTTGGGAAGGTTGGACGGAGACGGGACTGGGAAGGGACACTGCGCTGGATATTGCTGAAGGCTGCTACTCTTTTTCCCACTGGGTTTTAACGAGGGCAGCGGGACTTGTTTTGGTTTTGTTATTGCGACTTGGGAATAGGGACTTGGGGATCTGGGATTGGGAATTTGTCTTTTCTGTTGGCGTTATTATTGGCAACGGGCGCTTGGGACACAACACACCAGACTGTTTATTGCACACAATTGGAATTACAGCTGCGACGGCGTTAAGACAAACAATGGAACTTTATTTTTTTTTTACGCTCGTAAAGTAAAGTAAAGTAAAGTAAAGTGAAGTGAAAGATGAACATGGCATGATTAACGCCTGTTGCTCGTGATGTAGTCGCGCGGTCCATCTCATTGGCCATATTGCCAGCAACGCCCCCGCTCTCCAGGGGTTCCCGCACAAGTAGCTCCCATCGCATGACGGACAATTGGCCACGGCGACCCGTTAGTGCGATACTTTGTCATGGCTGTTCGTGAACAGCCACTGGGCGCATGTAGCTCTGTGATGAGAAATATAAAATACGTATCCCGCCGTCACACGGCATCGTGAAAAATCACAGTGACAACTACGCACTCACATCCACACCATGTCTTGCGAGTACCCCGTCGCGTGTGCAAACCTCAACCTCTTCGACGACGACGAAGCCCGGTGGCGGGCGGTGCAGACGCGCGACGGCCTAGCAGACGGCTTCTTCGTCTACGCCGTCAGGACGACAAAGGTGTACTGCCGGCCCATCTGCAAGGCCCGCCTGGCCCGCCGGTCCAACGTCCGCTTCTACGCGACGGGGGCGCAGGCGCAGGCGGCCGGGTTCAGGGCGTGCAAGCGCTGCCGGCCCGAAATGGAGGGCTTCATGCCCGAGGAGCGCGCCGTCCGGCGGATCCGCGCGTTTGTCCTGGAGCGGGCTGGCACGGCGGCGGGCGAGCAGGGCTTGAGCCTGAGCCAGATGGCTGGGAGGTCGGGGCTGTCCAAGTGGCACTTTCACAGGGTGTTCAAGAGGACCGTGGGCGTGACGCCGTTTGAGTACCTGCGCAACGAGAGGGCTGCCTGGGGGGGAAGCGCGACGGGGGATGGCGAGGGAGTGTGGGATGGGGAGCAGGCTGCGATGGCCGGGGCGTTGGGCTTGGACGACTTCAATCTTTGGACCGTGGGCACCGTGGGCTCCTTGGGCTTGGAGACGGACGGTTCTGGCGAGAGCGCGAGTGCGAGTCTGGGGCTGGAGCTGGATGATTTGTTGGTTTGGCCGGATGAGGCGACGGGGTGACGAGGCAAACGGGCGCGAGGCTCAGAAATTGGGTTCTGCAACGGGGTTGCGCTGCGCATGGCCGCCGAGCACTACGACATGGGCTGTGATACAATAAGGACCCGACAACATGGATGGATGGCGGGCAACGAAACCCGTGCAGATACTCACGGTCGCTGCCGGGAGAAGAAAAGAGCGTCAAAACCCGAAGACCGTCTAACCCCGAGCAGAGGTGTTGGGTGCACCGCACCGCTATCGCCATCAGCCAAGCACATCCCGGCACGCATGAATTTGAGAGGCCGCGGTGAAGACACTTGCTCTCGGAGCGCAAAGGCCGGTCAGATTTGCTTCCAGCTGTCATCCTCTCGGCAGACTTGCCGTGGGATGGTTACGCGACGCTGACTAAAACAAGGCCTGTGATTGGCCGTGCCCGCCGCCACACCCCTGCAGTGATGAACGACTACTCTGCGCCTCTGACTGAGACGGACAGTCGACAGTCCGTGGTTCGTCCTCTTGTGCAACGCGGTGTGCAGAAAAGGGAAAAGCCGAGTTGACGCACTGCATTGCAAGCTGCGGGATTGGCTGGATTTGCGTTTTGGTCTGTCGGCCGGGGCGAGAGACACTGCATGCTCGAGCGCCACTTACACCAGCCGTATAACACACACACACATACTTAAGGACATATCTCGACTCTCATACACAAACCGCCATCCACCACCTTTACTTTATCCCTTCACCCGCTTCCACCAAACTCCATCAGAGGAAGCAAACCAAAAACAATCAGATACACACAACAACGCCAAGAATTAACAACAATGCCGCCTACAGAATCATCCCCCCTGCTCCCCGCAGAACCTCGCACCGAGGCCCCCTTCCCTCGCGCCTACGACTCCAAGTCGCTCGAGACGCGGTCGACGTCGTCCCACTCGAGCGGCGGCTCCGGCTCCCCGCGCTTCGACTACGGCGACGTGCTCCGCGACGTCATCATCGGCTTCTCAGACGGCGTCACGGTGCCCTTTGCCCTGACGGCCGGCCTGTCCAGCCTCGGCAGCACCAAGCTCGTCATCATGGGCGGCCTCGCGGAGCTCTTCTCGGGCATGATCTCCATGGGCCTGGGCGCGTACCTGGCCGCCGTGACGGAGCGCGACACCTACGAGGCCGAGCAGGAGGAGCGCGCCGCCTGCCCGCCCCCCGAGCGGCGCGCCGAGACGCACGCCATCCTCGAGCGCTACGGCGTCTCGCGCGCCGCCGCCGGCCCCATTGTCGACGAGCTCTGCGCCGACGAGCGCCGCTGGCTGCGCTTCAAGATGGACTTTGACCTGCGTGCCGAGCGGCCCGCCGCGCACCGTGCCTGGGTGTCGGGCGTCACTATGGGCCTGAGTTACTTCGTCGGCGGGCTGATTCCCATGGTTCCCTACTTTTTGCTGGATAATATCCGCGACGCGCTGGTGGTTAGTGTTGCCGTGACGGTTGTTATCTTGTTGGGGTTCGGGTACGTCAAGAACTATGTTGCTATTCGGAACCATCGCGCTGGTGCGTGGGGCGCTTTGCAGACTTTGGTTATTGGCGTCCTGGCTGCTGGTACGAGTTACCTCATTGTCAAGAGTTTGGATAGAGGCGAGACGTGAGGTTTTGACCTTGGAATGAAGAAATAATGATAGAAGGAAGGATTGTGTTTTTTTTTTGTTGTATACTGCATTGCGTGGCGTTGGGCGGGAAATTCATAAAGTCATGGCTTGTCATCTCCTAGGGAATTGCTGGGTAGAATCCACTCGATATTTTTCAACTCAAGACACTTGTGATTCATCGACACCATCTCGTGTACACTATACTTGATTGAGCTCCATGCTCGTTCTGTATCTTGTAGGCGACGACTACTATTTTCTGACCGTCCAGCTTGCTCGCCGCAGGCACAGCCGACATGGACCGTTTATTGTCGAATTCACTACCGTCCATGGCAACGTAGCACCGGGTACCGAATGGTCACAAAGGTATTTACCTCACTACACGTCCCGATAAATAATTACCTACACGTATCCAATTTCACAGCCCGTTGCAAAAGATGCCCCAGCACGCCATCCCGAGAAAAGCACCCAGTCCATCGACCCCTTTGCCGCTCAGAAGACACCAAACCCCTCCACGTCCATCCTCGGCCGGCCAAACCCAATCTCGACCCTCCCAACCGTCAGACAAGAAAATGCCTACCAAGCCCGCCTCTACGCCAATGGACAGGAGTTCTGCCTCAATCTAGACGTTTGCGCACACACGTCAAGTTTCTGTATCCAATCTTCCCCCCTTTACTCTCAATACCTTTATTCGACTGCACATTCTTGTCGAGAGCCAACTCCCCACATGTAAGCACCCTCATACTAACGCAGATCCATTCAAGATACATTTGATGTAGATAGCTTGGTGAATGACCCATGCTCCTCCGGGAATCACCGCATTAATAAAATAGGGTGATAGCATCTGGCACCAATCTTGGCAGCAAGGGGTGCTCTCCTGCTCATAGCTCCTTTACGCAGATGGCATTCACTGCCATTGAGAATCCTAACAAACCGCTAAAAGGCAACACACTTCTAAAGTGACATCAAGACTCAGAGAAAGAAAAGGCGTCAGGAAAGGAGACTCCATGAATACAATTGAATCAAATACCGCTCCATTAGACCCGCTTGCAGACCCAGGACCGCTCTGGTCAACCAGGTCATCAAACCGCCACCCGCCTACCTAAGGTACCTAGTATGAGATACAAATAAAAGTACAAACATGGTCTATGGTCGCTGTTGTGCGTCTTGCCACTATCGATACACTCACAAAACCCAAAACTCATTCGAGCGGAAAAGAAATCGACAAAAAATCAACCGACCTTGGTGCCCCCTAGGGAATGCAAAAGTCAATCCAGCTGCCCAGATAATCCAGCCTATACCCCAAATCCTCCTGACCCTTGTAAATGTCTTCAAACTCTTCAAAGCTCAGACGCCCCCAGCCTCCACGTTTAACAGCTTCTGCCTCGGCAATGGTCAGACGCTTCCAGCTTCGGAGGGTGGCGGCATCTGGCTCTTCTTGGGCTGCTTGATGCGACGATGATCGCGGGGCGTGTACGAGTTCAGATGCCCCTTGTCGGGCAGCCAGCTCGTCCGCTTCTGCGATATTGTTTGGGCGGAACTGCGGCAACGTCGGGTCTCGGTATTCTGCGGGCTCGTCGTCTGTGTTGGATCCTGCACCGTCTACCTGCTCCTCGTGGATGATTTCCACAGAACCGTCCAAGTCTACCGCATTACGGGGCTCATCTGGGACTACTGCGTATCCGGTATCGGCCAGGAGCTCATCTAGTGACTTCTCAGAAATAGCCTTGCTAGTGGGCTGCGACTCGGGCCTGCGCTGGTTTGGCGGTGCCTGGGATTGGGACTCGGGGAGGTCAATGGCATCAATCTGCGCCTTGTACTTTTCCCGGTCTTTTGCAGATTCTGCTGCCGCAACCGCCATGTCTTCTGCCTTCTTAAATATGGTGTCAAGAAGCTCATTAAATGCCTGTTGGGTTACTTGATAGAGGATTTCTTTGCCGGCATCCCTTTCGGCATCCGGAATATCCATGCCGCCCCACCGCTCAGGTACGCTCCTCGACGACGTGGACGGGTTGGATCGAATCTCATAGTCGTCCGTATCCTCGGCGAATCGAACCTTGGAGCTAGAGCGGGATCTAGTTGTGACGGGTGCTGGATCCCTGGCCTTGGAGTCCTCTGTTATCAGGTTGACTCGCGCGAGAATATCCTCTTCGGCATCCCAATCATCCGGTGCAATGCCACCCTCTTCCTCGTCCAAGTAAAACTGCCGTCTCTTCCACCGGTCGTGGAGATGCTTCCGTGCCATGTCTCGACGCTGCTTCTCCAACTTGGGCGCCAGCCTGCGACTTCGCGCAATAGCCCGAGCCCGCGATTCGCTGTAGGTACGGCCTGATTCACCAGTTTGCATATCCCCATCATCCTCGTCTTCATCTTCATCCTCATCCACATTAGCATCAACATCCTCGTCCTCATTGTTATTGAAGACATGGGGAATATCGTCCAGTGTGGCTGGAGGATCAAGCAGTGATGACCAATATGCTCTATCTAGGTCACCGCCACTCACACGCCGCACCGTCCGCCAGTTAGTGTCGGCGTCGCTGCGTGAGACCAATCGACGGGTTTGTCGTGTATCTGTGTCGTATGCAAATAGGCTGGCCAAGATGTCTTCTCTGGGGGCGGTATCGCCCCTGTTTTCAGTGAAAACACTACTGAAACCATCCGCTACTTCGATGCTACCATCTCTTCGATTGGTTTTGCCCTCAATCCTGAAGCCCGAATCGGCCGAGGGAATTCTACCCTCCCTGCCGAAAAGGCTGCTAAGCGGCTGTCGACTGGACACTAGTTGCTGGGCCTCGGTGCTGGCAAGAAGCTGGTCGTCAAGTCCGTCCAGGATGTCCTTATGCATCTGCTTGTATAGCACATAGTAGGCCCTGAACATTCTGAGAAAGTCGCGTCGGTTTACATAGCCGTCCCCGTCAATATCGTATCCCTCAAACACTCTTTTGAGCTTATCTCTGCGTTTTCTGTACGACAAGCCGTGGAGAAACTCAGAAAATCCAATCAAACCGTCCTTGTTGGAGTCGTAAAAGGAAAACATGCGATCATGGATTAGATTGGGCGCTGCATGTCGTGATCCGCCTGTAGGCACCAGACATCGCTCAAACGTCTTACGATCCATGGCAACACACAGTTCCTCGGGGTCATCGCGCCAATCCGTATTGGCCATGTAGGTCCACTGCTCCCAGAAGGCTTCCAGCTCGGGTCGTTCGAACCCAGTATCCCTCGATAGGCGTGCAATCAGCCCTTTTGGGATATTGCGGCGGCAAGTGTCGGGATCACCAGTGTACCAGACGGGCTGCATCTGCCTGGGCCCAAACGGCGGTGCAGGAACCTTGATCTTGTAGAATATATGCGTCTTGTTGTGCACGCCTTGGGACTCGCATGTCTCGCAGAGATCAAAGTCGGCACAGTTGGCGCATCGATAGCGCACTCCGCGTATAGGTACCATGCCACATGAATTACACTGGCATCCCCTGTGAACACATCCGTTACGCCGAGCGTTATCCTCAGACACCCTAAAGAGAAGCGAGACGATGGTGTGTCCAGCTCGCGGAGAGAGTGGAACGGTAGTGGCGGGAGGCTCATTCCACCAGTCGTCGCTGGTCTCGACGTCGACGTCGACGACGGTTTCGGCATCCCCAGGGACCCTAAAGTTTGTGCCCTCGGTGTTTTCATCGAGAGGGGTCCCATACTGGAAAATTGAGGTTGTGCGGCGGGGACGTCGTATGGCGTTACTTCGATGCAGGCCACCGCCGGTCGGGGTTTCTCGCGAAGATTCATTCCGGTGGGCTCTATATGCATAGTACCCTACCGAGGCCGCTGCTACCACCGAAACAACGGCCACAGCTATCCGCGGCCGCGTGAGGGAGTCGGCCGAAGGAGTTGAAGGCCACATGACTACCTGGCGAGCATGATTTTGGTGGTGAAGCGGGTGGCCAGGCGGCTGCTGCTAGCGGGGCGCAGTGACGGGGGGCCGTTCTAAAAGACTACTGTGATTTGATAAAGCAATCCGTATCCGACGCCGAGATGCAGGCAATGCCGGGTTGAAAGGTAATAGAAGTTGTTGATGTGGATGTTGAGAATTCCAAGTTGGCCAGCGACAAGCTCCAAGTGCAGGCGTTCTGTGCATGTGTTATGTGCATGTGTGGGTCCAATTGTGGCTCCACGGGCGGAAAGGGCAGGCGGCAGTCGGCAAACAAGGTGGGGCATCCAAGCTCCCAGGCCATCTCTCCATGATGCGTTTCCAGCGCTCATCGGCCGATAGCTACCGGCACCGAAAACCTACGATTTACATCCCCTTCTCCCATCACCACAGCCAACATGGGAGATAGAATACCACCACCCATGCCGGGGCACCTGCCCTCGTCATTCGACGACAACGAGTACGCCACGACATCCCAATACATGCCCCCCCTTGTCCGAATCACCATGCTCACGCGACTACAGAGAATTCTTCAACGAGCGGCCGATGCAGAAAGTCGTCCGCAAGCTCAAGGAAGAGCCGCTCGTACCCCTCGGTCTGCCAACCCCTTCCACGCGCCCCAACTGCCTCCAATTAGCTCACGGCTGACTCTTCCCCAGGCGTCGGCCTCACCGTCTTCGCCTTCGTGAATGCGTACCGCGCCCTCCGCCGCGGCGACTCCCGCCAAGCCAACAAGATGTTCCGTGCGCGAGTCGCCGCGCAGGGCTTCACCGTCATTGCCATGGTCGCCGGAAGCATGTACTACAGCCAAGACCGACAAAAGACAAAGGAATTGCGAAAGCTCAAGGATGAGCGGGACGCAGAGGAGAAGCGACAGAAGTGGATCAAGGAGCTCGAGGCTAGAGACGAGGAGGAGAAGATGATCAAGGCCAGCATAGACAAGAGGCGGCAGAAGCTGGAGGTTGCGGATACCGCGGCCAACAGTAGTGAAGAGGGGGCAGGCACAGGTGGTATTTTGGGCAAGATGGGGTTGTGGTCCAAGGGGCAGGAGGCTGCCGAGGCCGAGCAGGGGGCGAAGGAAGAGACGAAGAAGATTGAGAACCCAAAGAGCTCGTTGGGGGCGATTAGCGAGGTTTTGGTGAAGCAGAAGGGCGATGAAGGGAAGAAGTGATGGTTGCGACATCGGGCGAAAGTGTATGTTGAGGCATTTTGATGGGAATTGGCGGCATAAGATCAGCGGAATGTACGATATGTTATGGAATCAGGGCTCTACTCAGTTGTACACGTACAATGGATGTCGAAATATAAAGTGTCTTCGCCTCGACTCCGGATCATTTACAAAAGACTAGTGGTCATGTTGAGACCAACGGCTACAAAGACTTGCGATACGGGACCAGCTCAGCTGTTTCCCTAATTTGTAAACGCCATTTAAACACAAAATCACCCCATCGACCCTCCGCTCCTGTTTGCCCCAACCAAGCCAGCCATCTCCAACAAGGCCCTGTCGGCCTCAATATCGCCCGACCCCAAATTTATCTTCCTTCGGGCCTCAGCCTCTCTTTCCTCCCATGCCCATCTATCGGCCTGTGCTTTCGCTTCATCGTCGCCTCCACAGCCCCATACCTCCAGCTGGTCAATCTCAAACCGATCTTGGAAATCGAATTTCCGTGATATGCTTGTGTGAAATGCGCCTCCGCGAGAGGTGTAATCGTGATTAAAGACACCGAATTCGAAGGAGTCGTTCAAGAGGAGAGATACCGCGCCGATGGAGTAGTGTGTATTTCTGCGGCTGGATTTGGATGGCCTCGGGTGTGGGGATCCGAATGAGACGCAAGGTTGGTTGCCGGGTGGTTTTGTGAAGGCCACGTAGTCGGTGTTTATCGTCGATGCCGGAAATACGTCGTGAACAGGGGACAGCTGGAACAGAACTGTTTCAGAGTCGCCGAAGCATTGTTTGTGCGTGTGCTTCCACGGCTCGCGGACGTACACTCCGTACGTGACACGGGAAGACGCGCTGCCATTCTGGAAACGCTTGGTTGGCAGAGTATCTGCAAAGGCAGCTTCCTGGCCGCTGTGTGGCGTGTCGGTTAGTAATGTGCCACTGACGAGAAGAATCGTGGGTGCACGCCAATTGAACACCTTGGATTCGAAGCTGCCCATAGAAAACCCAGCTTCATTTCCAGAATACAGACGTCGTACGCGGCGAAAGAGTGAAGAACCGGGGAGAAACAGGGATATCTGAGCGAGCATGTGGTCGTTTAAGATGTCGCCTCTGTCAGAGAGGAGTGGTTGAGCGGGCTTTGGCGCCAATTGTTTCTGCATATTCGGGTTGGCATCTTGATGTTTGGAAAAGTCGAGATTTTTGGAAAAGAGAAAGTGTTCGAATAGGGCGTTGAAACTGTTGAACAGGTTGGGGAACAGGACAGGCATAATCGTCTGAAATTGACGATACTTGATGCCGGGTGAGGATTCTACATCGACGAATGACATGAGCACGCATTCGGCTGTTGATCGAAGCGCTTCGAGTTCCTTGCCGGTAACCCGGTCAGAATACTGCGACAAGCTCTCTTGGGCGTCCAAGGGCGCCGCTAATAGCAATAGCATGACCAATTTTCGAAAGTTGTCCGTCGGTACAATGGCGCCGTGGAATTCGGGAGCGCTGCCCTGCTTCACAGCCTCCTTGATATCGAGCAACTCATACGCGGTGAGAACCAAGTCATCGTCATCGTCATACGGCTCATCCTCGCCAGGAATATCGAGGGCAAACCCGCCGCCATTGCCAGCAGTAGCGGCCGATTCATCTTTGGCTGAATCTGACGGCTGCGACACTTGGGCGTCTGAGGCCTTACGGTCGTAGACAGCCAGACTCTTGAAGATGAGCTTGGTCCAATCTGTCGATCCTCGCGCCAGCACACGCTTGTACCGCTCGGTCATGATGACAATGACCATGACCATTTGCGGCAGCTCCAGAACTGCGGGAGCGTCTTGCAAAAAGGGAAATGCACCAAGGTAGGAAACCATTTGAAAAACAACGGGCGAGGCCCCCAAGATATCGGGCAACTCAAGGAAGCGTGCGATGGTGTCCTCCTTGAGGTACCGAACGGAGCCTTGTTGGTCGGCAAGGCTCTTGAAGACATCTTTTAGAGAATAGAATTCCAGTGAGGTGAAGCATTCATCTTTGAATCGAAGCGCCTGAAAGCACGAGGTTAGAATGGAATCGCTCTTCCAGTCGCAAACCGGGGGATTCTTCTCACAAGATGATGCGCCAAATCCTCGCGGGAGCGTCGGCGCGGCTGCTCATCCGACTGCGACTGGCCCATGGTCTGTGACTCTGTTGCTGTGCACCCAACTATTGTGCAGACATGCCGTACTAACGAACGGGACGATTCTCCTCAACCATGAGAATGGGGATTCGATGGATGACGAGCGGAATGCGATGAAGTGTCTGGTGCGTGGCGAGTCGCATCGAGGTGAGCTGTAGCCTGTGCACGTCAGCTAAGGATGGAAACGTCAAACGAATTGGGAAGCCAAGACACCGCCACCTTCTCAGGTTTGCGACCGACCAACTTCAACCATCAATCAACACGTGTTTGACGCACCGTTTCATGCGCCAAATGATGCCCGTCTACCCGGTTGAAAGCGTTCAAATTCCTGGCCTCTCATCATAGAGGCGCACACATAGTCCAGCTGCGCATCCCATTCACGTCATAGATCCCCTCTCTTGCCAACAACTTGCTCCAGCTCGTCGTGCTCAAACGAATAGCCAATCTCGACGTCTCCTCGCTGAAAAGGCCGCCCGTAAATGCTAACCCAAACGGCTAGTTCGGCTCCTTCACGTTCCTCGTCCCGAGCACATTCTGATGCGCGTCTTCTGTTTGCTCATGTATGCGGCGGGTCGGTCGGGAAATCCATCCTCTCGTCTCTGTCCTCAAACACACCCAACAAAGTCCAACAGAAGAGGCAACTACGCTTCCTAAAGATTGACCCGATGGCTCTCGATCGGAGGAGTAGGCGCCAGTTGCGTCACCTCCGTACGCTGACGAGTCGTGAGTGACATTTGTGCCGCGCAACCCCAGCCCTTTGCGAAACATTGGCCTTGCCGGCGGCGGTGGTGAAAACAATTTCTGGATTCATCTCATTGACTGCGTGGACGAGTGGGTTGACTTCCTCAACCTGAGCGATATTCGCCCTGACAAGATCGACGTTCGTAAACAAGCCGCTGTTGAGACCGGCGCGCAGTTCACCCAGCGGCGCATCTAGCAGCCGGTATTCAATATTCCCAGTCCGGAAAGAAAATAAATCCAACGCTAGGAGCCGGCGAGCGATGTGTAGAAGCAGGCCCGCGATATCGGATAGGAGCATATTGACTGTCGTCGTTGACAACTTGGCCGCGGGCCGAGGGTCAGGTGAGTTGATAAGATGCTGTCTGCAGCAAGCTGCCGGGAGCTGCATCGTAGGGATGCCACTGCATTGACTTGTTGAGAGGCGGACAGGGTAACACAAGATGCGTCTTGGATTATGGAGTAGAGTCTCATATGTAGACGGCGGCACATGGGCACATGAGCTAATGCCGGCAGAATCGCATCCGGAAACTTGCGCGAGCAGACAGGGAAAGGCATAATATTACCACACACCTAGCAAATAAAGCTCCAAGTAAAACTAACTTCTAGACCAGCGCGATTGATGTATATTGTAAAACTACTAGGCAGTGTCTAAAGGTTACATAGGGTTAGGGTCAATTATTAACATAGTACCAAGAACATCAGTACCTATTACCTAGTAACTGTCTATCCGCAACGTTATAGAAAGTTGAGGAACTAGTACCAATTTGGCTGGGTCAAGGAACATAGTAGTATAGAGCAAATGACAGCATGGCTTTTTTCTTCTGGGAAAACATATCGCGGCCATCTCCTGGCGTAGCTTTCAAAGCTCAAGTTGTTGCATATTGTGCCGCAACAAGGACCCATTGAGCTTGATGAGAGAGACCAATACTTGCCAAGAGATCGTCGCTGCAGCCACGAATAGTCGGCACGATCCTATAAGTGACGAACTATTCCATATCGTGGCTCTATAATTGGGTGCCACGTTCAACGCCCAATTCACACTCCACTTCGGCAAGTATTTCCGCCTTGGACCTATCACAACTTGACAGTATGTCAGGACTCAGACTTGCTATCTGTTTTGCCCAGAAGCGCCAGTGCTTCTCCCATAAAAATTGACCTGAATATTGGAGAAAAGCAATCGTCTTCACCTACTTCTCTGGCAAAAGATGCCATCTGACCTGTCCACGCTCCCGAACCTAGCTGCTCATGATGTTCACCCAAGTATAAAGCTATACTGATGAAAATAAGGGAATAACAACGGCCATCTCCCACTTAAGCCACGTGAAAATGAGGCGTAGGTGGCGAACGGGCCCATCAACAGTCGGCGTGGCCAAGTCCACGCGTCGCCATTAGCAAAGAGTCTTCTTTTGCTACAGGTCATATGGATCTTCAAAAAGAGGCTATTAACCCGGCATTGAATGGAGATTGTTTTTTCATGTTCTGTTTGCCATAGCGTCATCATCAAATCCTAATCAAAGCTCATGCTTTACCATCTCCCATCCTCCTGTATATATACCATTTCCTGTCATTCGGTTCTTGTTAGTAATTTCCCCAAAACTCGGCATCATGATGGGATTTTCCACCTCAACAATAATCGTCATTGCCATTGCAGCCTGTACGTTCTCTTCCCAAGTGGTCAAGGCCGCCAACCGTGCAGCCAAGTTGCCGCAAACGTAACCCCATCGACTCACCAACTCCAGTCATTTTTCCATCTCAAGATACCTCATTATGCGAGGCTGCACTGGCCTCAGTTTGTCCCAGCGACTCCGTCTGTTTCCAGTGGGGTGTCCCCGAATCTTCGAGCGGCCCCGAATCAGGCGCCATGTACTTGCAGCTTCAAGCGTCCCCGTCTTATCAATGGATTGGCCTCGGCACGGGAAGCAGGATGCGAGGGTCAAACATGTTGGTTGTGTACCAAAATGGCCATGGTAACGTAACCTTGAGCACGAGACAAAGCACCGGACATAGCATGCCGACGTACGCGCAACGCCCCGACGTCCAACTCCTCGAGGGTTCTGGCGTCTTAAACGGGACTCTGAGAGCCAACATCCGATGCGGCGAATGCTCTGACGTCGGCGTCGGCGGCTCGTCAAACTGGATAACGGCCTGGAAACAAGGTCCGCCTCTGTATTCATCAGATTTGTCGGAGGCCATCGCGTATCACGATGGGTATAGCAGCTTCACGGTGGATCTTGCGCAGGCAGCCATCGCCTCGGATGAGAACCCTTTCCTCTCTAATAATAGTTCTGTCGATACACACTCGGGCCTCTCATCGGCGATCTCTAGACTGAATACTGTGGATCAAACGAGTGAGACTGCGGCTCTTTTATGGGCTCACGGTATTGTTATGAGTGTGGTGTTTTTGATTGGCTTTCCGGCCGGATCCTTCATCATGTTGTTGGTTGGCCGGTGGAAAATCCACGCTGGTTGGCAAGTACTATCCTTTATTGGGTTGTGTTGCGGATTTGCCATTGGGGTTATGATTTCCCCGCGATATAATGGAGTAAGCTTCCCCCTCCATTGAATATACCAATCTCTTGGCTAACTGGGATTATAGCTCTTCCAAGATAGCCATACTCGACTTGGTGTTATAGTGTTTGCTCTCATGGCCATACAGCCTGTACTAGGATGGCTACACCACGTACACTACTGCAAGTACCGGAAGCGTGGTATCGTCAGTCACATCCATGTATGGTACGGCCGCTGCCTCATGGGCCTTGGCATAGTGGCTGGTGGCCTTGGTCTCTGGCTAGCCCGCGCTCCCCAAGGGTTTATCATTACCTACTGCGTAGTGGCTGGGTTAGTCGCATTATGTTACTGTGTCAGCATCGTTTTTGGCCGCAGGAAATATAATGGTGCTGCCGGCAAAGACGTAAATACATACATGTTGCCAGACATGTCGGAGGAGTCGAGGTTGAGTTCTGCCGTATCCAAAACCAATCGGGCCCGTTAGTAACCTAGGTTTATGTTGTACCCCTAGGCAGTTGCAAGAAAAGAACATGATATGCAGGATAATTGCAATACACTTGCTCTGCTTGGCCTCTGTCCTTGTACGAAAGTAGTTTTATTCATGTTTATACATAACTGGCTATTAGGAAAAGCCTGAGTACGTAGAGAATTGTTTATTGATAGAGAAAAAGTAGAACGAGGTCTAAGATTATAGACAAGTAGAAGCTAGTGGAAGGAAATAATCGATCCCGGACGATGGAAAAAATATGTTGGTCGGGACTACGAAGAGAGAAGAGAGCCAAGAGAGCACACTTATTGTATGTACATAGATAGGCTCCCGAGCTGTATGTATATTGGATATCAACAGCGTAGACCCTCGGTAATGCACACGACCGAAATAGGCAGCATAACTACGAAGATGTATCAACCACGCCATTTGCGGGTCTTGACGGATTCATATGCAACAACACCCATCGATGATATGGAGTTTGGCCAAGCACTTCTGTGCGTAAATTCATAAGCAGTCTGGACTGAGCTGAGCTCTGCAAGTCAGCGTTTCTCAAAATACTGACACATCCACTGCCACGACCTTATCTGCGACAGGGTCTTCGATGCCGGCACGCACAAAAGTTGCCTGGCCAAGGCTGCCAAGGAAGAAAACTTCATGGGCATCTCGCAACTTATTCAGCTGTGTCCACATCTCGAATACCTTGATCTGCATTATTTTCACATGTACAAGCAGAAAATAAATATATTCTCCGGGTTTCGCTTCAAGCGGATCTTGCAATATGTTGTAGAACTGAGCAGGTTGCCCAAGTTGGTTGGGTGTACACTTTGAGGCCTTTCAGCCAACGGAGAAGACTTCAATGTTGCTTGATTTCATCACACGGACAGAGCCGCGTAGCTTATCCCTGCAAAATATCCGATTGTACCAAGGGGCCTTTAGTGCCGTCATCAACTACTGCACCAGTGAGGAGGCAGGCGTTAAGGAACTGTTCTTGGACACGCTCTATGAGCCAAAGGGCCTGGTCCACTTTGACGGGTGTCGAGACCATCTTGCGAGACTCCAAGACGGTTGTGAAAGGCTACAGCGGGATCAAGGTACAATCAGGTAGCCGATTTCGTTTTCTGTATCCAAGCCCATCTTTATTGGCAGTCCGGGGACGGCCGAGTACAAGCGGAGACAGTGTCTAGAATATGTTTAAGGCTGGGATACTTATCTACATGTGCCATTTGACATACCAACCAACATGACACCTGATCTGCGTGCTATGAACTGGCCCTCAAGCAACCTGCAACCCGAGGTTGCTACCCCTAAAGCTCGTCTGCCCCAGCCACAGTCTCCAATCCGGGTGCTGCTTGCCGTCGGCGTTGCGATCATACTCAAAAAGCGCAACACCCTTCCAGAATGGTTTCTTCTCCTTCACGCCCGCATTAGGTTTGTCATTCTCTCGTTGGGGATTATAGTTGTATTTGGTGATGCCAACGCCGGGTACTACTCTCTGGAGCAGCTCGACCCTATGTTTTCCGGGCTCGTCAGTCACAGGTGAAACTGCAGAATATCCAAGTCGAGCCAAGCGCTACGTACAAGCTTTTGTATTCTGCCGGATACTGCTGCGAGAGTTCGTCGTTGACGGTGGATCGGTTGCGCGGCGTCATGATAAACGCCCGTGTGTGGTCATCCGGACCGGTGAAGAGAGACCTGTCGAGAGCCGGTCCAGCTGTATATGTCGTGTTGCCTTCGCCTCTGATCATGTTGAGAACCGGCTGGAATCCATACGCACCACGCAGGTGCCTCCGTGATGCGTAGTGAATGTCTTCCCAAAAGTGACACTACAAAACCCAAGTTAGCTGCGACGCAGGCATGAAGGATACATGGCATGGGAATCCGAGGGCACGTCTGACAATATACACGGCGCGAGCAGAAACCACGGCCAAGACTGTGCAGCCTACAAGCTCGGTGCGAGCCGTCCCAGCGAGAAACTGGCCCTTGGTTAACTCGGCCGCAGCAAAGGATGTCTGATAGCAGAAGCTGGGCGAGTCAAATCCACCGGCTTCGAATGGACACAGAGGCTGCAGCGTGGGTTTCTCGCTCTGTTTTTCGAGATATTGGCCTACTTTATCTTGGCGAGGGTTGGAGAGAAGGCGCTTGAGCAAGCCTTGTCCCATGCTGGGATTTTCTTCTGCAGTGCCGTGGACAAGCTCCTCCATGGTAGCCGGACTTCGTTTCGATACATTGCAGCCCATAGAACCACAGCTGCCTGGGTGGCAAACCTGGCAAGGAGATGGCTTGTTTTCTCTTTTGTGTGCCGCAAGAACATGTCGTCTGCAGTCGTCTGTTAGCCTCATCTCTGTCCTCGTTTCTTTCCGCTTAATGGTAGATTACCCTGATAAAAGAGGAGTTGGACGCTCTAGGATCCGAGATTCACCAAGTACAGATAGCAGAACTAAAATTACGACCAAGATATTCATATTGGACGTTGGCATCTGAATGTAAAATGTTGAGCCAGGCGCTGTCAATCCAAGAGGAGGAGACACGCACTCAGCTATCAAACGCACTTCCTTGTGTATATATTCGATCACATGAGTTATGCCGAGCGACAAGGAAGGAAAGGAGTCAACCAACGCGAAAGACTATTGATAACACCACGACATGGAACAATAGCCCATGATCCTTCAGTGCGTGCAAAATCCAGCACAACCAGAGAGTACAACTAGTCGATGCTTGGAATGCGGACGAGGGCAGACCTCGCAGATATACTGTGTGTGTGGGCATTTTAGGTTTTCAGCGTGACTTAGCGTGAGTCTATATCGCGGAGGAGACCTGCTCACCAATACAAGTTATCCATTTAATATGAGTGCACGCTAGTCAGGCCCGGATTGCAAAGATGGACAATGTACCGGTGATTAGTTGTGTGTTCTTGCCATTTCGCCAGGAGGGCTCGGCGTTGTTTCTGTCCGACGTCTACAGACATGCTCTGCCAGCCTGTGATGTTCAGGATCAGACTGTATCCATGGCCGCTGCATTGGTCCTCTATGCATTGCCCAGGATGTATGGACCTGATTGCCGCAAGGGTGTTTTCATCGGCCCTGACTGCGACCAGGAGGCCGCGAGCGACGCAAAGGCATCAACTGTATCGGCATCGGCTGCCTCGGCGGCGACTGTGGTGACAAAGGCATATGCTTCGGCCAGTTAAAGTCAAGGAGAATTGCAAAACAACCTGCGACTTTAAAAAACAGTGCAATGAATGATCTAGAGGAGACGAGGAATGCAGAGGCGGCAACAGGTTCAAATGGATGTAATGACGTGTGGTATCATAGTAAAAAGGAGGATTACACTTTTTTCGGCAGTCTGAGCAACATTCAGTCGAATAAGTATCAGTGTGGTGAGTCAATACGAGTGTTCTGGTGGTGATGCGGCTGAAGGAATGTAGGTTATTTTTGGGACTGTGCTGGTCATTTTTTCTCTTCCGATAATAACTGTGAAGGCGATTAGGAAAAAAGCCTCTTATGGCCTAGTGTTGAATGGAGCTTGTGTCCAGGGAGCATATCTAGAAACCTACTAGCAATATACTTTGCTATGATTGTGACAAGAGTTCAACAAAGAAGGCCTGGAGTAATAGCTCAATGCATCTAATAACAGTCTTTGGTGGCAAAGGTCCTTGGTTTTCCTCAAGTCCTTGTTGACCGAAGACGTCTTTAAATACAACAAGTCAGTGAGGGACTTTGCCCTAGGTCCCGTGATCGTAGCCCTTGTATAACAGCCCATTTCCGTGCGACAATACTTGACATACTTAACCAAGATGGTACATGTAGCATTTGTATAGATGGCCCAATAAATTGACATGGTACGCAATATTGGATATAGTTGTCGGCCCTATTCCTACTCATAAAGCTACATAGCATTATTGCTACTTCTTTTATCACACCACTCAGAGTGGCTACTCGCAATTCGACTGCCAGTCGGTGTAAGGCAACTTTCAGTCTCTTAACCCTTCAGCACTTACTCCCACTTGAAACGCTAATAAACGCAATGCGTAGGAGGAATTATGTTAATACGTAGCATCATAGCAGAAGTGTGTCGGTAGAATGGGATTCAACATTAACTTGACTCTAATAATTGTACACAGGAGATAAGGTTTACATTCTTTCTGGATATTAGTCAGGGCTCTTGAGCAAAACCCAGATGCTCGAAGCAAATCTACAAGTCAGCCGTGTAACGGTCTTGTGAGTATTGACAACTGACTAGATAATTCTAACAAATATCCAAAGCTGAAGAAGGAAGAACCAGAGAATAGAGCGAAGAATAGTACAATAATTAATTCAGGATGTGCCAGAATTGTCGCTGTGGCCTACCGAGGAAGATGAGCACGATAGAAAGGCAGTTGCTCTGTGTGGCTCTAAAATAGGCATTGTTAACTCGGACAGGAAGTCAACGTTGTCGCGCTTGAGGCTTTGTATGGAGGGAATGTATTTCTTGGCGCATAAAACTCCCAACATTTGTTTGAAATGATTAGCTGGGGTTAAAATGTAGGAGTAGCCACATGTGCAAGCTTACCAACATTGCCCAAAAAAGGATTAGCGCCCCGACACAGCCAGGGCAGCTGGTCACATGGTAAAAGCGGCGCCGCTCAGGCTCCTGCCACTGCCACTGGCAGCTGCAAGCAGGTCTGGTACGTGACTGGCTCAATTGGCCCACCAGCCAGTTACACCAACCAGACAGATTGACACCAGACCTGTTGGCCGCGCTGATCTTGGCCTTCGTTTTCTGTTCTCCAGCCTGCACGACCTTGACCGAGCCGGAGCACTGGGTAGAGAGGCTGCTGCGTCCTTGTGCGCTGAGCATTGAACCGACCTCGATTGATCGACACGGTCATTTCGCCGTCTCTCTGCCTCGCCTGTGGCGCCGTTCCGAACACGCCAACACGCTTCGCTGACCCGGCTCCGCCTTCCTTCGGCCAGCCAGACCAATCACGCATCACAACATAGACGTCGTCCTGGCTGGGCCAGCACTTGGTTATCGTATTTCTCTCCTTGCTTATTCTGATCGAGTCCCGCGGCAGCTGGCGCCTACACACGTCCATTGCGAGCCCTGCGTCGCCGTCGAATGCCTCGCCCGTCTGACCGCCGTCGTGAAACGTCCATCACGAGTGCAACAAGCCAGCCTCCGACCCGTATGGCACCTTTATGATGTATTGCTCCATGCTGGCCGATTAAACCCGAACTCTTGGACTTCTTGGTCCTGCCATAGCCGCGTGTGATGGAGCGGAAAAGAAAGTTGCCCCCAAGGGCCGCCGCCCGTCAAGAGCAGGCGGCCAAGAAACGAAATGTTACGACTCGACAGTCGTCAACACCAGCTGTTGCAGAACCGCCTCCTCGCGAACCGACACCGTCGCCGCCGCCTCCTCCTCCTCCTCCGCTGCCCAAGTCAATCGAAGTCGGAAAGCCTCTGCCTACCGTGGAAGAGCCTCAGCCAACGAACCTGTCCTGCAAAGAATACCAGTCCGTGTCTGAGAGGTAAGGCTATCCATCCAGCATACTCAGCAGGAGAAAAAGTTTCTCTTTCTTGCCCCTCATGCCCCCCTCTCATGCCCCCCTGTGCTAACCGTGCATTTTCAGCGGTGTCATGTCGGAATCGCTCTCGAGATCGCGGCACAAGTGGATCAGCGAAGGCCTGTTTGAAAAGTTTTGGTCAAAACCACACAAACGCAAGGGCGTGCTGCAAGAGGATCCAAATAATCCACCCAAGGATAGTATGATGAAAGTTGGATTGGTCACGCTTACCATCGAGCCGCACATCGTGGAAGCAACCATGTATGCTGTTAAAACGTCCAAGCTGCTACCTCACCAGCAGCAGAGATTTAAACCCAACCCTCAGCCACCCGGACAAGCGACGCCAACAGGTCAACCGCAACAACCAACCGTTGTGCAACCACAACCGCAGCAGCAGCAGCAGCAGCAACCACACCCTAACCCTTCAGCGCCGGCACAACAACCTGTTCTCGCACGGCCTGTTCTTCAATATGGTCCTCCAAACGGGGCCATGCGGCCCCCGCCAATTCCTACCAGTCCTGTTACAACCACTCCGACATCAATGGCGACACCAGCAGCTTCTACCCCGGGCGCTACTCCTGCCGGGGCTGTACCTGTATCGGCAAATTCTACGTCGGCGGCGCCTACAGCGGCTGCTCCAGTATCACCAAAGTCGTCATCCCCAGCTCTGCTAGCCGTGCCGCCGGCCTCTTCTCCCGCAGAAATACATGTTAAAGCCACAGCATCTCCCAATCCAGGGCCTCCAAGTGTTGCCCAGCCTGCGCAACCATCTGCTCCCCAACAAGGACAGCCGCAAGCGCAGTCACAGGGGGTGGTGGCTTCCACTCCGACGCCTACTCCAGCCCCCAAGGCCTCACAACATTCTTCTCCACCACCAAACACTGTTCCCCTTGCGAGTGGTGCACATCCGCCATCTTCAACGATACAAACTCCTCTACAACCTGCTGGGGCACCTCAACTTATTACCCGCCCCGTGACCAACGCTCCACCAAGACAGGCTGTTGTCTCTAGTCCAGCGGCCGGGCCATCTTCCAGCACCGCGTCTCGCCCTGCTGGCACGCCTAATCAGGCCCAACCGCCTGCGCCTAGCAATAGACCACCAGCACCAGCACCAAGAGCCGCGCCAGCTCCGGCAGCAAAACCTGCGGCGAATGACCCGGTGATTGCGTTGCTTGCCCAAAAGGCCTCTGCCGATCCTGAACTTCGAGATTTGATGAAGAGGGTCGCAGTTGGACAAGCAAAGGATGGGGAGTTGGCCAAGTTCCAAAAGATCATCGACCAGCTGAATGCAGAGTATCGGCAGCGAGGTGGCCAGCAAGGCCCGTCTGCCGATAGGCTACTGGTGGATGGTCGAACCGTAAAGTATTTCGCTGATGAGGTTCGCACCATTTTGGATATTGTGCTTGCTTCAAACCCGAACCAGAAGTCATCTGAACTTCGACCGCCTCCGCGAAGCGATCCGTTGGTCGTCCTTTTGGTAAAAACTGCTCTTGAAAACCAGCGCATAAAGGACATGATTCGTCGCATAGCCGAGGGGAAGCCTGGATTCACCGATGCCACGGATCTGAAGCAAACTTTGGACCGCCTACATCGAGATGCGAAAATAACACCAAAGGCCACCACCACGCCTGGACCTTCACCCCTTAGACAGCCCCCCGTAAACGGGTCTCCTGCGTCCCAGCCGAAGACCCAAGCACCGCAAGGGGCTCAACAAACGAACCAGCAGATAAAATCAAAAGCATCAAGCCATGTAAATCGACCGGATCTTTCAGCAGTAGTGTTTGATTTTGGGTCAGGAGATAGATATCTGTTTCCTAGATACAGCATCTTGGAATTCTTGCCATCGCAGTCCGGGCAGCATGTGGTTGCATCATTCTTGATTGTTCGCAAGGGCAGCGCATCAGAGTATGGGGGTGATCCAAAGCTCGACTATTATCAGCCTGTTACGATCCGCCTGCAAACCACGACGGGGCGACATTTGGAGAACCTGGCGCGCGTTGTTGCTCCACAGGACGAGGTTCGCCGTTACATGGACGATGTGATGGACAACATGACGCGAGCCGAGTACGTGTTGCTCGCCATGCGGCTGCCACGGGCAGACTTTGATCCCCAGGAAGTTGTCCCTGTGGTGGAGGACTCCAAAGCAAGCAGCCCAACACCCAAATCCGAACCGGAGACAGATAATAATACGACGCCAAAACCCGGCGTATTGTGGACCACCGGATCCAGTAACAAGGCGACTGTTTCCGCCTTGCCAGTAAAGCTTCAAGATCCAGAGCAAGAGGCACAGTCCAAGTACGAGCGTCTTATTCGATCTGTGGCGGAGAAGGAGGTGGACGGTTTGTGAATGAAGGAGTCTGACGACTCGATTTTGACTTAATATTCATGCATGTTGTCATTCTTATACGAGCTAGATCCCTCGGCATAGGGACTCATAACGGGGAGTTACAAGGGAAGCTTGCTACGGGGCCCTGGAGTTTTTGTCTAATTACACCGGTGATGGAACTACGAGTGTTGTATACAAAGCCACTCGGCAACTAATCCTATCAAGTCGAAAAGATGCATGATGAATCAATGCAATGAAAAGTATATTTTCTGAAACCCTCCGACTTGAAGCTGTAATCTTGCCCGCACGTTTCGGCTCCTTCCACATGCGTCCAATAGCTTCGTCCGGTGCATCTACGAGTGACGTAAATCTCTTGTTCATTTGAAGAAAAGGATAGGTCCTTGCCGATTCATATGGCGAAACCCCAGTTGAGGAACTCTCAGCAGATGGTTCCAGCACATTCCGTGGAGCAAGCTCCGATGCGGGCGGCTTCCTGTTGGGCGTGCGTCTGCCAGGGTACAAAATAGCATCGCGCGGTCAGGGACCAATCCGACTGGACGCATGATGTTGCCGGCCGACGTATCGAATCAAGGAAACGGCAAAGGATTGCACTATTGAGACGTCATGCCACCGGAGCACATGCTCCGGCCCCGTCGCCCCTCTGCCCAACGAGATGGCGGATGAAGGTCCCAAGTATATATCCCATGTGTTTCTCGCCTCGTTATTCTCTTAACAGACGGCTTGGCAGCAAAAAGCATAAAAGCCTTAAATTTGTCGATCCTGAATAATCAGAAGCTCCAAGGTGCAACTTGGCATGACGAATACTTTTAAAAATGGCAAAAGACTCCTTTCGACGGACAGCAAGCAGCACCTTGTTACCGATGGAGACGGAGCTGAATGTGCCGCTGTTTGCGCACGAATGCTTTGCAGGAGAAGCCACTGCGGATGATCGCGTGCATCGCCGACTTGGGCGAGATGATCCCTTGGTTCTGCCGCTGGAATTAATCCTGCGGGTGCAGGAGCGTATAAGGGCCAAGTCGACGGGGGTCAAATACGAAGTTGGCGATATAAAAAACACTCGACACTAGGAATGGCATTTTGGGGGTAAAGGCTATGCCTGGTGTAAGGAACTTTTGGGGAAGATTTTCGATTCTCCGGGGTGCTGGATTGTTGTTTTGGGTACTTGTGGTACTTGGCGATTTGTTGGAGTCGGCACGATGTATACAAGCGTGTCTTTTATGCGGAATATCCCTGCGCGGCATCTCCCCATGGAACGGGGAGATTGGATACAGCATCCACAGGTTAAAGATTCGCTGGGTTGTACGATGGAGTGAAAGTCAGATGACGATGAAACTGAAGTTTTTGCGAGTTATAGGAACTCTTGCACGGTGAATCATTTCTTGTTGCGCAGTGATGGAGAGTAAAATCTGGTGCCCTATGGTACGGAGAGTTGGAACCTGGGCGATAAAGGTATGGTAGCATTGCTTCTCGACGGTGAGGGTGCCGTTATTCGCTGTAGATTTGGTATTATTTGACTGTAGGTGCGCGTGTCTCCTTCAAGTTGGGCTGTACCGCCGGCCGCAACTGCGTCAACGTGGGTGCTGGTGCTGCACTCGGGGATGGTCAAGCAGCTTTACCAAGACGCGGGAGTGGTATCACTCTACTTGTCATTATACTCAGTCAGACCTTGACCCCATTAGGGAGTACTTGAAGAAAGCTGTTGGCGTTGTAGGGCGGTTTGTTCTTGTTGTGCCTCGTGCTGCAGGCTCTACGGTCATTTTTTACACTTTCCCAACTACTTCTTTTCGTCCGAGTGTTGCCATGATAACCGACGTCGTGAGAGCCTGAAATCGCGCCAAGTTGGCTGGTTCTATCAACAGAGGCGATTTATCCGAGACAGATTTATCCAACGCAAGTCTTCTTGGGTACTCGACGCATTCATCACTTCCGCCGATATTTCTAGCTGTAAACATCCATTCATAGCAGTTTTATTTTAGATTACTGTAATTATGTGACATTACTCGCCGGTCGAGCTTAGACTACAGCGGAGAACTCCTTGCAACGATGAGAGTCATCATGAGACTGCCCTCCCTTGGAAACTATTACACCGACCGCCGCATATCCAGAGGAAACATAAACCATAAGAGTACGTGTCAGCCAGAGTAGTGGAAGCGGGGTCTCTAGATGATTGCTCCCTGCCAGAGTCACCGTTGAATCGGACCGATTAGTAGTCGCACCTGAAAGAGCTAATCTGGTCGTTGAATCCGGGGACGTCGTAGATCAGATTGCTGTAGCCAGGATACGAGGCATCAAACGAAGGGCCTTGACAGTTGTAATGCCTAACCTCGTTAGTTGCTACCAAGTTGCAACACTGTGCTGCGTCCCGAGTGCCAAAGAGGACAAACTCACTGAAAAAACCGGCATGAATCAACCTGCGGGTCGGGACGAAGCGAAGACACCACGTCATTCCATGCACTCGGCAGATTGACTTTGAGCCAAGTTCGTTGACAGCAGCAAGCGCAGCATAGAGCTCATATAGAGCCAGACGAGCGCAATAGTGTTGCTTCCAGGTGAATGGCTTCAGACATACCGCACCTGCCCGGGGGGCCCGCTATGTAAATACACGGTGGCTCAAAGTCGACGTGCTTGCAGAAGTAAACGCTTGGGTCTCGAAGTGCAACATCTGGCGAGTCTGCCGGGGCAGCCAAGACGGCAGAGAGGCTGGCAACAACGGCAAGTGTAGACAAATGCATATTGGGATAGTGGGAAGAGTGGATTGTGAGAATTCGGCGACGCGATAAAAGGAAGGCTGTCTTTGGAAATTACTGCCCGCTGAACACATGGGGAGAGGAACCATTTTATAGTTGTCGGACGTTGCTCATGTTCCGGCTCGTCTGCTTGAAGCTGAGGAAGAAACGAATTGTCTTTTGCCAGGCTAAAGCAAACAGCGGCATCTCAAGTAGCTACTTGGAATAGGGGTTGCGTGTCTGTTGAGCAGTCGCCTAGACCCTGAATCGAGGTAGCATTTTCAACCCTCCCGCGAGACACATGTCTTGAACAAGCATATTGTAGCTTTTTACGGTCTAATGGTTGCTGCAGTCAAAAAAAAAAAAAAGGAGTCGAAAATCAATAAAACACCATGGAGCTAATCAATAAGAAAGAAGTAGCTCTGTGTCATAGTTTTTTCCCTCATTGCGGAGGGAACAAAAATATTTAGCCATGGCAGGAATCGAACCCGCTACCCTCTGACTACGGGATAAGGATACTTTAAGAATAATGCGCTACGTAGTCAGACGCTCTACCATTGAGCTACACGGCCTTTGTGGGCTTTTGTTAGTGTAAGTTGGTTGAAACTATCTTAAGTACCAACTGGGGGTTGCAAAGCACCTTGTGTTGTTTAAAGTTTGCAAATGCCAATTTTATCAGCGGCTTCATACGAACCATGTTGAACACATTAGTTGTAGTTGCAAAGTGGAATGAAAATACTCCGTAGCCGAGTTCATTTGCAGCGCGGATGTATCTGTCACGTTATGAGACT
>NW_011942165.1:0-3560 GCF_000187425.2 Metarhizium robertsii ARSEF 23 | reverse complement strand
GGCAGCCTTATCCGACAGTATCTTCTGCAGCGGCTCGCACACCCAACGCCGTCAGCTAGTCTCGGAATTCGGTGAGACATGATAACAATGCGGTGGCCCAATTCCGAATCACTTGCATTCATGTAATGTGACCGGAGGCCCCGTGTTTCACAGCCCAATCCCTTTGAACGCGCAAAGGTCCAATTGCCGTAGCAGACCAGGTTCTGCCCAAGGGCTTTTGCGCGCCGTTTCTGTGGACAATTCCACCCCCTTGCTCTCATACATGTAAACGACCTAATATCGGGAGATGTACTCCGTAGTCTACCTCCTAATCTAATTGAACCATTCAGGCAGCAGCAGCGGTATTTCAACAATCTACCCAAGTACTCTTGCCCACCCAACTCTAACCAATGCGCGGGTTGTACAGCACGACCTGGTCGATAAAATGCTACACTACAGTTCTGACTTTTATGATGTCAATCATTTGCTCAAAGCCGGGTCGACCAAAGGCAAAGTCATCTATGAAGCAAGGTGCGATCACAGCCAGCCTTCTGATGACTTTGCATCCTGCTTGACGCGAGGACGCCGCCCTTGTTCTTGTTTTGGCGACCCTGCCAAAAGGGCAGGCCTCCTACAAGTGGAGGTCTTATTTTGGTTGGTCTTCTTCATTTCCTTTACAACATTCTTTAGTGCCAGATAAGGCAAGTCACCAGCGCCATTGACGTCAACTTTTGGGTATTCACTTGGGATTCTCAACCTCAAGCCTGCAGAGGGCTGTGGGCAAAGTCTTTTGACACCCCTTATTCTTTCGGATTATACGCCGCCTCTGAAAGCCAAAACCGTCATTGAACCAGCGCCATCGTTTGATAATGCAATCAGAATAACGCTGGCCCACCGGAATCAATTATCTCAGCCCCTCTACAATTCAAAAATGTCAAACAGCTGTACCAGGGCGGCTACTGCATGTCATGCGCCGTTGCCCAGGCTGAGCGGGAGGGCCTTAAAGTGGTCATCGGTGGCTTGCCGAGTGCGTATCATGTTGTGGATGACGGAATAACCCATTGGGATACAGACTGATGTCATTAAAAGGTAGTGAATGAAGCTAGGTCCACTTAAAAACCATGGTCAGATGCAGCCTGAGCAATTATGGGTGCCTGTTACTCACGAACATTCATCAAGGAGATGTGAGTGAGTTAAGTTTTGTGCTATTAGTTCTACGAAAATACCACTACAACGGTACCAATCTTCACATCTAGAGGCATGTGTAATGCATAGTGGCTGTGGTAATTTCATCTATTAAGTGTGCTATTCTAGTTCCAGCTTTCGGCTTGCTGCTTCCAAGAACCAACACCTTGAAAGAAGCTTCTGTATCTTAGATTCTTCTGCCGCTGAGATGAGGAACTCTAGGGAAGCATTTCAGGCAATACGAGTACCTATGTAGTATCTTGAAAACCTGAGGCGATGTGGTACCGTCGTATAATGCAAGGGTCTGCAAAATAATCTGCCTTTATATGCTCCGAATTTCGATTTTTTAGCAAGCGCCACGTCCCCTACCTGGCTTGATGCATTTAGAACTCGAGGCTACACTCTAATTCCAGTCCCCGAGTTGGTCATATTATCCAGGAATAGTGGCCGCGAACCGACTGGCCTCGGTGCTGGACGGGGTGTATATCAACGTAACGCACGCCCAACTTTAACTTCTCCTCAACGGAGGTGTGCTGTGTTGCGACAGTCGCGACAGCTGCGAATATAGTACTCCACAGCATCTTAATTCCAGAGCCTAAAATGTGATGCCATAGGTTTTATCAGCTCTACCGAGTGAAGCTAGAACTCTAGAACGACGGGGTCTAGACCACAATGACCGACAGCAGCTGCTGAAACCACGGTGCGATTATAGGATCAACTATTGTCTCTGACCGGTGGCGAATTGCCCAGCTTTGCGTACATTGCATTGTGGAGAATTGAAAGTCAATACCCGTCTTTGCAACGGCTTCTCCGGTGTCGTGACCGGCGGCGGCCCGTCCCGTCCGGGCGGAGCCAAGACGCCTGATGCCGGGGCTGAAAGCTGCCTTGCATGTCTATTGGCGGTCTGGACGCGAAAAGGGCTATTCCTCCCGCACCTACAGCTGGTATCCAAGCCCTCAATATTGTCGCTAGCGTCACACGGATGATTCTGGAATAGTATCTGACAGGAGACTAGCTCAGCTTTCAGCTTCAAAGCCTTCATGGTCCTGCCGAGGGGCTGAGAGCCAGCGCGCTACATTAGTGCATAATCCATGGAGTTCATGGCAGACTTATTGGACGTTCTAGATCGCAACATCGATCGACATCAAGCCGGAGATGCTGGCCTATGACAATACCATCTTGTATATTAAGACAGTCGACAGCGCACCAAGAACTCAGTGTATGCCATCTCAACAACGATACTTCTTTCAACCTCAAGCATATCACTCTTCTTCAAAGAACCTCGACGAAACCTCTGGTAAAGCTAGCCCTACCATGATGGCGCAAGGCAACGAAAGCGAGACCTATCTCAATCTTGGCTGGACAGGCCCTCACATCACATTCGGCTCTGGCTACGATGTTGCTGTAGGTTGTCCTCAAAAGATGCCGTCTCATGCCGAATCTATCGTCTAATGAGCACATAGCATCGCAAATTACGAAGTTCTGCATTTAATAATTTCCCGCATGCCACAACGGAGCCCAGCCACATTGGTATCAAAACTCAAACGCATCTCATCACCACGGCCGAAGAGCTCAAGTCTCGCATCAAGGCGGATGTCAAGGCAACGATCCCCCTGGAGGGAGTATCAGTCGAGACTGAGAACTCGTGTCTTCGAAATGTCCAGACGTCTTCCACCTCCCTTGTCCAGGTCATTACGGCCACAGTCGAGGATCCTCCCGCTCTAGTAGACACTTCCAACTTGAAGCTCAGCGCCGCCGCACTGTCCGTCTTGCAAAGTCCCGACGGGATCAACAAGTTTCAAGAACGCTACGGCGATTATTTTGTCTACGGCGCATTGTCGCGCGCCCGATTCAACGCCGTCTGCACCATCCGGACTTCAAGCGCTAGTATCCGAAACCAGATCAAGACCAAGCTCGAGGCGACCCTCACCGAGGCCGGCAGCCTCTCCGCCGTCTTTGAATCTCTCAGCAAGTCCTCCAGCGAATGGGCATCGACCGATATCGATATTGCCATGAGCGGAGTCAAGGGCCAGCCTGCCTGTGACAAGGGCTATAATTATAGGGCTTAGAACAATGTTCAATATTCATCTAATAATTCGCTTTAATATTAAAGGTCCTTAGTTTCCCTTAAGGCCTTAAGGGGCAAATAACCTTTATTTATATTAAGAGGCGGTTAAAAAGCTGTCTAGATACCTAAGGCCTTTATTAGGTTTTAAGCCCTTATATAACTATTATTATATTTAAGGTATAGCCTGTGCTTTTATAGCAACGTAATATCTATATAATAAATCTCCCTTTTTCTTTAGGCTTACCTCTAAGACTTTATTTAATTTATAACCTTTTAATTATATAGTTTTATTAGATTAAAGTATTAGTATTATATTAAAAGTTACTTT
>NW_011942164.1:21537-69528 GCF_000187425.2 Metarhizium robertsii ARSEF 23 | reverse complement strand
AAAAATTAATATTACTAGTATTCCTAATATAAATAATAATAGATAGGGTAATTATAAGTTAAAGTAAATTAATTTAACTAAATAACGCTATATTATAAGCTAATAATTATTATAATAATAATTAAATACTTCTTTTAATTTCCTTTATTATATAAGCGTTAAAGCTGCCACACAGTAAATATATATACTAGCCTTAAAATAAAAAGTTTTAGGAGGTTGCTTTTGGCAAACCTGACAACCTGTATCGGAAGGTCAGTGCGGCTTAGTCCTGGGAACACTACGGGGATACAAGCAAGCGATAGGAGAACTCAACCAAGTATACAACGAAAAAGATCCCAAGAGAAGCTACCTATTAGTGAGGAGCCTTGCGCCGAAGGCAGGCCTAGACCGGCTCTAACACGTACACGAGCATCGTGAAGGTGTAGTAAGTTCCACGCAGCTAGCCACGTCAAGTCCTCGAAAGTCTGCCCTTTGCGACGGTCAGGACCACTCACTAAATCAGAAGTGGGTGATAGTCTAGAAACACAACAGCTGCCACGGGGCAGGACGAATTACTTGTAGACGAAAGGCAAGAGGAATATTGCATAATATTTATACTATAATATAGCCGCACAAATACATCCTGCTCGTGGATTTGTTACTTGACTCTTGGCGATGTCTTATGTTTGTGGACTTTGTATTTGACGTCTCATAATTTATAGATGAAAGAAGTGCCTTTCTTCTAGACGACCAACATATTAAGAAAATAAGCTATTCATGAAAGGCGCAGGCCAGCTTCTGCATATGATATAGCATTATGCTTAACACTCTGCTCTCACACCAGACACCCGGAGCCCTCGCAAGCGCGGCATTGGCTTTACAGTTGACTGTTCGAAACTTCTGGCAACACCGCCTTTAGTGGGTTAACAAATCTGTTTAAACCAATGAGAGATGGTAAAAGTGCGACGTCCCTATCAATTTGGGGTGGCGTCCCTATCAATCCCCTGATACATACCGCACTGTGCACAGCCTGCACCCGATAGTTGGGCGGCAACAATGCTGCCCAACAGGCAGCAGCATTTATTCTCTGTAACTGTAGTGCCATCGCATTTCTGACATATGTCCAAACACCCGTGGTCGACTTGCTCAATGCTCTCTGCAGCCCACGAAAATAAATATCACCTATAGGACTCCAAAAACTCGCGTTGCGCGGGCTTCGAGCTTTGCTTGTTATTTCTGAAGGCGATCAAATTACAAAAGGCTCGAACAAACGATTCTGAGCGATTGAGGTCGCCGGACACGGACCCACGGTACGATCAGAACCAAGCAAGGCTGCAGCCCGATATCCTGTGATGGATAACCCTCGACAGCTCGAGACACAGTCCTACACTGTGGCGTTGATCTGCCCCTTAGCTATCGAGTTATCTGCAATTCAACTGATGCTCGATGAGTTTCACAAGAATCCTCCTCTGGACACGCGTGCTGACGATAATCAATATACTTGTGGATCTATATACGGTCATAACGTTGTTATTGTCAGCCTGCCTTTGTGGCAGAATGGAGTTGTCAGTGCTAGTCATCTCGTCAATCCGTTGACTCAAACCTTTCCGAATCTTAGGGCAACCCTGTTGATTGGCGTAGGCGGTGGCATCCCATGTGAGAATCCGAACGAAGACCCCAAGCAAGATATACATTTGGGAGACGTGGTGATTGGATGGTCGAAGAGTGGAAACCCAGCAGTTATTCAATGGGATTCAGGAAAACGACTTCGAGGCGGGAAAATCGACCGAACCAGTATCTTTCCCCCACCAGATCGTCGCATCTTAAATTCGCTCACTAAACTCCAATCTGAACGTATCCTCAACAAGGCACAATTTCAAGAACATCTCAAGAAGTGCACCGAAGAGCCCTCGGTAGGAAGTAAGTTCGCCTATCCAGGAGTTATTAACGATACGCTCTACGAGGCAACATACCGGCATCCTGGCGGCACACCTACCTGCGCTTTATGCGACCCTCAGCGAGTAATATACAGACGACCACGAGACACAACTGACCTTGAGGTGCATTTTGGCACAATTGCCAGTGGAAGCTCTGTCATGCAGGACCCGAAAGCTAGAGACAAAATAAGAAAGGAGGAGAAAGCGATTTGTTTTGAGATGGAGGCGGCGGGCATATTAGGCAGGCAAAATTGTCTCGTCTTGAGAGGCATATCAGATTATGCGGACTCCCACAAGAATGATATGTGGAAACCCTATGCGGCAGCGACTGCAGCCTCAGTTGCAAGAGAAATTCTACGTATCATGGATCCCGGAGAGATCGCAGGCTTGTCGAGTAAGTCCTGACATCAGATTTCCTTTCAACGCCGGATCTTCTTGCTTATCATCAATCGATCAAATTTATGTAGCAAAGCGTTTCTAATCATACCGGCAGAGCTCACGAGTGAAGAGCAAGAATGTTTAGATACCTTTTCAACCTGCGATTACGAGAGATACCTTCTTCAATCTCCTCAGAAGTTCCCCGGGACTTTGAAGTGGTTCAGCAGTCATGAAACTTACTGCACATGGCTTAATACTACGTCATCGCAACTCCTCCTCGTCAACGGGCCTCCAGGCTGTGGCAAGACAGTGATTTCAAGGGCTTTGATCGACGAGCTCTGCGGCTTGCAAGAATTAAGAATTCGCCCAACGTACTTTTTTTGCAACAACGCTATACCTTCACAACGGACAGCTCATGGTATTCTCACTGTGTTGATCCATCAAATCCTTGTACGGCATTCTGGCTCGGCGTTCAAGGTTGTCTTACCATATTACCGAGCCCGAAATCAGAGCCAATGGGCTTTGGAGACTCTGTGGGAGCTCTTCGCAGCCCTTGTATTGGACGGTCTTTGTCCATCCCTTGTTATAGACGGATTGGACGAGTGCGACGATCACTCTCAAACCTTCATCATCCAACATTTCCACCAACTGGTCTTTCCTTCGGCCCTTCCTCGCCTGCCACTCAAGGTCTTCTTGACGTGTAGACTAACCTTCACAGTTAAAGCGGCTATGATCAGCTATCCCATATCCTTAGTCCTCGCAATGGAACAACAGCACCAAAACATCAGCGGCGATTTATCCTTAGTCATCCAAGCCAAGATCAAAACATTTGCAAACCTGTATCGGATAAGTCCAGAGGTACAGCGAGATATTGCAAGAAAGATTGAAGATAAAGCGGACGGTAATTTCTTATGGGTGACTCTTGCTGAGGATCTACTACGTCAGGAAAGCATCGTCACAGTAGATGGTATTGAGCAACTTCTCGACAGAATCCCAAGCGGCTTGACGGGTGTCTATAACGCGGTACTAAAGTCTATTGACCCGCGCAGATCGGGAGAATGCCATTAACATCCTCAAGTGGATCACACTTGCAGCCAGGCCACTGAAAACGGCCGAATTGGGTCTGGCTTTGGCGCTCGAGTCTGGTTCAAGAGATATGAAATACTCAGCTCGACGCCAGTTCCTCAACGTGGAGCTCGAACTTTTGAAGATCTTGGGCCCTCTTGTGAAGGTGCTCAACGATGAAGTTTATTTGGTGCATAAATCAGCGAAGGAATTTCTTTTAGGTTCTGCTTTTGATGGCAATGGAGGTCGTCTAGAGCCTCATATACAAATCGTTCCCTCTAGGGATCATGCTACTCTAGCCGAAGTTTCTCTAAGGTGATATGTTTTCGTCATACTTTTGGTAATATCAGCTGAAAATTTCATAGGTATCTAAGTGTATGTGGATTCCAGGAGCGAGCTGAACCTATAATACAGCATCTGGACAAAGAAGACAGCCATCTTAATGAAGAAGACGGTCAAGTTTCTGCTCAAGATCCAAAGGAGGATAACCATCCAATCTACGCAGCAGTAGACTGGCTAAGAAATCGACGTAGGGCGCTAGCCCCGATTCTTGAGGAGTTTCCATTTCTTGAATATGCCGGAAGCAACTGGACTTTTCATGCAAAGCACCAGGACCAGGCTCTGGATTACAGCTCCTTTGACTGGCTCTTTGATAAGTCATCGGCGATATTCCAGCAATGGAAGGCTTTAAATGACTTGAATGGGGGTCTTTTGTTCCGAGCCTGCTTGTCCCTCAGGCAGTTTGAGCTGGGGATACTTCATGTAGAAAAAGACGTCATTCGAGGCGATGCAAGTCCGATTCACATTGCAGCTTCCTTTGGGTTGAATGACCTTGTCATTTGCATTTTCAAGAGGTCTAGAAGAGATTGGGACTCAGCTCTCGCAGTAGCGTCAGATGCAGGACATTGTGACGTTGTTGAGTTCTTTTTGAGGCAAGCGACATATGGCTGTTCACTCAAACATGCAATTTTGCGAGCCTCAACAATGGGACACCATAATGTGGTGTCGATTCTGCTCAAACATGGGGCAATAGCATATGATGGCGTCCTTGCTGCTGGATTCAACGGACGTGACAAAGTCATGCAGTTGCTTCTAGAGAGCGGTGCGCATCGACAAAGACATCTTGCCTTGTTGGCAGCTTCCATTGGCGGGCATTCTAGCACAGTTACGATTATCCTGCAAGGTATGGATACTTTGCCGAGCTATAGCAGGGAGATTGCTTTCTCGATGATTCAAGCCCACAATTGCGGCATTGAAGATCCCGGATATCTAGCGGCAACTTTGGAGTTGATGGAACTCATTGAGGAAGATAACCCTAAACATGACGGCATCCTTGCTCAATTTTGGTCTCCTCTGCTGATTAGTACGATGCTCGGTCGAGACAATATAGTTGAAGTTCTGTTAAAAGGTAATCACATAGCCGGTCAAGATGTAGGAGAGTGGGAAGTTGCCTTGCTTATAGCCACAGTGGTGGGATTCAGTTCTATTGTTGATCTCTTACTCGACTATTGGAATGATGGTGCCAGGCTTGAGATTTCTGTGGTGCGTGGATCCGGTACACAGCATAATTTACTGATCAACAGAATCTTGAAAAAGATGCTTGCTAGGAGAGACCCTTTTGTCAGGAAGCAAGAAGCTTTGCAAACGGCAATAAAAGCAGGCAACGAAGAGGTAAGGTTGATGATTGAAGCATACGATGTCCAAGGCAAATAAAGCTTGATGGCTACCTAGGCAGTCAACAGAGTAAATAGAGACGTGCGCAGCTACACTGCCCTAAAAATTTATCGAGATGAAAATAGAGCGGGCTGAGATGCGTGCCGTCTACATGGTTCATAAATAGTTGACTGTTTGCGGTTAGGCGAGTTGACGCTTTGGTGCCTGGCCTCACGGCCAGCGCTGAGACAAGTTGAGCTGTCGATGAATTACAGGAGCAAAGAGATAGAAGGCAGGGGACTTCACAGGGGTATTATCAAGAGGCCAGTAAAAAGGTAATGTGGGAGGCGGGCAAATAGGAGAGAGCTGCTAATATATCTGCTTCAGTCCATGTCGGTAGTATTAATCAGGAAGCAGTATACAAGATTCTGTGTGGGCTGCCGATCGCGCCAAAGTTAGCTCCCGCAGCCCTGGCAAATAAGACACCCTGCTTGACAGCAACTCGACGGTCCGCCCACCACCAATAGTTGGGACCGATTCGGAAGGCAAGATGGCTCTTGCGTGACATGACTCAGACCGCAACATTTGTCCGGATGCCCATGTATCTGTCGCCTTAGACTATCCCTGTATTAGTCATATGCAACAAATACTCCGTACATACAATAGTAGCCCTAGGCCAGTTTTGCCAATCCCTCCGGCCGATCCTGAGTCTCTGGGGCGTACTTGTCAGTGGAATCACCTTATGCCGCCACCAACAAAGCAGCGCGAATATCTTTAATTAAAAAGACCTTCAAAATCAATTAATACCTTTGCCGTTGTATTCAATTCCCCGACTAGAGACACAGCCACAGCCAAGTTGGCTGGTGGAGCTGGGTCTCTTCCAAACTCGGGCTAGTGTACTACTTGCATGCACGCCTGCCGTGTGTTTGATTACTGTGCTGTTTTGATGATCGCATCGACACAGACAGATGTCTCCCCCTTCTTACTTTTTCTCTCCCGTCTCACATCTTTTCTCCTTATCATGACAGAAGAATCCGCGCCATGCCATTCAAAATTTTCCCCTTGGTCCAGGAAGAACCCGGCCCCCCTCCTGATGGCGGCGTTCAGGCCTGGCTCCAGATCCTCGCAAGTCATCTCATCAATGCTTTGTCATGGGGATATTCCGCTTCATTTGGCGTTTATCAACTTCATTACACGACCACATTGTCATTGCCCGAGTCGCAAGTTGCCTGGATTGGATCCCTACAAGTTTTTCTCACCTTCTTTTTAGGAACATTCGCCGGCCGCGCTGCCGATGCGGGCTACGCTCAGCACGCAGCCGTGGCGGGCTGTTTGTTAATCGTGCTCGGAACCTTCATGACAAGCTTGGCGACCGAGTACTGGCAGATATTCCTCGCACAAGGCCTCTGTACCGGTCTCGGTATGGGTGCCTGCTATGTGCCATCAATGGCTGTAGTCGGCTCGTACTGGAACAAAAGGAAAGCATTTGCCATAGGATTGGCCGCTTCTGGGAGCGGCACAGGCAGCATACTGTTCTCTTTGGTCATTCAACATCTCCAGGCGACTATTGGGTTTCCTAGCGCTGTCCGCGTCCAAGGCTATATCGCTCTAGCGTTCGCAGCCGTCGTCATCCTTGTCTTTCGGCCACGTCTTCCACCGCGCAAGGCGGGGCCACTCGTCGAATGGAAGGCATTCACGGAGCCTACATACGTCCTCTTCACGATCGGCGTAGTCCTGATATTTACAGCCGTGTATTTTTGCTTCTTCTTCATAAACACATATGCGACCCTGCGCGTAGGCCTCTCTGCGGTGGAAGCTGCGAACCTGCTCGTCATCATCAGTGCTATCGGCATCCCAGTACGACCGATACTTGGATTCCTTGCCGATAGATACTTTGGCTCACTGCTCACCTTGATCGTGTCGACGATATTCCTCGCTATAATGCTGTTTGTCTGGATTGCCGTGCGCAGCGTCAGCAGTCTTTACGTGTATTCTGTTTTTTACGGAGTTGCCACCGGCGCAGTTCAAGGAAGTCAGTATATGTCCCTTCTATTTACCTTTACCTTTGGCTTGTCCTATTGTCAGATTACATCTCATAACCAATCCCTGCCGATCGTACCTCGAGGATTGACTAACGATGTATACCTCCGACAGTGTTCGTCAGCGGGCTCGCATCATTGACCGCGGACTTGAGCAAGCTAGGTGTTCGTTTCGGCATGGTGGATAGCCTTATAGCATTCGCGTCACTAGCAGGACCGCCGTTAGCGGGTGCTTTGATCCAAAGCGACAATGGAGGCTTTCTCAAGGCACAGATATGGGCGGGTGTGGTGACGATGTGTGCTAGTCTCTTCATCTGCGCGGCTAAATGGACTGAAGTCAAGTTCGACGGCCCTCGCTCAAAAGCCGGAGAGGGAGAAACAACACGTAACAATTTGGAGGCTGTCCAGGTGGAAGATGACGGGCGCGCGAAGGCATGAGCTCATTGTGTGTGCCTTGAACCCCATAGACTGAATAGAACTTGTCAAATCTAAAGCTATGCAAAACTGCTGATTCCTGAACCATTTTGGCAAGTGCACTTAGCCAGCTGAATGTTTCGTCTGCGGAGGTGATGACGAAGGTGTCAAACACCTGTGTGCCACGGCCGGGTGTGTAAAGAACATTGAAGTCAGACCCATGCGACAATGGAGCTGCGAAAGACGCAGACTGCCGAGGTTCATATATGGCTGGACAGCATGTAATGGAAACAAATCAAATCGGCCACGCTGGGTAAATGCCTCACAAAGATGGATGTTGACGTACCGTTGCAAAGTAATATAGTCACTTGAGACTGTCATTGATCAGAGTCAAGAGTCATAAATATTACGCAAGTGAGATTAATATCGTACGGATCAGGGTTGAGGACGCTGCAGCACGGCAGACCTGCACGAGGTTCATGCATCATACATTAGAAGGGTCAAAATACCTTGGAGACTGATACAAGCATCATTCCTTATTATAGCCCAGCAGCCATCAACGGTGAACTCAGATTCTCAATGGCCAATCGCCAGGTCACTCCGGCGCAACACCACCATATGAGCCAACGTGTTGGACCCAACACGATAAGGCTCTTTCGCCGTCGCTACGATTGTTATCAATCCATCACTAGCTAGTCTCTCAATCTCGGCACGATATCCTCCGGTATCGAAAATGACGTCTGTGATGGTTGCAACTATCACGCCACCCTTCTTCGCGAGACGCACAAGTTCTTTGATTCCTGGATCAGGGCCGACGTGTCCTGGAGTAAAAGTGCCACAGCATGTGATTACGTCATAGGACTCATCTGGTTTGTCGATTTGTTTGCTCATATCAACAATGGACAGGTCGCGATAGACGCCGGTCTTGCGGGCCTCGTTTAGCATTCCCGAAGATAAGTCAATGCCGTCGATATTCTTGGCCCCGTACTGTGCCAAGGCGACTCCGACGAGTCCTGTACCACAGCCAGCGTCCAGTATGCTTCCAGTCATGTTGCCGCCTTCAGTCTTGGCGCGAAGTGCGGTCGCCCTTGGCGCGACATATTCCACGTTCCCTTGAACGACATCAACGTCATATGATTCGGACCAGCTGTCGTAGATACTGGCACATTCTGTCGGTGTAGATACAGAGTAGATTGAGGTCAGATATTTGGCCGTGTTGCTCTGCTTGAACTCTGTCATTTTCGTATCTAGTCGAGCACGTTGACTTGATTCTGCACAGCTTTTATGGTGCGGCTTTGATGCTCCAAGAAATCAGTGCTTTGCAAAGGTTAATGACTTCCAAGATGTCAATTTGTTACTTTTGAGGCCATCTGTGCTCAGATGCTTAGTAATAGACTCCTTCTATCCTTGCGTCGGATACAGTCAGATGTCCATATACGTCTGAAAAGCTGACTAAATGTAGTCATCGCAGCCCGGATTACTTGTGGCGTCGTTTTATCATGGCGCTGCGTCATCACTTACTGACCTTGTATGGAATATCTCTGACTGATTTCCATCTCATAGTCTTACACTGTATGTAGTAATCTAGGCAGTGGAAATATCTCTCGGCAAATTTCAATTGTGCAAGGTGTCCGCGCGAGGAACAAGACTCTGCACGCGGCAACAGCTGTGTCTGGCAAGAACTTGTCGTCTTTTGCCATTATAGCCTCAATGTCTAGTGGTAAATACGCACTCAGCTCGCACTACGATGCATATATAATTGCTACTAGAGATGCTCCCAGCTATTGGCAAAATCGGCATCCACTTCGTCAATGATGCCCGCTTGGGGTTTGCCATATTTTCCTTTGCTCTTGGGATCCAGACGATCGATCTTGAACTCGTCCAACGCATACTCAGAGTGTCCATTCAGCACCATGTCCTTCAGGGCTCGCCCGATCAGCGGCACGAACTTCATAGCCCAGCCGGCGGTGAACACTGCCACACTATCTCTTGCACCGCCTTGGAGATACTGTTCCGGAATATAGTCTAATACGAACATGTTGTCTGACTCGAGTTGTCAGCTTTTGACTGCCCTGGAGAGAGAAATGTACGGACCGAACGTATTCGTCTGCAGACACGATAAGGTGTACGCAGGCGTCATGTGATCTACTCCCACCAGGTGCTCTTTGATGAATTGCTGTGTATCGTGTATATCCTCGGGGTTCACGACGCTACCGCATCGTAGATTGGGGTCTGTAATCTGTCTTGTTGCCGCATCTACCGCGATTCGACACACGTTGGGAGGACCCCATTCGACTGTTGGAAACCCGTAGAACAGCCGTGACCTGCCATGCTTGTCGTTCGCGAACTGGAACCACATACCTGGTAACGATTAGCAGCTTCGCAAACAATGTTTACCATGACGTACTTGGAAAAAGCGTTCCACTAGGACCAGCATTGACCGAAAAATACGATGCCACCATCTCCCAGATATTGAGCTTCAGCTTGAAATTGAAACTAGGCTGCACGATGTGATTTGTATATGCACCCGCCGCTATAATAATCTTTCGAGCCCTGAATAAAACAGCCTCGTCGCCGTTGACACGGGTTTCGACCCTCCACGTGTCTTCGCCGTTCTCCTTAACAGGGACGAGCTTTTTGACTTCGGTATATTGCTGAGTGTGAGCGCCATAGTCTTTGGCCAGCCGTGCTAGAGTTCGAACCAGGAGTGGGACATTGATCACGCCATTATCTGGAGCGAAGATGCCTTCCCACGCTTCTGGGAGTTTCTTGAATGGGTACTCGTTTTCCATTTCTTGTTTCGTCACTAATGTCTTATAAGCTCAGAAGAATTGTATATTCAAGTAAGACACGTACTCCTGCGGAACGGCATACCCAGCTTCTCCAGATTAGCTATAGGTCCCATGAGTGTTCCTAAAACATATTTAGTATCTTTTATAAATATGCAGAAAATCTTGAATGAGAACCTTCTGGGGTGTCTGTTCCCATTGTAGTGTCTCCGAAATTCAGGAGCCCTGACATTACGCGCAGAGATGTACCAGCGTCCATTTCTAGCTCGTTCCAAATGCCCATGGACTTGTAAGCAAGCTCCGCCATGAACGGTTCAGTATACCTATATGTCCTGTTTGAGCGAAAGCCTGTAGAGCGTTTCCTTTGACTTACATGGTGCGATACATTCTGGCTAGGTCATTGGAGCTTCCACTAGCGTTAAAGAGACAGCTCTGCTCGAGTACCAGAATAGATTTGCCTGCTTTGGCTACCTCATATGCAGCTCCAAGCCCGATCGCGCCGCCGCCTACTACAATAACGTCGTAAACGTGAGAAGGCATGATTCTTACATGCAGCCAGCTCGATCGCTGATTTCTAGCTCGGTCGTATCCTGGATTGCTGGGAAAGATGTGATGGGGACATCGAATATATAGACATGTACATATATCAAGTGTACGTATCGGGTAGATATCCATTGGTCCCCCCGAGCCGAGATAGATGTCTTCTTGTGTCAATGACATAGCTGACATGAGCTTGCTAAGTGTCTGACTAAGAGACCGGTGCTTGCGGTCTGCTGCAGACGAGGTGGCCTGTACTGAGAAAGACTCAGCTTCCCCTTTATGTCGCACTGACTGTAGTACCAGACATTGCCAATTGGGTGATTCTGGTAATTAAATTCAATAAGGAATAACCCATGCCACCTAATCCAGCTCTTCCTTCCCTTTGCACCCTTCCGTGCAAGTGAATCTTTCTGGAGAAAATGACGGTTCTTCCAAAGGATTTTTGGCAGGTCGTCGATAGTCGGGTTCGCAGGCAACACATTTAGGCATGCCTCTTGTAGCTGTTTTGATACTACCCTAGGCTGAGTTAGTCGTGTGAAGGCAGAGGATAATAGTGGTTTAGACACGTTAAGCCTCTTAAGCCGTAAAAATCTAGAGCGGCTAACGCGTCAAGTGTAGAAAGCCTATTCTAGGTACCAGCTAACTTTATAACTTCGTCAAGCCCAAGACCTTAGCGCTCCACTATTTTAGCTCTCCGGTTCAATTGTTTGTCTCCTACAGTCTACTTGGACTTCCATATCCAGGTGTGTTTACTACTCAACAAGTATATTAGAAGGTAACATAAAGGTTGAGCTGGATAGTATACGAGGACAAGTTAGACAGAAACTTTTAATATATGCTCAGTATTATAATCCCTAGGGCTGCCGGGAGTAATAGCGGAGAGTCGTTCGTGCAGTTGGTAGCTACAATAGCCCTTCCAAACCAGAGTAAAAGGTCCGGCTGGAAAATTGTTAGCCCTTGGGTAGTGACGTGATCCCTACATACAATATCAATCCAACGGGGTCGCAACTCTAGCTGTTCTGTTCTGGGTTAAAAGCCTTTAACCCGTTTTCCATGAAACCCGTTAAAGTGTCCTGTAGATTCAAGCCGCAAATTCTGTTTGTCACGCCATGGGATTGGAGTCACAGCTGCGGGTACTGGAAATACGCAACCTCGGCGCCACTAGCAGCTGAAATCCAGAGCAAATCTGCTTTGTCAATGACTGAGCTCCAGAATCTAGCCAAATACTCTGTTAGCATAGAATACCGGAGGCTCGACTCTAATCGTCTGGATTCCAGTGAATACTGCCAAGCTTCTCCTGGTAGGAGCGCGACTTTACATGCAACATATTATATGATTGTGGTATTTCCTGTCGAAATGGGTCAAGCATTCTCTCACATACTGCTAGGAAAATAATTTCGTCGTAAAAGCCTTTTTGCCGTTGAAGCGAGAGAGCATTTTTTGAGGCTCAAGTTTGCAACTTTGGTCATTTATCAGCGTTGGGAGACAGGAAGAACACGGCAAAACGGAAATTAGAAACGTCGACAGTGCCGAAATGAATATTCCAATATTTTCTTCGCAATGCTCAGTCCATATGGTTGGACCACTTGATTAGTGGAGTGATTAAGCGTGGCAGAGGGGAGAAAGCAGAGTAAAAAGTCGTGTCGTTCGGTGACTTGAGAGCTCCGAGCGTCTTGGCTCCAATCCATATACTGTCGACATCCCACCGGTGCGAGATTTCCAGGAGCGTGTGAAGTAGCTCAACATGCGTCTTGCGGAAGGATAGTGGCTTATTTGAGCAGTCGCCCAGAAAATCGCTGCATTGATGAAATGACTTGCTAGGATCGTAAGAGCTAGTGTATTGAGTCCCTGCAAGAGTGACTGCAGAAACCGCACTCTCTGCTAGAGTGTATGAACCTCCTCGGGCTCGTCGACATCCGATATGGCACAGCCTGAGACGCAACGCCTATTAGTTCGAACAGTTAAAACGGTGTCGCACTGAACACGCCGCTTACAATTGCAAGCCAGCCTGAAGAATTCCTTGAAAATTTTATGATATGCGGCATTATAAGAATCGATGAAGTTGGGTGTAAGGCGAGCAGCTGCAGGAAGACCTTCTTGCTTGTAAATACCAAGCACCGGGTCTGATAAATACTGTTATCGGGCGGCGAAGAACCGTCGAGCGTAGGCTGTTGTGTGTTGCCGTCATCTGGAAGGGGCAAGGGTGAATCGTCGTCGGAAGTCGAGCGGGAGCTAGGCGGAAGGCTACCCAGGCCGGGAGTAGGCCAACATGAGTTATCTGGTCCCGGAGCACAGGCGCTGTACAAGGAGCTGTGCGCCGCATGATCTTCTAGAGCGAGCTGCGACAGATCAGGGATATCTCGCGTCCCATCCTCTCGATTTTCGTCAGCATCCACAGTAGTGTTGGATAAATAATTTGTCTATTCGTTGGGTTGAAAGTACGATTCATGTCGTCTGGCTCGGTAGCTCTGTACTAGGAGGTGTGCTTGCTCTCGTCGCAAGACCGCAGGGTCTTCTTCTATTGTCATAGCGTCCAATTTCGTTTGCTTTTACGATCTGGTCGTGATATCATGTGCGACATGTGTCTCCGTAGACGCCGTAGGCGCCAATTCTGCGGCAGTCGCTGGCGAAGATTCGATTTCCAAGGTAGCGGAGACTGGATTCCTTAAGGGAGATACTGCTGAGACAAACGGGCTGTTGGGTACACAATCATGGTTTGCCGATATCTAACTTGATGTCAGGCCACTAGCTGGCATTGACGAGTCGGTGACTCTGACGAAGTTGTTCCCCGCATACTGTTCCCGAAGTTGTTGCAGTTTGCGCAAACGAAGTCGTTCTCGGTGGGCTCCTATCCAGAGCCTGTTCCTTTCTCGCGGCCGCTCTGCAGAGACTAGTCGTGGAGCTATATATTAACCATTTCATCTCAGACCGAAGTTGTGTCAACACGGACAGGATGATTGCTCTGGATGCTTGTAGGACCAAACCCCCAAAATTCATGTTAGTTAGGAGTGAATGTTGACGGCCTCGAACGCCGGCCCTTTTCTTCTTCACCTAATTCTAGAGCATGGGTATTCATCAGGATCGTCAGGGGTCTATTGTATTGGCTCGCAAATTCATCGCTGAACTTCGACTCCCGTACAAGGACGCCCATATAGTACCAGGGGCCTGTCAATGTATTAACTACTAGCAAGGGTGGTGTAGATGTCAAAGACTGTGCCAGTAACCTGTTAATAACCATAGTTGCAACGCTGCCTCATCCAGGTTTTAACGTAGACTGATGTGGAGATATTTTGTTATTTATTTTTGGTCAAGAATGGACATTGAAAATTGACGTGCATGGCCTAATTCTCCGAGTTGCTCCACTTGCCACTGTCCTCAATACACGCGACTTCCAGGCTGCTATTAGCTATGTTGCTGTCTCACGGGTTACTTCGGTTAGAGGCTTGCTCCTTGAGGCGCTATTCGATCGTCAGAGTCTCTATAACCACACGCCCACGGAAGGTTCATCATACATATGTAGTTCATGTGCCTGTCAACTGTGTCCTCCGAGCTCCGTTCAGGCTAACTGGAAAGCATGGATGCAAACCCGCCTACCTGTCCAACAACGCCGTCGGGCTTAACAGCTGACCGACCGTACCCGCTAGTCTACATTGACTAGACGATGTCCTCCTACAAGCTACATAAGAAGAGGAGGGTTAAACCCGTTTAATATATAGTATATACTCATAAAGTTCAATTGCAGGTATATAGTATAACCCTTTAGGCCGGAGATCTAGCTGTTAAGTCCCTTGCCTAAGGCAACTCAACGAGCGTCCAAAGCACTCTAGCCCAGATAAACAGATACAACCCACCCTCACCCCAAGACAACCCTAAGCCATCCGTTGATCCGACGGATGAAAATGCCCAGGATCTTTAGTAGCGCACCTTTCTTCACCATTACGGTCTTAGCATTGCTACATCAACAGCGCTAGAAACTTTTCCCCGCACTAATTCGCCGGGAATTATGTCATTCATCGCCGGCTAAAGCCCGCACCATAAAAGTGGAGTTACCGTTATACAGCAGATCTCTGCCTTCCGCAGTAGGAAATCCGGAGAGCAGCTGATAGTATTGATATCTTTTGCCCCACACGGGGAACGCCCCGGGAGAGTCTGGTTGCACTAGCACTAGTTCGGAATGCTCCGAGGGGAAGGGGGTGGTGTGGATATAGGTTGTGTGCCTATCGAGGTGCCATTGAATTCGGACACCTTCGGCTGGGGCTGCGTCTTAGGTCAGCTGAGCCGCTGGCACTTCTTTGGATTGAGACCCAGAGAACCATGGTAGAGTTGAATCATGTTGCTTCTGTCGCACCGCATATTGTTCAAGACTAGTGATTACAATGACGCTAAGGCATGTAAGACCAATCAAGAGTGAATTTTTGGCAGCGGTTAGTCGATGATTGTCGTGATGAGTGTTGCACGGGCTACCGGAACTTGCACGAGGGTCCATGTATTGAATTGGCCCCTCACTATATGTAGGGGCCTAGCTAGCTAGCCGAAATATGACGCCAACCAGACGGTATTTACACTGCTCGGGCGTTGCCGTACGCGGAAAAATAGGTGTGGCTTTGACCTCGGGGAATAAGCGCCCTAGGGAAGATTGAGGTCTTGGCGTAAGATCCAGACGTCGGGGCTGTACATCGCGAGACTAGGCGTCAAAGGTTGAGGCCCTGCTACACACAAGAATGAGCCTGTGGGCGGCTGCAACCAATAAGGTCTAGCTATAGCGCTGATATGCGGCAATACGCTCTTTGGGCTAGTTCCCGCTCGCAGGTGCTAATATAAAAGCGCTCTAGCCTCTCCGGCGCCGACATTACAAAGGCGGAGATTGCTGTAGAAGCCCAAGACAGTTTTGCGCTTCGTTACAAATAGAGCTTCTTAGTGTCAATTCTTTTCCAAGCGAGTCTTCCTTGCGTGACTAGATAAAATGCCCAAGAGAAACGACGCTAGCCACAGAGTGCCTCCAAAGGCGTTGAACCGTTCGAGCGGCTATGTTGACGCCAATCCTGAGGAAGACTGGAGCACAGTAAGTGACCCCGCGGAGAAAAAGCGTATACAAAACCGAGTCGCGCAAAGAAATCACCGTAAGGAACTACAGTCGCGGGCTATATTGTACTAGTCGCTGATTCTGTAGGTCTTCGTATGAAGGCACGCATAGAGGAGCTCCAAAAACAGCTTCGTGAACATGAAGCCGGGGCATCTGAGCGGAATGAACAAACTGGGCAACTTCAAAACAATGCAAAATCATCATCAAACCGCGAAAACTTCTCTACGGCTCAACAAGATTCATGCACTCCACATTCAGTCGATCAAGACATATTTGACTGTGTTCGACTTGAGGACCAGCCGCCAAGCGAACCTGGCGACGCACATAATGGTTTAAGCGAGACAGTGTTTGTTTCGTCTAGGGATACATCATCCGGTTGTACTTTCCCAAGTCAAAACATGAATGTCGGCATTTAGCTAACAACTTAGTGGCTCCAAGAGCAGATAAACAAGTCGAGCCATTCTTTGCGACAGAAGAAACTGGCGGAATGAGTTTTCATGGCTCAAACAATCTCTGGGGACTTGAAGTCGGAGATACGACGGCGACTGCAGCATCAGAAACATCGTCAGGCAACTACATCAACGGAGCGCTTTTCGCGCTTCAGAACTGCCGGCCAGAGCAGACTGTTAGTCTTCCCACGCCATCACCAGAGGAAATGGTGCTAGATGAACGTGTCCAGAGTATCATGAAGCAGATTGAGTCTGCTGGGTTCAGGGATTTTGATGCATTAGTAATGACCTACTATTGCGAGGCATTCCGCGAGTCTTCGCCGCTTGCTTATGAGCAGCAACTCAGTCGTACAAGGCGACTGCCAGGAATCCTTGCGGAACTCTCCAAGACAGCGAAACAGTGGCCTTATAGAGAACAGCGCGGGTTTTATGAGGAAGCAATGAGAACAGCAGAGAGTATGCTGATTTTAGAGAGCAAGACCGCGCGTAGTGCCCTCGAGGCTCATCTCTCTTCCCTTGCAAGCGCAACACTCACCTCACCGAGAAAACTTTGCCTAACGGCACCTGATCTACACAGAATAAAGAACTTGATTCGAAAAGAGGTAACTTTGCCGCGCAAGCGATTCCAGTTAAGTTGCTGACATCGCCTACAGCAACCGCACTTGTGGGGGCTCATAATGGCGCTTATAGCCAATTTCCAGGGTGTCTGGCGGCATGACCGCTCAAATACCGCTCTTGCTACTATTATGCTTATGCAGTTATCCGGACGCCTGGACTCTAGCACGCTCATTCACTTGGTCCAAGCTTGTTGATTGCCTTGGAAATTCACAGTTCCCGCAACGCCTGACGAAACTGGGCCTGATCATCGCTGGCTTGGCGCTTTACCGTGGCCAGGAAGATGGTGCGGTCAAGTAACCAGTAAGCCAAGGGAGACAGTTCGGTACCAGTCGAATACAGCGGCTTTTGCCCGACTGGCATCGTGACGTGACTGATAGCAAAGCAGGTAGCCACAGTACTGTGACCAAGTGTACATATCATCTCTGCAATGGCTCATCTCGTGGCTTGCCACTATCTTCTTCTTTCTCGAAGCACTCTAAATGATGGCTATTAGTCCAGCTATTCAAGCCGAGATGTCGCATCGCATGGATCCTCTCTCGCCGGACATTTTATGGACATCCACGACTTAATACAAAGTTATATTTTTCGATCTAGTCCAGCTCAGGGTTTGCAATGAGATCTGGTCATATCGTGTTTACTCGGGCTTTATGCGGAGTATTAGCTTCTTCAACAAGTTGGGTTCTTCTAATGCCTTCACCCTGTCTTGAGATAAAATACACATTGTCTTTCAGCGACTCTCCAATCCATCTATGCTTAGCCCTAGACTAGACGATGGGCAGATTTTGAGGCCGTTGCAGAGATACAAGTCGTGATTCCAATCAACTTGAAGCCAGGTCTGTTGGGACGGGGGGTGCTGCATACAACTACCACGCAGCTGAACGAAGAGTGCGCAGCTGTAATGTGACATAGGCAACGGGACGTGTGACTTTGCTATATTTCTCGTAACCTATAAGCCATCATGAATTCATCATCAGAACGAACACGCACGGACCAACTATGAAGAGAAGTAGGTACAGATGGAATGTATTCTGGTCGGCGAAGGCCTACACCGCTGCATGTTCCTTCTCGTTGCATTTTGTTCATCAAATAAAAACTCAACCAATTCACGAATGCTAACCCTGCCTTGCTGCCCGCTTATCATTGTCGCAAGACATCTATGCGCTAACTGTGTCTAGCTCACGTCTTCAAAGCGAAAGAGGGCTGCATCATGAGAGGTCGAATCCGTTGTATCCATTTGTGGCTTTCCGTCGAATGGTCTCAAGGTATCGCGGCAACCCACCGTCGTAGCTCAGCACCTGACGTGGTTTTCCGGGAATATTCGCGCCTGGCCGTACAATAAGTTGACTTGAACGGTGCTCGTTTTCGGCCGGGTATGGAGGAGCACTCACCAGTATACCAACTATCGACTTTGTGCCTCAACGAGACCGAATGTAGCTCATTGGTGAGCTTCTTCCAATCCTCTTGCGCCTGAAGCTGCGCGTTGATCTTGATTTGGCCATTTGCTCGCATGGATGTCATCATGTCAACAATCCATTCACCTTGAGGCTGCACGAGCGATGGCCCGTTGTTATAGAACGTAGGTGAGTGTGGTCCCTGTGCATACAACACGTCAGTCAAGTGTAGCGCCCAGGCACTCGCACATAGCACTTGCATTGGTGAAGAAGAAATTTGGAAAGCCGTGCACCGCCATCCCCAGATACGTCAGCGCTCCTCGCTGCGTGTTCCAGGTCTCGGACAGGCTCTGGTTGTCGATGCCGCGGATGTCAATCTGAGTGAAGCTGCCAGTCAGACTGTCGAACCCCGTGGCTATGGCAATCATGTCCAGCTCATGCGTCACACCGTCGGATGTGACGATGCCTTGCGGCACGACTCGGGTGATATCGACCTGTTTCAAATCCACGAGTTTCACATTGGGCTTGTCCATCTGTTCATAATAATCCTGCTCCAGACTCACCCGCTTTCCGGCGAATGGATGCAGTGGTTCCAGAGGGGCGAGGATATCTCTCTTGACTGGATCGGAGATCCGCTTGCGGGTGTTGCGCGCCCAGAAATCGTATACGACTCGATTCGCCTCCGGGTTGAGGAGCAGGTCCTTGTAGACAAAAAGGATGGCAAAGCCGCCAACTTGCCACGCGTTTTGAAGTGTACGCTCGATCTCCTCCGGGGAATCGTCGACCAAATTCTTCTCAGAGTCGGGATACAAGAATCCGCTAGAATTTCTATAGCGATCCGTTCCCAGTAACTGCTTGAGCCCTGCCCTGTCGTTATCGATCGTCTCGCGCGTCAGCGCTTGCTGTCTCATTGGCATGCAGGTGTTGGGCGTGCGGACAAATACGGTCAGTTGCTCAGCATCGCGCGCCGTGGTCTGCGCGATTTGAACCCCAGTCGCTCCGGTTCCGATCACTCCCACCTTCTTCCCACGCACATTGATCCCTTCAGCCGGCCAGAATGAAGAATGGCACATACGTCCGCCGAAAGTGTCGAGCCCGGGCCAGTCGGGGAAATGGCGTTTGCTGGCAAATCCGAGACAGCCATGCAGAAAGCGCGCGGTGATCTCCGTTCCATTATCACAAGAGACTTGCCATTTATGCGTCTCGTCATCCCACCGTGCCGTGTGAACCCGCGTGTTGTATAGTGTGTCTTTGCTAATATCCAGAATCTTGTCGACGTGGTGAAAATATCGCTGCAACTCCGGTGCACTAGGATACTGCTCACTCCACTCCCACGTCTCGTAGATCTCCGGGATATCAAGGGCATAGACGGGGTATTTACTGTCCTGATGGACACGGGGGCCGTATGTCAGCCTACGAATCGCCACGTTCTCTTTCTCCAGCGCACCGACAAAATCAGGGAAGAACGTCAACTTACGACCCGTGCGCCGGGGTAACTGGAAACACACTGTCAGGCAAATATGCGCCGATCGACCCTTTAGCGGCGCGGTTTGGCAAACGTCAAGTAACTTACTTGTTCCAATGCCAGATCCCCCCCAAGCCCGACCCGGCTTCGACAAGCTTCACATCAAACCCTTCCTGTCGCAGTCGATGCATCAAGTACACGCCTGCGAACCCGCCCCCGACTATGGCGGCGTCCAGTTCGAGCGTCACTGCACCGGTGGAGTTGCCGTTGGTCCGAATATGCCCGTTGGTGCCTTTGGCCTCTGTGTCCCCGTTGACACCGTGTGTCTCGGCGTGTCCATTGACGCTCTTTGCCGCTCTTGCAGCAAGGATGCTGCGTTGCATCTCGGGCATTCTTGTCTGAAGTGGTATCGTCTCTTCTCGTCACGCTGTTCTTCTTCGTTTTATTTTGTGAAATGCCGTCGATGTGACTCAAAAGGATAGACCAATATCTGACTATGATATGACAGGAGAGTAGGTTCTGATTAGTCTCGGCGACGATGACTACATCTACATAGTCATCTCTGCTGATTCATGTGGGGGTCTGATTTTGTAGTATCTAATTTAAGACTCTTGCGTCAGATCCAATCAGATCTTACGTCGGAGACGTAAAGTCAGATAACTCCGAACCTAAGTCTTACTGATCAGTTATGACGGGGCTTCTGTTTGGCCGCGGTCCGTCCCTTGACTAATCGGCACTCATTTCATATGCGATAATATCTAATGTAATCGAAGGCGAGATGAATAAAATTGTCCAGGGCTTTTATGTATTCATAATTTACGAGATAGAGATATCTTTCCCTTCCCGCTTCTTCTAAGTCACAGCCTTTGCACTCCTACAAACATGGAAACGCCAAGTACAAGCATGGATGAATATGGCTTTCGCTCAAGATGGGCGTCGAGGCTTATCAGAGAGAATATCTTCCATACGATGAATAACCTGGCGAAAGGGACTGACCAGAGTCCGCGGAAACAGAATTACTCACCAACGACTTCACAACCTGAATGTATTTCCTTCTCGGCTCCTCGTCTACGCGACCTTGTTCACACAGCCCCTTCAAGCCCATTCGATCTCCCGAAAGATGTTGTGCAGGAGTATGAAAGAGTCTCTGCTAAGAATTCTGATGACTTGACTTTCAAGCATAGAGTGTGTATCGTCGGTGCCGGTATTGCTGGCCTGTTCATTGCTATGATTCTGGACAGCCTGAAAATTTCCGGTCTGGAATATGATATCCTCGAAGCCTCAGACAGAACTGGGGGACGACTATATACTCATTACTTCTCCGATGTCCCACACGATTACTACGATGTCGGCGCCATGCGATTTCCTGATATCGGCATCATGAAGTCAAGTTTCAAGCTTCTCAAGCAACTGAATCTTCCGCTGATCCCTTATTACTTTAACCAAGAGAGCGGTTCCGTCAAATGTCCGACCATGTATAACGATATAACACTCATTGATGGCGAGCCGCGTGGGTCTGATCCGTTTCGTGTGGGTGAGGCAAACGGAGGTTCAGTGCCTGACAAGAATGTCGATGACGTGAACAAACTGCTCGATAGTGCCTATGAGCCTTTTAGAAAGGCGATGGCTGCGGACTTTGAAGAAGGATTCAAGCTTTTGATGCAATATGATAGCTATACCACTCGCGAATTTCTCAAAAATCCGCCCCCTGTCAAGAATGGAGTGATGCCTTTCAAATACCTAGACTTCTTCAGTATCCAGTGGCTGGAGACTAATAACACAGCAAGTGGCCTCTTCGATCAAGCATTCTCAGAGTCAGTCATGGACTCTTTTGACTTTGCGGGACCTAGAGAAGACACCATAAAGTGGTACTGCATCGACGGGGGTTCTTCACTTTTGACCCGGGCCATGGAGAAGACTATTAAGCAACCCGTGCAGCATGGAAAACGGGTGCGAAAATACAATCAGAACCCAAACACCAACGAAATCACTGTTTCGGTCGCGGGGGAACCCGAAGGAAGCCGTCAGGACTATACTACCGTCTTCAACACAACTAGTCTTCCGTGTCTGCAACGAATGGATTTGACTGGTCTCGACTTGCATCCTAGTCAAAAATGCGCAATCAGAAGCTTAGACTACGATGATAGTGCAAAGGTAGCCATGAAGTTCTCTTATCCATGGTGGATAACGAAATGCGGCATCACAAGCGGCGGCGAGGCATCCACGGATACACCTCTTCGTACGTGCGTGTATCCATCTTATAATATCCGCGATCCGCAAGATCAGTCGGCCACACTGATTTGTAGCTATACATGGGCTCAGGATGCGACACGCATTGGCAATCTGATCGCGTGCCACGATGACGAACTTCGTGACCTGATATTAGATAATTTGGCACGGGTACACCTGAAGAATTTCCAACAACAGGGTCCCATTTCCTACCATGGTCTGACTACTCTTGACGAGGTTCGCCAGATTATCGGCGACGCTTACATATCACACCACGCTTGGAGTTGGTCGCACGACCCCTTCACTTCGGGCGCCTTTGCACTATTTGGGCCTGGCAAATTCTCCAACTTGTACCCTTATCTCACACGCCCAGCGGCGGACAGTCGTTTCCACATCTGCGGAGAGGCGAGCAGTGCGCACCATGGGTGGATTGGTGGTAGCTTGGACAGTGCACTGGCCAGCGTGCACAAGTTCTTGAAAAGATTCGACATGTGGGAGAAGCAACTAGAGTTGAAGGAGCTATGGGACATGCCTCTAGGGCTAGAGGACGGTGTCGATGGTACGCTGCATCTGCAGGTCGCCTTGGGCATGATCCCAACGAGCGAATTAGTTGGACGAAATACAGCCAGACCTGTACATAACAAAGATGAGGCTGCGCGTGGTTGTATCGTTTCGTAGCAGGTATCGCCACAAGGTGCATGGTAAATGTGACGTGGATGATGATTGTACTCATCCTACTACACATGCGTTCATATGTTCCGCCATGGGACTCACTCTTTCATGTGAAAAACCGCTTCGGTGCCCGTACCATTAGCATCCTCATCAGCTTCTATAGGTATCTGCGTTAACCTGGCCTGGGATGCGAGCGGCGTAGTCACGTCAGCTGTGGGCGGCAAGATGCTTCACAAACTAACAAGGCAAGGTGAGAGGTTCCGCCCCGTTGACAGTCGGGTTAACTCCGAACCATCCCAGCCTCGAGCACCATACTTTGACACAGTCGTAAAGCAAGCACGCCTAGCTCTTCCAAAATGCTTTGTATCTGATGCATCCGGGGAGACCGTCATGGCAAGAGCTTTTGCGGTTATCCTAAGCGACTCCCACAACCTGTGTAAAATGGATAAGTTGGCCACGTCAGTTCGCTACAGTCCGCGCTGGTATCCTGGACGATTCAAAAAGTCTGGTACTATTCTCAACCAAGTTCCAAAGTGTCCGTTCTTGCCTCCGAGAGGTCTGTCACACACATACACTTGTTTAGTCATGTAATACCCCGCCTAGTCATACAAGTCATCAAGTTAGTCAGTTTGTCTCTCCGAGTCTTATTCACCACTTACCCGATTCTGCTTCAGCATGCGGCTTACTACTAGGATCAGTGTCTCCTGTCGTCATTCCGTCACTTGGGGCTTTGGGGTAATCCGTCTCCAGACGGTTTTAGCGCTCGGATAATATGTGGCATGAACGGGAACATTCTCTCACAGAATGTCGCCACTTAGGTTTTATTTACTTTGTTGTGTATAGTACACAGACTCTCTTCAACGCGCACCATGGCTTTCACCGTGCTATCTGATCATAACGTTAAACAATTGCTGAGCGAACTCAGTCTAAATGATACCCACGAATTTATTACAGCCTTGCAAGCAGGCCTTGTCGCCTACTCGTGCCAGAATGAGCAGCAGTATCAGCCAGAACGTTCTGTTATTTCTCGGCCGGACGGGCAAAGAAGCTTGTTCATGCCCGCCACGACACCGCAGTCAATTGGTGTCAAAATTGTGGGCATTGCTCCTTCTTCCGGGCTCCCGAGCGCCTTTTCGGAGGCATCACCACGGCCACCAGCGCTATGTAGCGTCCTTACCCTGTGTAATGCTGTAGGAGAAGCCGTCGGTATACTCAACGCTGCGGAGCTTACGGCTTTCCGCACCGCTTTGGGCTCCATGCTCCTCTACAAGTCTCGCAAGGAGACAGGTAACATCGTGGTCTTCGGCTCAGGGAAGCAGGCACAGTGGCATATTCGCTTAGCTGTGTTGCTACGTGCGCAGGATATTCGCAAGATCGTCATTGTCAATCGAAGCTATAAGCGAGCACAACGACTAATCGACAGTCTAGTTAAAGACTCACATACGTCCTGGCCGTCACACATCACGCTGTACCAGTTTGGGGAATGTAACGAAAGCCTCGAAGACCTGGTTGCAGATGCGGATGCCATCTTCTGTACCACTCCAGCTACTGAACCTCTTTTCCTTGCGAGATTCCTCACTTCAGCAAGTGCTCGAAGGAAGACACGATACATCGCTGCTATCGGCTCATACCGACTGAACATGGCAGAGATCGATCCGGAGCTCCTCAAGGCGATAGTAGATGATTCTGGAATATTCTCACAGCATGTGTGGGAGGGGCATATTACGGTTGACACCCGCGATGGGTGTCTACAAGAGGCCGGAGAGCTAGTTAGCGCAGGTATAAATCCGAGTAAGATGCTCGAGGTCGGACGAATCTTTGGATCTGAAAACATCCCCTCCGCGCAGACTGAATGGCTCGAAAGAGGCTTTGTCCTGTATAAAAGCGTTGGGGTAGGTGTTATGGACATGGCGGTAGGGCACCAGCTTCTGCAACTTGCCAAAGCTAAGGGTATCGGGACGACCTTGGCAACTTTCTAGAAGATGGACTAGGAAGTATATAATGAAAACTTGGTCTTCAAGTATGAACCCAATCAGCTATTCAGGTTTATATAATAAGGGCTTACATTATTATCAGCCTCGTATACTAACAATGTACTGACAACTTCCTACCTACAGGGGAATCGCGTGATCCCAGCTCTTGTTGTAACTAGTCGCAAATCAAATATAGTCCGACCGGAAGAGGACAGTCTGCCGACGTGTGTGCTCACTAATAGCGATACTTGGAAATATTAGCGACTCGTCATGGCACTTTCTCAAAAGAATACATACTCTAAATTGGATATTCTCCTTATCAGTCAGGTCGTAGAATTCGTTATTTTCATGATGCTCAATAGCTGCAGCGAGTCTCTGTCTCCGTCGATTCTCATAGAAGTAGTAGCCCATGAGAACAAGAGTAAGAAGACACGCCGCACAGCTCGTTGCTAAAATGGTAATCCTGGCCGGCATGTATCTCGGCGCGTCACTATCCTGGAAGGTCAATGGCCCAACGATGTTTCCAATGCCTATAGCCACCATGTCAGTTGTTGGGTCCATCATGGCACGCGGGAGTACGGGGCATATGGCTTACCAAACGCCACGAGAAGCATCGCATTCATGGTAACCTTTTTCGTGTTGCCGGCGAAATTGCTCGCCGAGTATGCGTAAAGAAGGGCCATTGACGATCCGATGAAATTCGTAAGGAAATTTCCCGCGAGTTGCAGTCCCTGGTTATCTTTCGGTGAGAATGATACAAGTCCACCACCCAGCACACCTCCACAAGCGACCAGGAATATAATCCCCAGGCCATTGGCATTAAAGCGGCCACTAAACCAGGCAACTGCAAGGGTGGAAACAATTGCAACGGCTCCTGAGCCCACAGAGAGCAACGCGGTTTCTTTGGCTGAAAATCCAAATCCTTCAATGATGGCGGCCTGGTATGTGGAGACGGAGCCGTTGGGGATATTCGAGAGAATATTAATGAGGCAAATGAGCAGGGCCTGGGGATCCCGGAAACACTCAAATACTTGGTGCAACTTGAAGTGCTTGTTCTGGATACCTGTCCTGTTTTCGCGAAGCCGCTCAATCGCCCAGACCTTCTCCTGGTGCGAGAGGAACGTGGCCGTCATTGGGCTTGAGGGCAGGATCCAGACCGTGACCACGCCAATCACGATGGTGAGGAGGCCAAAGAGGAGAAACATGATCTGCCAGGATTTAAAATCTTGGCCGTGATAGAACTGGAATCCATATGAAGCGAGGGCGCCGACAATCTGCCCTAGGCCAGTGGACAGATACCAAATGCCCATACGGAGCGGCTGCTCTGACCGCTTGTACCACATGCCAGTGATAAGAATCAGTGCCGGAGCGACGACGGCAACGAAGCAACCTAGCAAGACTCTGAGAGCGGCCAGCGTAGCCCAGTTCTGGGCACCTACGGAGATCCAGTCAGGTTAGCTGAACCGGCTTGACAGCTTTTCATCACCTACCAGCATTTGCTGAGACCACGATACCCCAAAGTATGATATTGGCTCCTAGATATCTAGCCAAGGGAAAGCGCTGCATCAGATACCCAGTGGGGAATTCACAAACGATGAAACTAATATAGAAGATTGTAGCCAACAGGGAGAACTGGTTGCCCGTGATCCCAGTGTCTTGCTTTATGCCCATGACATTAGCGTAGTTGACTGATACATGCCATGTATAGGTGAGCATTCGACTACAAATGAATCAGGGGTTGGGCACTCACGCAAAGTCTTATCCAGATACTGAAGAAAATAGCAACAAGTCAGAAGAGGCATGATGTGCCAGTCAATCTTGCGCAAGAGCCGCTTCTCATCACTGTCTGACATGGAAGGCACCGTCCCTTGGTTGTCAAGGAATTTGAGGGCCGCATCCACGTCTCTGGTCGCAATTCGCTTTGTTGGCTCCCCCTCGTCAACTTGCATGATGCTAGATATTTCTCCATCTCCACGAGGCATTGTGACGGACACGGAAATCTTGGAATGCGAAATACAACAAGACGCACACAGGCACAGGCCTGGGCTGCATCTAGGACCGCGAGAGCCAGTTGCTATTTTATAACGCCTCTGTACGCTGCCAAACCGTGACCGCCCTTCGCGCCGCATCCTGTGGCTGAAACGGATACAACATTGAAGCTCCGGTCAACATTCAGCCAGCCACCCCCGCAAACTAGCGGGCTTTGCGAATGAGCCTAATTTTGGAGTTGGGGTAAGAGTTTCCGATTGACTGGTTGCACCAGACCTGTTATCAATGATCACTTGCTAGGGTCACAAAGTCAAAGCGTCTTCAGGACGTGGCACTCAAAGTATAAACGCGGGGGAAGGCACCTTGAGCTTAATATATTACTTTAAGTAAACTGGCTAAAAAATTAAGTATTCTTGACTTTATATTTTAAAAATATTATCACTTGAGTCTTTTTTCATATAAAAAAAGTTATTTTAAATTTGATAACTTCTGAACTACGTATAAAGAATATAAGATAATAAGAGCAATCTTACCAAGAGCCAAGAGTTACTTAATAAGTAAGTACTAATCTATCGATTATCGCGTCTATCACTAACTTATGGTGTCCAGACCCGCTCCGCCGTTAACGCCCTGCATGTAGATTCATCACGCCCGGCAGGCAGGGGTCCCGAGGACCCCGAGGGCGGCTCAACGTCATAGTTGCGCCCTCGGCATTCGGGATTCCAGCAATAGACTGCAGAAGATAACACCCTTTATCGATTCGTTGAAGTAGAGAATGAACACCCTCGGAACCCCAACAAGCGGTGCTCAGATACTATCCCGACAGAGTTGTGCTTCAAGGTTTAGGGACACCGCAACCCCTCTCCTCCAACAACGCCGCAATACGACGGCCATGGTTCAACAACTTGATGCGGGCAACAATTTCGCCAGATTTCCCTCGCGAAGAAGTGCCATTTATAGCACAGAGGGAATTGTTGCATGCACGCAACCCCTGGCTGCGAAATGTGGCATCGAAATTCTCAACTCTGGTGGAAACGCTGCAGTAAGTTGCGACGACCAACTCTTTCTCACAAATGTATTCTAATGCGAAACCAAAGGATGCAGCCGTCGCTGTCGGTACGTGACGTGTTTGACGCTGCGTGCCACACCGAAACCCAGCAGGCTTACTTGCATAAATAACTAGCTGCCGGGATGAACATGACGGAGCCTTGCTCAACGGGCATCGGAGGTGACATGTTCATGCTGTTCTGGGACGCAAAAAACAAGAAAGTCCATGCGCTCAACGGATCTGGTCGGGCTGGTGGAAAGTGCTCCATCGATTCTATCCGAGACGCCCTCGGTTTACAAAAGAGCTCTCACGACGTCCAGATCCCGTCGGTAAATGTCCACTGCGTGACTGTCCCTGGTGCCGCCGCCGGCTGGGTTGACACTGTCGAGCGCTTCGGTAGCAAGAAGTCGACCTTGTCAGAGATCCTCAATCCCGCAATCCAGCTTGGAGAGAAAGGATTTCCCGTCTCGGAGATTTCGAGCCATCACGTAGGTTCTGCCATACCAACCGCCTCTCCAACGCCCTTTCTAATGTCGAGAGTCTAATAAAATACAGTGGCAAGCTTCTGAGACGCTTCTCAAAAACGCATCGCCCAACTTTGCCGAAGTATTAAAGAGTGACCCGGCCGCAGCAGATGGTTGTAGGGCACCCAGGCCAGGAGAAATAATGGCGAATCCAGCTCTTGCCAGGACCTTTCGTGCACTGGGGGAGCAGGGCAAGCCGGGCTTCTACTCGGGTAGAATAGCTGATGAGATCATCAAGGTCACTAGGGAACTGGGGGGGTTCCTAGAAGCAGAGGACCTCCAGCACCACCTGGACACTGGAAGTGAGGCGACAAAGCCAATCTCACTCAAGTTTAAGGGCCTGGGCCTGGGCGATGATGGTGTAGAGTTGTGGGAGCACCCGCCAAACGGCCAAGGTATTGTAGCGTTGATGGCCCTAGGTATTTTCCAGGAGATGGAGAGGCAGGGCAAGATTTCAGCCTTTGGACCGCAGGATTTCAACTCAGCGCCCTATCTCCACGCAATCATCGAGTCACTTCGCCTAGCTTTTGCAGATGGTAGTTGGTATATTACAGATCCAAGTACTACCAAGGTCCCTATTAAGGGCTTATTGTCGCCAGAATACCTCGCCGAGCGAGCCAAACTGTTTAATCCAGCAAGAGCCACCCATAATAAGGAGCATGGCAACCCCTTTGTGTCCCCAGCCCTCCAGAGCAGTGATACCGTCTACTTTACGGTTTCCGATTCCGAGGGGAATGTGGCCTCGTTTATCAACTCAAACTATGACGGCTTCGGAACCGGTATTGTCCCAAGGGGATGTGGATTCACCTTACAGAATAGGGGGCATAACTTTTCCCTTGATCCAGATCACCCTAATAAGCTGGAGCCACGCAAACGGCCCTATCATACGATTATTCCAGGCATGATTACAAACTTGGCGGATGGGTCCTTGCACTCATCTTTTGGCGTCATGGGTGGATTTATGCAGCCACAAGGTCATATGCAGGTCCTTCTCGGACTTGCCATTGCCGGGCTAAGTCCCCAAGAAGCTCTAGACGCGCCGCGCATATGTGTCGCTGCTCGAATGTTGGAGGAGCGAGTTGAGGATTGGACCGTGAGCGTAGAGGAATCCATGCCGGAGGAGACGATCCAGGGACTCAGGGACCTGGGCCACCAAATCGAAATTGTCACTGGTTGGGACAGGTCACTATTCGGGCGCGGGCAAATCATTAGTCGCAGCCTAGATCCCGTCACCCAAATCCCGGTTTGGTCGGCTGGAAGCGACCCGAGAGGCGATGGTGCCGCATACCCGGCAATTTGACCAGGTGGACTGGACTATAAGGGTTAGGGTCAAGCCCTCTTTCTCTCGGACTTTCCATCTTTCCAACTAGAGTCGTACTAGCAGTAGTTTTGCAACTTCAACATTGTGAAAACGTCCTTAAGGAGAAAGGTCGTCTTGCAAGGCCCTGATAGCCATACAGTACGCCGAGCATGCGGAAAGGCCGTAGTCGGGAATCATCCCCCTTCCGCAACCATGGTTCACTAATCTCAGGAGAGCATATATCTTGTCTCGAGGATCTGTAGCCAAGCCGCCCTTGTGAAGAGAATCAGCCTGCCAAAAAAACTACACTGCACTATAAATTACACTCAAAAACTACATGTAGTGTAGTTTTTCTGTCAATACTCTGCAGTTGACGACGCTATACATAACGGGTTCTCTGATCAGTCTTGAACCACTCAGGGCTTGGAGATAGGCCTATAGTTGACCAGGCTTAACATCTCCCGAGTGATTTTCTAGTAATGCTCACACAGCAACGCAAAGACTTTGATAATTTGGAACGTCTAGCTTCGATAGGTACAGATTGGTGTAATAGGAAGATTGAAGCAGCTTAAAGCTATAACTCTGTAATATCGTTTGGTACTGTGTGTTCACTCTTCCCGTATAGCTACAATCCACTCATCCACCCACTTCCTCATCCATTCTGAACTGACGGGCCCCAGCTTACGCAGAGCCGGGCTTGCCTCGAGGGCCTGCGCGATCGCCATGGGCTGCACAGCAGACGAAGCCGGAGCACTATTGGTGTCTAGGTCGCCCAGCTCAGCTGCCCACAGGGTGCTAAAAAAATCTAGCAACTTGACGGCTGGATTTCTGGAGATTGCTTTATTATCGGCTTGATCCGAGTCGCCGCTCGCTCGGAGGACAGCAATCCAGGTCGCGGGAGGAACCACGTTCATAGTCAAGTGGTGAGCTGCCGCAGCGCTGGTAATAGCGGGAAGTAGTGTGCGCCAGGGAGTCGGGTGCGCATTACGCACGTTGAACACTCTTGCACCGCTGGTAGCCTCTTGTTGCGCTTCTGTTGCTATAGCAAGATCGACAAAAACGTCGGCAAGCAAATCGACGGGCACAAAATCCACTTGGTCAAAGTGCGAACCTAGGCTGTTGGGGACTTGACCAAGGTATAACGAACTAATGACCATGCTCGGCAGCCATTCCCGAGGGTTCCATTGGCCGGGACGTTGTACCGCGCCGGCAACCTGACCTATGCGAATTATAGTTGCCGATATGCGGTTTCCGAAGTGCCGGGCTCCAGCATCCATAAGCAGCTCACCGAGAAATTTCGCTCGCCCGTAGCCGAAAGCTGCGGGCGTGTCGAGGCCATTGAGTACTCTCTCAGGCGCCGGGCCGTTTGTGTGCCCTTCCACCGCGGCGACTGAAGAGACAAAGACAAATCGTGCCCCTGTAGTAGCGGCGGCGAAGGTAAATAGATTCACTATCCCAGCGAGCTGCGGGCGGAAGGCAAGAAGAGGTAGGTTGAAGTTAACAGGCCAAGCAGCGTGAATAATAAGCCCAACCTGGGCACGGAGGTGCTCATAGGTGGCCTCGTCAAGGCCGAGCTGCGGCTGCTGTAGATTAGCCTTGATAAAGGTGACGCGGCCGTTGTCCAGCCTCGTCTCCATGAATCCCGCGGCAGCGAAACTCTTGCCCTGCGCAGCCTGCCCACCATCTTCTGCGCGGTTTAGGCAGAAGATGTGATTAATTTCATGGCGAGTTAACAGATTGTGCAGTAAATAAGTGCCTACTGTGCCGGTAGATCCCGTAAAAAGCACATCAACTCCGGCCTTTTCCTTCTGGCGCTGGCTGGAGTTTGCTAATGCTGGTGACACTGAGACCTGTTGTATGAGTCCGCGGTAGGTAGCTAGCAACATTTCCATGACCTTGCCCTCATTCTGGTCCCCATTTCCCTTTGCAAGAATGCTCTCTGCGAGCCGGGAGATGGACGGGTTCTGGTAGACGGTAGAAAGGGCGAGATCAGGGCGGTAGAGGCTACGTCTCAGGGCACGTGTCAGTCGGAGCCCATGAAGCGAATCCATACCGCGGTCAAAAAAGTCATCTGCGTCGCCAAGATTTGTCCAGCCTGTCACAGCCTGGGCATGTTGTCTAACCAGGCGAACAATACCGTCTTCGCCCAAGGCATGCGGCACTGGCCCGTCAGACCCGTTGATATCATCGCCTAGAACGGCATCGTCTGCAGCAGTGTACAGACTCTCAATTTCCTCGGAATACTGGGCTATACTGGGACCTCTCATATAGGTACCTTTTCCTGACCGAATCAGTCGACGATCTGTCGGAATGACAAGAATAAACGACTTCTCCACGCCAGCATGGGCAGGGGCGCTTTGGTTGGCTTCATCAACGCTGGGCCAGATATGCTCGATCAAAGCTGCCTGCTCTGCTATAGTCAGAGGCTTCTCTGAAGCTGGTTCAACCAAAAGTGCAGCCTGGAACCTGTTGGAGCCGATGACGAGAGCGCCGCTAACTTGTGGGTTCTTGGCCAAAATATGCTGTTCCATTGAAATGGGATTCGTTTTCTCGCCGTTGAGGAAAACAATAATATCATCAGCTCGAGCACGCCAACGCCATATACCAGAAATGTGTGGATGTTTTTCGAATAGATCCCTGGTGCGGTATTCCTTGTCGAGCAAATCTATCCCGGGCACAGTAAAACACGGTTGCGTGTCAGCAAGAGCGATATCACGCCTGACTACCAGCTCAAATATACCGTCAGCCACTTCATCAAAGGCAGCACCAACGCAAGGATGAAACTTGACATAGCTCCATAGCTCCCGTCCCGTCGAGGCGGATGGAAGCAGCTCTGGCGGAAGCAGTTGCGGGACGATACCCGTCTCAGTCGCTCCCCATTGACAGCGCAGGTACATTTTAGAGGCCACAATGTCGCCGAGGTCCTGTGGCAGGTCGCCGCCAATGTACAAAATTGCCTGTAGATGGGTAGAGCAGTATTCAAGCAATTCCGGATTCTGTTTTGGCTTGTTATCATGGCAAGGCACCAGGCAGAGAAGACCAAACATGCTAGACATACTTGGGCCAACTCGGCCACCACTGAGGGGACCAATATTGCTACATCAGCTGGCGTCTGCTTGAGAGCATCCACGACATTTTGAGCCGTCGGGATGGCTGTCACTACTGGAGCAATAACAACGTTACCGTAGGGTATCGCGCCGACAATGAGTTGAGCGAGAAGCGCCCCCTAGAAGAAAGCATTAGCTCGTCTTGTTTGGGGAGTCCAAACAGACACGCACGTGAAATGGAGGCAGTGTCACTATTATACGCTTGCCGTTGAGTAGTAGACGTTCGACAGAGGAGTTTCCTTTGGGTTCGCGATCGTTCTTTGCGTTGACAACTCGTGCACATGTTTCGTGTGTCCATATAATAGGCTTCGGTAGGCCCGTAGTCCCAGACGTGTGCCTAGGAAATTATAAGCGACACAATAAGCGGGAACACGGGTGTCCAGGGAGCTTACATTACGACAAAAGGGTCATTTTGTACCTCCTCGAAGGTCTTATTCCATACATATGTTGGATGCGAACTGGAAAGAAGCTCCTCTACAGATGGCACCGTGAGGTGACGCGCTGGCGCAACGGCATCCAAAACAGCTTGGGCGGGTGGCGAAAGAGTGTTCGTCGTGATTAAAGTCTGGCAGCCGAGGTGATTGAACAAAGCCCGCTGTGCAGGCTGGCTATTTCTGGGAGACGTTACAAAAATCTGAAGCTCCCACCTGGTCAACAAGTCACGCTTGATGGGCGACGCGGAAAGTATCACGAACCACAAAACCAGCTTTCACTGCTGCAAGCACCAGTGCCGAGTAGCGTACATCATTAGGCCCGATGTAAGTCAGCGTTTCTCTCTGGGGTTTGTTGTAGCCCGAGCCATTAAGCTCTTTCACGAGCCACCAAGCTAAGCCATTAACAATATTGGCTAGTTGGGCGTAAGTGATGGATATAACCTTGGATCCTAGTACCCATTCGCCGTACTCTGCATCTGGCATCATGTGCGCCAGTCTATCAACGGCCTGCGGCACCAGATGGTTGTGCTGTGCGATGCGTTCATGCTTGGTCGCCATGGCAATGAGAGTATATGGAGAATGTATTGGAGTCGCAGAGAAGTTGAATTGCAGCTGTAGCGGGAAAACGTCTGGGTTCCATCTATTAAAGCTATCAACCATGAATATATCGCGCGGGGTAAACCCGTTGCTTACCCATCAACATGGGCAAAATTTGAAGTCTGTTGGTCTGCCAATCTATCGAGTCACTCATGGGTTCGAGCTCTTGTTGCTAGCCGACGGTGATTGGGCCAAACAGACACAAGGCAACAGTGCACTGATAAGATGCATAGGCACTTGTAGAAACAATGACTTGACGTCAACTGGTCTCTAAAACGCACCTGGAACAATCGGCAGGAATGCAAGACACACGGCTGACCGGCGCGGACGGAAGATGGCCGATGTCACCTATAAGCTGACAGTTTCATACTCAAGGACATGTGCATATGGTGACGGAGAAGTCGGCACGTAAATCCGACAGATGTCTGGTCTAGGCAGCCAACCTCGCACATGCCACTGCAACTCTCGGTTAGGTGAAGCGCAAATAAATCTGTCATGCTTCGTGTTGTCATGGCTAGTAAATTTCATCTCTTGGCTGCAGTTGGGGGCCGATGGAGTCTCCGCTTTCCATGTCCACCCGTGATATCGGCTCCGCAGCTGGTCTGGTCAAGTTTTTTGTGTCGTCAATCTGATGATTCCGAACGGAAATAATGTCCAAGGCCGCCTCCCATGACATCCTTCTCCACCACGGACATTCCGCACATCCCGTTTTATGGGCGGCTGCCGTTACACCGCAGACCCCGCTGCCCATGTCACCTCGACGTTGGTCGTCGCAGTGATGCCACCCTGTCTCCTGAGCGGCCTCTGATCATCATCCCCGATATACTCAAATCCGCTCTCGCTAATGGACCCGGAGCCAATAGACTTGATGACGGCGCCATTGTGTGGACGTGACGGCTTTTGGAACGCCAATTCTGTTGGCTCTTGCCGATTCCCACCACGGCTGGAAACGCCGCCAACCAGGGGGATCCCGATCTTTTCCAGCAAGGGGCGATAAACCAGCAGGCACGCGGCGATGAGGTAGACCCCCGGCTCGCAAACCGTCCAGATGATCAACTCGACCGCGTGAAAAGTAGGGTCGATGAAGGAGCTCTTGTTGTAAAAGGCGATGAATCGAAGGACCGACGTTATGAGGCCGCTGTCTCCGCCGATGAGTTCTCCAAAGCTGGCAAGCCAGGGATATGTGCGGTTCAAGGACTTACATGCTACCAAAGAGAAATGTGAGAACGAGGACAAGCCTCAGTCTGACGGACGCGTGGAGGCCCCAAACTATCGGCATGGGCAGGACAAGCAACACAACGTCCGTGACGATATTGGGGAAACTGCCCCAGACAAACAAGGCTTCGGTATCGATGCAATGGGCCGCCTGCTCCTCCGCCGTACCCCAATGCGCCGAGAAGGGCGTACAGCCAAACAAGTCGGCGAGACCTCCGCCCACGGATGCGCCGACTAACACGAGCATTGTTGTGTTGATGACCATGTGAATTCCTCGCTGTGGGAACAGGCGCTTGTACAAGATGCACACGGCAAGTTTTGCGAGGCCTTCCGTAGTGGCATACCACGTGGACATGGCGACCAGGTATTTGAAGAAGGCGACGAGAGTTTCGGGGTTCGTTTCGGCAAGATACGCGGCATGATGTCCAACTCCGGCCTGTTTCACTGCACCTGGGCATCTGTTAGTAAAGCCGTGCCCGTCATCCGGTTGACTCCCCAGAACTTACCAATAGCGATGCCGCCAGCGACAATCTGTCCTACCAGAGCCGCGATGATGAGCCAGTCGCCAGAATCAATCTTCTTGGAAGTCAGGCTACGGGCATAGAATCGCAAGGCCACGGCAATAATAGTCAGAGGCGTGAACACGGCTATGAAAACCTCTAGCCGGTAGCCCGTATACTCGGGCGACGTGTTCATCTCGCTTGCCATGACTTTGTACAAATTCGTGAAACCAGAGGCAGAGGCGGAATGACCGATGAGTTGGGACGGTTAGGAACAGCGACGGTTCCGAGAAACTAGTCAAGAATATAACAACGACAGTGAAGGCTGATACGCAGTCCAGATTCTGCCGTGTTAAAATCGGCGCATCGTTTCAAAGAACCCAGTTTGTTTTGTCTCTAGGGTGCGTCAGGATTAATATGAATAGGGTAGAGGACATTGACAACAGACTCGAGAAGACATCGCAAGTCGATCAAGGTACGTGGGAAACTATTATGTGTCAACTCGTCAGAGGTACGGTGTGAACACCACCAGGAAAAGGCATCACTGTATCATTGCATGGGTGTGTACGTATTAGTCCGATGTATTCATTCTTGGACGCCCTTGACAGGTACAGTGCAACACGACCACGGGATATGTTCAAGGTTGTTCCATGGTCAGCGGCTACCCGTCGCAAGTGCACCCCGGTTCTTCGGAAAAGCGATACGTAACATCAAACTTGTTTGGGTACTCGGTGCCTACCGTCTTATTTCCCACCATTGCTGGTTAGCTGGTTGACCCATCACCACAGCCTTTAGATGCTGCAGAAGTCTTAGTCTTACCACGGAGTCGTACCGCAGGCTAGCTACGACAACACATGTGGCAGGGGCTCGCAAATACGACGCGATCGCGGCCGGGCGGCAGCACGATGTAATACGGAGTACAACCCGGTACTGTTGACGGTAAGCAAGCAAATAGCCCAGGACGGCGAGGGATATCAATGCCGAGCCAACCTCATCAACAAGATTCCCACGAAGCAGCAACTTACATTCATCTCAGAATTGCAGCGGACACAATCAACATCGAAGGTCTTGTCAGCAGCAGATGGAAGAAAGATGCCGATCGAACCAATAGCCATCGTAGGTGCCTCGTGCCGGTTGCCGGGTAGTTCCAATAGCCTCGACTCACTATGGGAGCTGCTGGCTGATGGAGGCGAGGCTTGGTCATCCGTGCCAGCAGACCGCTTCAACGAGGCGGCTTTCCATCATCCCAATGCCAGTGACCCCAACGGCACAAACAACCACCAGGGCGGTCACTTCATCGACGGCGATATTCGCGACTTTGACCATGCGTTTTTCCACCTCTCGCCGCAACATGCGGCCGCCATGGACCCCCAGCAGCGCATTCTGCTCGAGCTGGTCTATGAGGCGTTTGAGAGTGCCGGTTGGGCTCGCGAGGCCTATGCTGGCTCTCGAACGGCCGTCTTCGCCGCCATCTTTGGTACTGATTACGACAGGAATCTCTGCAAGGATGTTCTCGACCTGCCCGTATATCATAGTGTCGGCACAGGCATTGCCATCCTCGCCAACCGCATTTCGCATGCCTTTGACCTCCGTGGCCCGTCCCTGACTCTCGATACGGGCTGCTCGGGCGGGCTCGTTGCGCTACACGAAGCGTGCCAAAGTTTACGAAATGGCGAGTCTGACGCGGCTCTGGTCGCTGCTGCCAACTTGCAACTCATGCCTGATCATTATATTGGTATGAGCAGTCAGCACATGGTTAGCAGCACGGGGAGATGCTACCCTTTCGACCTTCGCGGTGACGGTTATGGCCGCGGTGAAGGGTTCGTCGTCGTGGCCTTGAAGCGCTTAAGTGATGCCCTCAGAGACCAAGATCCGATCCGATCCGTCATCCTCAACAGCGGCATAAACCAGGACGGCTACACAGCCTCGGGAATTACGCATCCTAACCGTGTCGCTCAAGCTGACCTCATCCGCGACACCTACGACCGTGTCCATCTCCACCCTCAAGACACCGCATATGTGGAAGCCCACGGCACCGGTACTGTCGCTGGGGACAGTGAGGAGTTGGCAGCCATTGCGGAAGTCTTTGCGGGCCGGGATCGATCTCTTCCCCTGCATGTCGGCTCTAACAAGGGAAGCATCGGGCATACCGAAAGCACCAGCGGTCTCGCTAGCCTTCTGAAGGCCATTTTGATGCTTGACCGCCAGGTAATCCCCCCTGTGGCTGGTTTCACTACCCCTAAACCTGGGTTGCCGCTTGATCGAATCAAAATTCCGACACAGCAGCTTCCGTGGCCGCTCACAGAGGGCATGGTCCCGCGCATCTCGATCAATAGCTTTGGCTATGGAGGAACCAATGCCCATGCCATTGTCGAAAGGGGGCCGCGAACATATGATGCATCTTGTGGCACTACGTCGACAAACTCTCCCCGTCTCTTCGTCCTGTCCGCAAATAACCAGGGCTCACTGAAGTCCTTGCTCGAGAGTTATGTCAATTGGATCCAGCAACACCCAAAAATACCCCTGGCTGATATATCCTATACCCTCTGCCACCGCCGTTCCACACTTCCTTGGCGCTTCAGTTGCGTAGCAGACAACGAATCCTCGCTCCTAGACACCTTGGAGCGAGGCGTCAACTTGATATCGACCAGACCGCCTCCGTCCAAGAGACAAGTAATATACGTCTTCACCGGCCAAGGTGCGCAGTGGGCCGGAATGGGCCATGAGTTGCTGCTCGAAACAACGCCCTCTTCGATATTCCGTGACTCTATCCGCATCTCACGGGATATACTCAAGGAGCTCGGCGCAACCTGGGACCTTGAGGCTGAACTTCTTGCTCAAGACGGCGGCGGCCGCATCAACAAGGCTGAACTAGCACAACCAGCCACTACCGCGGTACAGATTGGTATCGTGATGCTGCTCCGTTCCCAAGGCGTGCGGCCCTGGGCCGTAGTAGGCCACTCCAGTGGCGAAATTGCAGCTGCGTATGCCGCTGGCCGGCTCTCACATCACATGGCTCTCCGCGTTGCATTCCATCGTGGCTTCATGCCCGGCGTGTCCAAAGATCGCGGCCTCCCCCCTGGTGCAATGCTCTCCATAGGACTAGGCCAGGGCGATGCCGCTCCATATCTCCATGACTTGACCCACGGCGAGGCAGTCATCGCATGCATCAACAGCCCCAATAGCGTTACTGTGTCTGGTGACGCTGCCGCCGTTGATGAGGTAATGGCACGAATTATAGCCCGCGGTGATGGCACCTTCTGCCGCAAACTACGTGTCGACACAGCTTACCATAGCCATCATATGCGCGCTATAGCTGATGAATACCGAATAAGACTAGGTGACCTGGATCTTGGTATTGATGAGCCTATTTCGGCACCAGGTGGCCTACGTGGCAAAGAAGAAGTGAAATACTTCTCCTCAATTAGCGGACTGTCTTGGGTGTCGGATTTTGCCGCATCCTACTGGGTTGACAACCTCATATCTCCCGTGCGTTTCTCTGATGCCATACAGACTGTCGCACGAGAGCATCACAAACACAATGGAGGCCTCGCTCTTTTTGTCGAGATTGGTCCGCACGCCGCTCTGGCCGGCCCTATCCGCCAATGCCTTGCAGCCTCCAATGTGCCCAAGCTTGAGTATAATTACTTGTCAGCACTGAAGCGAGGGACTGGGGCCGTTGAAACTATGCTGCAGGTCGTTGGCCACCTCTTTGAGCGTGGTGTCAGAGTCAACTTTGATGAGATCACTTCATTAACGCCTGGATTCCACACCGCTGCCGTCCGGCCGGACCTACCATCGTACTGCTGGGATTACTCGAGCAAACACTGGCACGAGTCGCGACTAAGCCGTGAGTACCGCATGCGCCGCGAGCCGTATCATCATCTGTTGGGCGTGCGTATGACCGAGTTGGCGTCCATGGAGCCGCGATGGCGACACATGGTAGGCTTGGCTACCCTACCGTGGCTGGCTCATCATATCATCGACGGCTTAATCATCTTCCCAGGAGCGTGCTACGTTTGCATGGTTGTTGAGGCTGTGAGGCAACTTGCAAAAGAGCAATTTTCCGAACAGGCGCTCGAGGCTGTCTCTCTACGCGACGTCTTGTTCCTCCGAGCCCTGGTAGTTCCGGACGCTCCGTCACGCGTGGAAATGCAACTAAGTCTCAAGCATCGAGCAGATGCCTCTCCGCTTAGCTTTACTTTCTCCGTCACTGCTCTGTCCGACGGCAAATGGCATGTGTTTTGCACGGGAGTTGTGGAAGGTGTCATGGCTCTTGACAAGCCAGAGACAGAACCTGTGATGCTTGACCCCCACCCCAAGCAGGACTGGTTAAACGGAATTATGGTGATCCCTGAGGAGCTTTACAATGAGATGACCGCGGATGGTAACACGTATGGGCCATCATTCAGGGGCCTAAGCTCCCTAACAACGTCGACGGATGGCTTAAGGGCGGCCGCAGTAATCGAGGTCCCTGACATTGCCGCCAGTATGCCAACACAATACCAGGCGTCCCATATTCTACACCCAACAACTCTAGACAGCATGTTTCATGTGGGTATCCCAATGATGAAACGGCGGCATGGTTCCGGATCTGTTATGCCTGTCCACATCGGGGAACTCTTGATTTCAACCCAGACACCTGCACTAAACAGCCAGGGCTCCAAACTCGAGGTCTCAGCAAAGCTCACATCCAGCCACTTCCGGGCAAGCAATATAGATATGACCGTAGTCTCGGGTGGCTTTCCGGTTATTTATGCTTCAGCAATCGAGTCCCGGAGCTTGGCATCCCATGCGGATGGAGCCCATGGCACACAAGACGAGCACGGCATTTGTTACGAGCTGGCATGGAGATGTGATTTGAACTTCCTACGCACTAGCGATCTCACTAGAAGTTCAACTTTGGCTGATCTAGTGTCTTTTATATGCTTCAAGACTGCAAATCTGTCCATTGCCGAGCTTGGGGAGAGCCCGGGGGTTCTGGCGCCGGCGTTCCTGGCCGCTGTTGGCGTACACAGAGGTACGGTGACCTCATACGATGTTGTAGAGAGGGGAAACAAGCCCATTGATGAGGGTTGCAAACGTTTGATAGGGTACCAAATTCGACGGAGAGCATTGGATCCAGCCAGCAGTCTTGAATCTCAGGGCTTCGCACACAATACGTATGACGTGGTTCTGGCGTCCGATCTTGGGTCTCTCTGTTACGTATCGACTCTTGTAAAGAACGATGGCGTAGTAGTTATCGTGCTGAAACCGGGCTCGGATGACAATTGGCAGTCTACCCTTCGAAAAACTTGGCCTAGCCATAATGTCCAGCTAACTGTCGTGAATTCTGTCAATGGTAATCGAATTATCCTTGCGCGAAATGACAAGACAAAACATTCGCATTCGTCCTCGCGTGTCCATATTCTTACACACTCAGCCCTACAGACGACACCATCATGGGCCACTGCACTCATAGGCAAGCTGCATGAGACGGGATATGAAATTAGTTCTGGAAGTTTGAGCCAGGATGTGATACAGAGGAGTAGCGATGCGAGAAACACATGCATCATGGTAATCGACGACCTGGCTCAGCCAATTCTCTCCGACCGGGCCTGCTTCAACTCTGCCATTACACTGCTCCGACAGGAACACCGAATTATCTGGCTTAGCTTGGACAGCCCATCCTCGATGCACCAGATCACTGGCGTCGCGCGAACTGCGCATGCTGAGAATGATAATCTCCGTCTCACTGTAGTCCATGCCGCCCTCGAAGCGATTGGAAGTCCTGCATTGGTCGATTTACTCTGCCATTGTCTGGCTTATGCTCCTACTCGAGACTCTCTTGCGCATTGTGAACGGGAATATCGTGTCAGTCGGGATGCTGCAGTGCTTGTCCCACGCCTACGAAGCAGCGACTGCTTAAACCGCGCCATCCGAGCTTCAGAGGAAGCCTCCGAGCCTAGCAGCAACATTGAAACGGAACCATATTACTATATAAACTCTACGAGGCGCTTAGCTCTGGGCCCAGTCCAAAGCTCAAAAGGCGACGGCGACATTGTTTTCATCGACAGTCACACGGTGGAGTTGGCGGAAGGACAAGTCGAGGTCGAGACGGAGGCGTTTGTGTTGTCCAAGTCTCAGAATCTGACGAGTTATCAACTAGGGGAGTACTCAGGTATAGTGAGACGTGTAGGCAAAGGCGTACGAGATTTCAGTCCAGGAGATGCCGTGGTCGCGCTCGCGCTCGATGGAGTTGTCGGAGCCAACCATGCCCGGGTTCCCTCCTCACATGTTAGTCGACGACCGGACAGTTTGTCACCCGCTGTTGCTGCCGCTCTCTTTCTTCCTACCATAGCTGCCAGTTATGCCATTCATCATCTTGCCCAGATTTCGAAAGGAAAATCTATCGTACTCATCCACGGCGTCCTGACCGATATTGGACGGGCGAGTGTAGCAGTGGCTCGAGTCCTTGGCGCAACCATCACTGCAACAGCCATCAGCCGACAAGAGGCCCTAGAAATTACTCGACAGCTTAACATTCAACTCGAAAACATCATCGTCAGCCGTCCTTCACTGCTGCGGCCACAGTTGGACGAGCTTTTCCAGCTAGACGCTATAATTCACATCAGCGAGGATTCTGTTCCTGCTGCCGCATGGAGTTGCCTAAAACCCTTTGGACAGGTAGTTGTTTTCAACTCGTCTTCCTCCATCACGTTCCCTTCACCGCCGCCTGAGAATGCCACCATACATTATTGCCACATCACCAATCTTGTTCAAGCGCAGCCTGACCGCTTGGCGGATCTAGTATCCCTAGCCACCCCAGCCCTACAACGAATCCCGTTTAAAGGCATAGACCTGTATATCCAAGATGTCGCCCAGGTTCGTGAGGCCATCCACCTGGTCAGACAGGGTGGAAAGGTTATCCTGCAGGCGTCTCCAAGCTCTCTTGTGCGCACAGCCATCCCCTCGAGCGTCAGCATGGACTGGGAAGCAGCGGATGCTGCTTATGTTGTTGCAGGAGGTATGGGAGATCTCGGCAGGCGTCTTTTGTTGCTCATGGCACGTCGTGGCGCTATGCATCTTGTCACACTTTCCCGACGATCCATTGAACCGGAAGACCACCGCTCGTTTCAGGAGCAGCTCAAGCTCGTCCAACCAGGCTGTCGTCTATATTGTTTAGTGTGTGACATCACTTCTGAATCCAGCGTGCAAAATGCAGCAGACACCCTTACCCGAACAGGTGTCCCCCCTGTGCGAGGTGTCATTCAGTCTGCAGTCACTCTTCACGTAAATACATCCCCTTTAACTATCAAGTCCTCGAAACGCAAAGCTAACACATACAGGATCGCACCCTGGAGACCATGACCTTCGATGACTTCTTCGCGGTAGCCCACGCTAAGGTGGACGGCACCTTGGTCCTCGAGAGGGTTTTTGCATCTCCTCATCTGCACTTCTTTCTCATGCTCTCATCTGCAGTCAACATAACTGGTGCCAGTGGACAGGCTAATTACAATGCCGGCAATGCCGTCCAGGATGCCATTGCGCATGATCGCGGACCTGGTTACCTATCGATGAATATTGGGTGGATCGAGGACGCCATCAATACATCCAATAATAAAACCATCCTCCAAGGGCTATGGCGTACCGGCTTAAAGCCCATACTTGGACAAGAGCTGTCTCGCTATTTTGACCATTTGCTTGGGGCCGCATCCAGTCACTCGCGTATGCGTCAAGCCATTATTGGCTTCAACGCGGCGTCACTTTCGCATACATCAGCTAGCAACAGCAATGTCCATTCAGCCATGTTTTGCCATATACGTGGCTCTTTAGCCGCAGAGGAATCGTCATCGTCCACGAATAGTGTACGATCCTTTGGCGATGTCGTGGAAGGCGGTGACCCTGATACCATTATCGACTTCATTGGTAGTGCCATTACTCGTCGGCTCATGACACTCATTTCAATGGATGATGACCAGATCAAGGATAGGAATGGCTCCATTCTAGATCTCGGTTTAGATTCACTTGTTGCTATCGAATTGCGCAATTGGATCACTCGCGAGTTCAAATCACCCTTGCAATCGTCTGAGATCCTGACAGACCAGCCCATACGTGATCTTGCCGAAAAAGTCGCTTCTCGCTCGTCTTTGCTAGCATCTGGATTGGACAAGGAAGCCACTGCAGACAGCTTAGAAAACGGCGATGCTGAAGATCATCATTCAGCAGGGGCTGTAAGGCCTTCAACATCAGCACACTCAACTGTCAAATATGTTTCAGAAAAGCTACCGCCTTTGCCTCTGCCTCCGCTTTCAGATACCCTCCGCCTCTTTGAAGACTCTCGACGCGCTATCGATACAGCCACCCATCGCCGCAATACTAGCGATGCTGTGCATAATTTTCTCGGGGGCCCTGGGCCTAGACTATATAAAAGCCTCCAAGAGACAAACTCGGATGTCATTGCGGACACCTACGATCGCCAAGTGTATCTAGACCGCCGTGAACCGCTTCCAGAACAGGGTCCGTTTATCTTTATCCATTCAATACAAGCCCCCGTACACTCGCAAGCAAGGCGTGCTGCCATCCTGACTATAGCCGCCTTCGACTTTATCCGTCTCTTGGCTCGCGGCGACATAGCTCCTGATACGCTCCACGGTGAGCCGATTACAACGGAAGGACGTAATTGGCTTTTCTATGCCACACGTCGACCTGGCATCGGCGTAGACCGTATGGAGCGCCATGTCCCTAACCATACCGTAGCCGTACTCCGTCGTGGGCATGTTTTCCAATTAAGACTTCCAGATGTCGAGCAAGCGCTAGACATGTTGGCAGTCACGAGAGTCTATGATGATATTCTTACGGCATCATGCGACGCCATTCCGCCCGTTTGCACCCTCACTGCCGACGAACGAGACTCATGGGCATCGGTATAGTTGTTCCCTCCCTGGCTTGCCTCCAGTTTCTTTCAGTTGGTTGTACTAACTACCTTGACCAAAGTTCCGGCTAGACCTTGAACGTCACCCTCAAAATGCCGCGGTTCTGGCATGTATTGATACGGCCGCATTTGTCATGTGTCTTGATGATGAGTCACCGACTAACTCTGGAGAAAGATACACGCAATTTATGATTAATGGGGCGCACCGACCCTTTGCAAATCGTTGGCTGGATAAAACTCTCCAGTTTGCTGTTACTGCCAACGGCATATCAGCTGAAATATATGAACATAGTAAGCTCGACGGTATAGACACAAATCGTCTGCATGCTCATATCGCTCGTGCTATTCTGGCTCACCCACCGAGTGAAACGGCAGACATTTCGTCTGTTTCCTCACCCTATGCAGTCCAACAACTCATGTGGGAACCAAGCTCTGCCACGCTGCAACGTATTGAACATGTCCGGGCCCAATGCCAGGTATATGGACCTCTCGATCACCAGGTATTCGATGTTGCCAGCCTCGGTTTTCGTTCCCTGCGTGGCTTTCGCTTGCAGCCAAACGCCACTGCACATCTCACTGTTCTTCTTGCCCTTTATCTTGTTGACGGAGAAATTAGGCCGGCCTGGGAAAAAGTGTCTCTCGGGACTTTTGCTCGCGGCCGAGTAGAGTGGGTGCAGACCGTCTCTCCAGCCACGCGCGCCTTTGTAGAGGCGGCAGCAGCTGGCTATATAGATTCAAACAACAGGACTCGAGTCCGTGCTTTATTACACCAGGCCACGTCGACACATTCGCGTGCCCTGGTCGCAGCAGGTCGCGGCCTCGGCGCTGTGCGAGCTTTATACGCCCTTCGAGGGGCTGCCCAAGAACAGGAGAAAGAACTACCAGAGCTTTTCAGGACACATTCCTGGGATGCCACGCGCCGCGGCGGTCCAGGTCAAGATGTCAAGCTTGGCTTCATGCGGCTGGCGCCTGATGACGATACTAACGGCAATGTCGGGGCCACACCTGGAGATGATGATATCAACGACCACTGGGACGAGGCTGGCTTCCTAGTATGTGGAGAGCGTGGTGTCTATGTTCACTGTAATGTGTGGGAGAACCATGCCCGATTTGCGGTCTCGGGCCGGCCAGCATATGTAACAAAGTTATGTAAGGCAATGGGACGTGCAAGCTATATAATTACCAGCCTGCTAGACGATCCCTCGAAGTGTCCTACATAGTGTAGTAATAAAAAAAGCTTCATTTGCATCAAATTGACCGCGAACATCTTGTGTAGGCAGTGTAGGTAGCATGAGATGTGCAGAATTCATTCATTCTCGTGGACTCGCAAGGAGTCCAGCATTACTTAGCAAGCACGCCAGCCTGCCGATATCGATCTAGGCTGCGTATTGTGCTCACGGCGAATACGGAGTATTACAGGCGAGATCAAATACGGCACAATCTCCGATCCTCGGTAGCCTTCCAATACTCGTCGCTCCCAACGGCGGCATTGGCCCAAAACACGTGCCTTGGATCATACTTGGTCTTGACTGCCAACAACTCGTTGTAATTCGAGCCGAAATAATCCTCCTTCCAATGCGGGTTATCCCACGTCGCCTCATTCATATACGTCCCTGCCCCAGGCGTGATAGCGCGGAGGTCCTCCTGCCACGCGTTGAGCTGCCTGTAGTCTGCGAGGATATTATCCCATGTGGACTCCTGGGGCAGCGATCTCGCAAAGGTTGTGGTGAAGAGCGAGTCACGCCAGGAGGGCAAAACAGCGTTGTGGATATGGTTCACATTGGTGACGTTGGCAGCGACAGACAAGATAACCGCGCCTCTGTGGGCGATGTCGCGGAAAGTATTAACAAGCGCGGGGAGCCCCGAAACCTCATCCTGCACTCCTGAACGCGGGATGAGGCGGCCGCCGAGGGTGATATTGCTGGCGTAGGTCTGCGTGGCCCAGTGGCTGTAATGCTCGGCAAAGTTTTTATGGACATTGCTCCGGTAGCTGCCGGCCAACGAGATATTGAGGTCGGAGAGCTGGGTGACGAATGGTGCCATGGCAGCGTTAACAGTGTCTGTTGTGTTTGTGTCAGGTAGTGTGGCAAACTCAAGCGCAAACGCCTTGGCCGTGATTGCAAAGACGGTGGTGATGCCCCTATGAAAAGCATGCAAGACGAGCAAGTGCCGTAGCCACGCCGTGATGCCGCCCCAGAACACCGCGTCGTTACCGGGGTTGGTAAAGGAGAAGCCGGCGCCGACTACGGGACCGTCGGCGTGTGCCCGGACCGTCATGGAGAGGACCACGGCAAAGTTGCCGCCTCCACCGCCACTCAACGCCCAGAAAAGGTCCGCGTGCTCACCATGGCCAGTGAGCGCCAGATGCTCGCCCGAGGCCGTCACGACCTCCCATTCCAGGACCTGGTCAGCAGCGAGGCCGTATGCCGCACCAAGGGGCCCATGGCCACCGCCCTGGCTAAAACCACCAGCCAGTCCAACGGTGGGACAAGAGCCACCGACGACTCGATATCCGCGAGCGCTGGCTGCCATGTACACTTCCGAGTACTCGACGCCGGCGCCCACGCGGACAGCCGGCCCGGTGTAGAGCGGACTGGCGTAGTCGAAAAATTCCACTTGCTTTAGATTGTGCATCCACAGTGCCAGCGATCCCCTACCGGAGGAGCGTCCTAGAAAGTCGTGTCCCGTATTCTTGATGCTGAGGCGTATATTATTGTCCTCTGCGAACCGGATGCCTGTAATGGCATCTTCAGCGCACCTAATATCGATAGCGTAGGACGCGAGATTGCCCAAGGTGCAGGGCATTTCCGGATCTAGGAACGGGCTGCAGGAATTATTGTTCCAGTAAGGAGACATGATATTGACGGGGTCATTTACACTGCATAGGTATTAGCGGTCGTATATAGAGAAAAACATATATATATACTATAAGAGTAGTTCCATGAATTATATTTCGGCATGACTTACAACGGCTCTAGCAGCGTCCACTCACTCCGAATTTTGGAGCATTCTCTACTATTTATCTTGGGTTCGTGGCAGTTTTTGCCTAAAGGAACCCCGCGAATAAGCCTACCTCCTAGTGTTTGGTTCAGTTTGTGCCAAGCCGTGTGGCTAGGCCACTGTGCGTCACCTGGGAGGTAGTGACACTTGGAACCATGATGTGAGGCGGTATTGTTCGAAGTTGAGCCGACTGGCGACGCGCCCACTACGGACAGTACAGCTATGAAAGCGGCCACTGCTACGAGATAGAGCATGGTATGTAGTGGCACGGTATGTAGTACTGGGCTCAAGGTGGCCTTTTCAGTGCTGATGGCGGAGCTGGAGGCCATGTCACTACATATGTACTTTTTGTATCTATCACCCACTCAGTCTACCAGCGTATAATAAGGCACGAATACGAGTCCTTCAAACCTCTAACCCCGCTGGGCTGCTGTGAACTATTGCCGCAGGGGCATGTAATAGAACATCGGGTTGCAACCGTAAGGTGGGGATGGAACTTTTGCCTTTTGGGGGTCAAGTACCACCCACACCTTTAGCCGTAATACCTCTTGACGCCGCCTATCTTGCGAAGCAGTGCGATTGGAAATTTTGTTGACCCCAGGACTTACCAAGGGTGTGATTCCCGGAATTAGGTTTACTTTTTTAACCTTAATTTTCATTTTTAGATTATTTTATTTTATAATATATTA
>NW_011942164.1:18727-21437 GCF_000187425.2 Metarhizium robertsii ARSEF 23 | reverse complement strand
CTTGTGGGAGATATATATATGTAAGAGCAGCAACTTATAATTGGTTATGTTAGGTTTTAATAGCAGAAGAATAACTTAGATACAGGATTAACTTAGAATACAGGAAAAACCTTACAAATATATACTGTGTATATAGGTATTTTAGGTTTTTAGCGTGACTTAGCGTAAATTATAGCCGCGAAGTTAGTAGGTTTACGCGATAATATACAAGGTTTAACTATATAGGTTTAACTATATAATAGTAGCTAAAATTATTATAAGGTAGCTATAACTAATAGGCTATAGCACGATACTAATTACGCTAGTATATTTAACGTGTTATAATATATAAATAGTTTACTTTTCTAGTTTTTTACTATTCTTAGCCTAGTATAGCCTAATACTGTTTTAGATTTTACGCTTATATAATACTAGTATTATGCGTGTAATTTTATTTAACTACAGAGCGAATTAACCAAATATTAACATTAACATTAATAATAGTTATTATTAATTATAGTATTATAGTAAAAATTACAGAGTTATATATTATAGCTTATAAAGGATATTATAGGTCCTAATAATTAGTGTTTGTGTGCGCGTTTGCACCTAATAAAACGCTGGCCCTATTAATATTCGCAGCCTGTAGACTAAATGCTGCTTATTCTCCTCCTTACTTAGCGCGTTCTCCTCCTTACTCTTTTTTCTCTTTTATACTACTATGCTTATACTTTTATCTCTTAGTGCCTTATATATTTACCCGGCCTAGAACTTATCCCCTTTTATTAAGAATTAGTGCTAGAGTTAGCTAATTCCCTGGTAGTTCTCTATTACCTCTAGAGTTAGTCTGTTTAGCACGCTAACGTGTACGGTATAGTATAGCCGCGCTATCTTCCTGTTATATATGCTTTATAAATCCCAGATAATATTCCAGCTACCTTAGACGTTTAGCTCCTTACCTGTTATTTAGTTTATTTTAATTCCCTTCTTGTCCTTATTATCCCTGGCTATACTATTAATTTACCTAATTCCTAGTTCTTAGATTCTTCTCCTAAACTTAATTGATATTACCTGGTATTAACTAATACCTAGCCTTATCTTAATCTCTGCTTATAGTATACGCGTTATAATTGACTTAATTGTTTTATGCCCTAGAACTTTATATTACTGTTCCTTTATAAAAACTTTAAGTAATCTTCTTATAGTTCTGGTAATTTATACTTATATTATAGCTTTCTTTCCGCCGGTAATAGCCACGTAATATACGCAATTATTATTCGTCTAATTCAGTCTGGTAGTAACCTTGCTACTTTGATAGGGCAAAACCCACACACATAATAAAGCCAATCCAGGAGTCGTAATACCTCACAATAAGGTCACGATTCAGGATAAGTTAGTTAATCGTAAAGATATTCCTTCTAAAGGAATTATATATAAATAAGGTTATAATAATTAAATAGTTTAAATTACTAAACTTAAAGTATTATTAAAACCTTTAATATTAAGGTAAAAAGTAATCCTTTTTTATCTAAAGATTATAAGTAATATTATAAGTTTAAAGATAATAATTAAAAGGGATTATAGCCTTAATTATAGCAAATATAAAAGACTAATTAAATAGTTTAAATTAATAAGTTTAAAAGGTAGAGTTAAATAGCTATAAAGTAAAAAGCTTATTAAATTAAAAATATAGGTATAAGGCCTCTTTTTTATACTAGTAAAATAATATAATCAGTTAGTCCACCCAGTTTTTCTCCCCATTCCGTGTGGTCATTTGCCGCCACACACTACTACCTGACTTGTCCCGCGAATCGCCTTTATCTTATCACGGTCAGTGACGAGCATTACCTGGCCGTTGTACAGAAAGACGTTACGCAGTAGTTGCCACGTGTTACAGTGCCGTAGTGTTGAATCCCTTGCCTTAGCAACTTAACAGGTGCTTGAAGTATTTTATTTTATAGCCTCGCCTGAAAACTAGAAGCTATATCAAGGGAAAACGATGGAACTAGTAAGCTCGAATAATAGGGTAAAAGACAGCTAAGCAATATTGAAAGATAGGGATAATATTATTTAAGCAAGGTTTGCCTCTCCCTTTTACAAGTGCGAGATACAAGCTAAATAAATACTAGCAATTTCCTAGCGAGATATAATAGTTCCCGTCGACCTAACTGCACCTTAGACCAGGAGATAGTACGCACTCGGCGCACATACTTGCAATTACTTTGCACTTCAGCTAGCTTTAGCTAAGCTACAATACAAATTCGGCTATTATCCTCCAATTTTAGCCAAATACCAATTTACTTGTTCGTAGGAAGAGCTTACTGTATCTTCGAGAAATCTTTTATTGTTTCTCGTTGCGGTAATTTCTTTGCAATTTCCACACTTAAAGTATATATATATTAGTATATTACTCTAGCCAATTAAATATATAAAGGTAGATATAACTTACACCGCCATGGGGTAAATATACCTTCCCCCGCCATGTTCTTCGCAAGTAGAGATAAGTATATCCTTAGGAGCTTTCTTAGGCTGTAAATATTAGTAAGTATAAGTTATAAAACTTATAAAACAAAAAGGCTACTTACTGAGTTTTTAAACAAACAATAAATACCAGCTTCCTATTATTTTTTAAAGTTGTTTTATTAGTATAATATTTCCTATTATAATATTTAAGATCGATAGTATATTAACTTACATAATTAAATTCCTTGTCGGATAATTACGTTAGTGT
>NW_011942164.1:18451-18668 GCF_000187425.2 Metarhizium robertsii ARSEF 23 | reverse complement strand
CTCGTTTAAAAATAGTATCGAAAGTTGGCAACTTACTTCGCGATTCGCTACCAGGTAAACCTATAATCCAGTATATTAGCTTAGTATAAGTTATAATTATATATATAAAAACCGGGAGGTATATTTACTATGTCGGTCCACTTATAAGCAAATAATGTAAGCGATTTCTAATATATAATAAAGTTTATACTATAGATTTACTTACTGCTTCCTATTT
>NW_011942164.1:0-18418 GCF_000187425.2 Metarhizium robertsii ARSEF 23 | reverse complement strand
AATTCCTCTAATAATAAAATATACTACTTTACCTTATATTCACAAGATAGAATTTTTTCCTTATACTCAGCAATAACTGTTAGGGCTTGTGGTACAGTCTAGGGTATAAATATAATTAGTATTTTACTGTAAATAGTAGTCTTATAAAAAGAGTTTATATTACCATATTTTGGTGATTAATTTTTTCTGGCTCTGGAAATATACTAAAAATCCAAGAGGTATCATCCTCTCTCTTCTTAGCTAGTCCCGCAAGAGCTAGTCCGGTAAAAGCGGTAAGAGTAAGAAACTTCATATTGGGTTTATCTTATTTGACGTAAATTTAATCAACGATTAAAAAGGCCGGTTTTTTCTTAATTTTTAAAAAGCAAGATAGCTGTAAAAATTAGAATTAGCAACTGCGGATTATAAGACCTTTAAATATACAAGTAAAATAACCTTAGCATAAACGCCAAGGTTTTTTTTAAAATTACAAAACTTAAAATTTAATATAATTACTTTTACTACTATACTATTTTATGCGGCGGAGCTAGCAGCTTATAAGTAGCCTTAAATAATCCAATTAAAAATATACAAGTCAGTCCATAAAATAAGGATCTGAGTCAGTTACCAGCAATTGATTGGAGCTAGCAGCTTATAAGTAGCCACAAATAATCTAATTGAAAATATACGAGTCAGTTTATAAGATAGGAATTTGAGTCAGTTACTAGTAATTGATTGGGCTAGCAGCTTGCGAGTAGCCACAAATAATCTAATTGGAATATGCAAGTCAGTTTATAAGATAGGAATCTGAGTCAGTTACTAGCAATTGATTGGCAGATAATGCAAGTATTGCCGCTATACCCACTTCCTCACGAGTCAATCGAAGGATAGTATTAGATCCCCGTTATGTGATAACTTGATAAGACGCCAACTTAGGTAATGAGAACACTGATTCTCGCGCAATCTTGCAGGAAGCGAACATTTAAGACTGTGTTACACGGTTGGCACACAACAAAGGGCGTTGGGCCAACAAAGGTTACACAACAACAAAGGCAACGGTCACGAGGCCCGAAGTCGGCTACAAGCGAGGGCTGCCTCAGGCACACAGCCCTCACCGACTTCTTGTATTTATAGGGGCCTTTGGCCCTCTAAGGCCTCGTATAAAACTAAGGACCTTTGATAACCCAAAGACAATTATTATAGATTGAATTGAACCCTCTGTTCCAAGCCCAGTTATCCTGCCCTTGTCACAGACTGAGACAGTCTACCTCCGTTATCACTCACATAGGACAATGTTTTGTGACTATTATCAAACAGGCTACCTGCGTACGAGTTTTTTCTGTAATATAGCTTCTAATTCGCGGAACGGCTTCATTCGTATCTATCTACTCAGCTCTTATCAACACTGCATTTGCTTTAATCTATTCCTAATCCTGTGTGGGTGCCTTGACGCCTAGGAGCTTTTCGCAGTTCTTGTACGCGATCAAGGCCAAGTCCTCCTCCGACAACAACCCACTCTTTTCCAACTCTTGGAACCACTCCAAGCCTCTTTCATTCATGGTAAATGGGTAGTCCACGCTGTATAGGATATGGTCAATCTTGGTATTTGCTAGAATGCAACGCATGGGATCCAGGCTCCACACGCCAGAGGTCGTGATCCAGATGTTCTCATCATACACCTCTGAGAAGGTTCGGCCCGTTTTACCTAGACGATGGTCCTGCTCGCGAATCCTGTCCAGCATGTAGGGAATCATTTCTCCAAAGTGGCCGATAATAATCTTGAGTTTGGGAAACTTGTCAAACACGCCTGCAGCGTACAATCGTAGGACATGGTGACCAACTTCGCTATGCCAGTTGAACATGGCACCGCCGATAGTTCCTGCGGCGGTCGGCGAGTAGTTGCCTGCGTAGGCTTGCTGAAATTGTTTCTCCGTGGGCCAGGAAGGATGGAGATAGATGGGCACTGCGAGCTGCTCGGCTTTGCGCCAAAGAACATCGTACTCGTTGCCTTCACAGAATCCGTTGCCATGGGCCGTCTTGTGATCGACCAACGCACCGACGAAACCAAGCTTTTTGACAGCTCGCTCAAGCTCTTTGGCGGCGGCTTCAGGGTCACGCATGGGCAGAACAGCAAAGCCTGCAAAACGAGTCGATGTTTCATGAGATTTTGCAATCTCTTGTGCCAGCTGGTCATTGCCAGCTCGGCACACTTCGGGTGAGGGATCTTCAGCGGCGCAGTGCGAGATGATTTGCAGAGACACCTTGCCAAGGTCCATTTCCTTTAGGCGTAGATCCCCAGCGTCTAGTAGTCTCTCTATTGCTCCTGGCCATTTTTCGATGCCCTTCTTCAAGGCATTGTCGAAGGAGTCGAACACAGCCTTAGAGTACCAGTGCTCCTCGAGAGTAATCAGAGGCCGCGTCATCGTGATTTTGTCTTGGGAACTATAGTATAATAGTAATAAAACGTTGAATAATGCTCAATTATGATTTCTTTCCAATGTGAATCTGGACAAGACTTTATACTTGTGCCTCTACGCGCACTCTTCAGCGTATACAGTCGGTGCGGAGTTGAGTCGGAACTACGATGCACAGATTTTATGTTTTGGCAAAACCTCGCCCTCGGCGAAAAAGTAATGACCGAATTGCCAAACCTCCCCAATGAAATTAGTATACCGGGTGCCGAGGGTACTAAATTTAGTTTGTTGTTTTAAAGGTAAGCCGCTTAGTCACAGAGAGACAGCTACTATTTGTACCAACCATGACCTGGATAATATACTGAGGAAGAAATATTGAAGCCATAGTTTCTCCTCTTGTGTCTTCACACGCTGAGCAGTATATGCCGGAAGAGCCGAGCAGCCGGTGTAACCGTAATGTGTACATGTAAGCGGGTTATTGGCTAAAGCCAAGCGCCTTGGGGAGCTGCGTGTTAATCGGGGCTGGGATCAATGCCGTGCCAACCGACTACTGCTAACCTAACGCAAAACACTTATGAAATATATGACAATGAATGATTTTTTATTACGAAAATATTCTTGAACCGGTTGCAACTACCTTGGCACGTCCGGACTTGCCCAAGATGATTTCGACGGCCCGCAAAAGTTCAAAGTCCCGCTTTGGCGCGCCAACAAGATTCGCAACCACGGGAAGAAACTCGGTCTGGTGACTTCTCTTTGAGTGGTACGGTATTTCTCCAATGGGGATAACAATATCGGGGGCGCCCAGGATTGGTGGAATAAAGAGTTGATCCAAGGCGGATTGCTTCTCGGGGGAGGGTAACACCTCATCACGATAGACAGGCTTGGCGTTGGCGACAGGAAGTAGCATGAACGTCTCAATGTTGTTGTCTCCAAGTAGCTGCTCATGCAACCATGTCCGGCACACGAGTAGCCGTCGTGTACCCTCCTCGTGTTGGGCAGTGGACACCGTAGCGCCTTGAACCCACCTGCGTTGAACGAAAGGAATCACGAATGGCGGCCGACCTGGTGTTTGCCGGAGTACAACTTTCTAAAGTCGTCCTTGGAATGATAGAATTCGTGATAGTATGTTTTACGTATAACATCATCCAGATACTCTTCAATATCGTCACAAGTATCAGGAGGATGTGACTGCTTCCAAGAATTTCGGATAGAGAATTGGGTAACAGTGGCTGGAAGCATATCCTCTGCGTCCTTGATAAAAGCGTCAATTATTTTCATCTGGTCTGTGTTTGCCTCTGACATGTAATCCTCCGAATAGATGAGACGATATGATCTGCTTTGTGACTTAGATGGCGCTATGGGAGGAGGTGGTATCCAAGTTGTAATGACGCGTTCCAGGATGTCGAGGCTTCTAGCAAAAACACAGGGTGTGTCGAATTTGGCATACGTGTTGCAAAGACCACTCAATGAAATGGAATCGTGAGAGGGCCGGAATTGCCAAACACCATTCGCCATTGCTGGTCGGCGGCCGCTTCCGCTGGTGTCAGTACTAAGAGCGCAGTCAAGCCAGTCGTAGGCCGCCACGGCAGCAGCACTTCCGCTGCTACTACCCGCAGGAGACTGATATCCGTCTCCGCGAGGGTTGAAGGCTGTTGGGTAGTCGACAGCGTCCATGGGTTCCTCTCAAGCCACCATCGAGCTTAGCTTGGTCAAACCCAAGACATGAGCCCCGTCCTTTACGAGCGCCTGAACTACTTGGGCTGTAAAAGGCGCCGGATTGACAGCAACGCGGAGTTGTGGTAGCGAGTTGGTTGCGGACGTCGGTGCTCGAGGTGGAACAGCAATGGCAAGGCGGCCGTATGAGACACCGGCAACTCGCAGCTGCTGAACCTTTGTCAAAGCAGAGCTTTAGGAAGCGTCAGATGAGAAACATGAGAGCATGAAGCCCCGGGAAGATACTTACTGTCCTAAATTTGGTTTGATTGTGGATAGGAATGCTCCCTGCTCATCATCATACAAGCGGCAGACGCTTTGCAGCACTTTATTGGCGTACGGGTACGGACCAGGAGCCAGCGCTGGACCACCTACTTTTTCAATTTTAATATTCGCCCACTGTTTACCAAACTCTTTCAAGTACTCTCGACAACCTGGTGGAATGGTCTGCCTGTGACGGGGGGTGGTGATGATGATGCCGGCGAGGAATAGTTTGCGATCAAAGACGTCACACTTGTCCAATCCATCGAGATATGCCCTGATACAGCCCTTGTTTAGCGGTACGTCCTTCCGGTTGCAGACAACAGTCACCAGTGAAGGCTCCAGAGGAATATCAACGCTGGGCTCGAACTAGATAGATGCAAGTTAGTTCCGGTGCCTAGCAAGCAAAGAATAAAACAACTACCCTTACGTAGAGCGAAGGCATCTATGGCGATATATCGCGCACCTCCGGCCTCAAAGATTGTGGTGGACTTGGAAGCCGCCGTTGAGCTAGCAGCTGTGGTCGTGTTGGTGGCGTCTTTGCCAATGAGACGGGATGATCCTAGCACCATGGCAGGAACTGAGTAGGTTGGTCCAGATGTCGGTCGGGCTGGAAAACGGTCTTGAAATGCGACGGTAGTCTCTTGCGGGGGTTGCCGCCTTTATGTAAAGTCTGGTTGCCTAGTCTGCCGACATGGACTCAAGTCTGTTGCCGCCCAGACCACGTCACAAGATGGTGCCATTACATTGACCTCGCCAATGCCCGTGCGAACTCGCCTGAACCTCGTCACACCGGGGTTTCAAATTGTCATGGAGCGGTGTGCCGGTAGGTAATGACAGCACATGAACATACATGACTACATTATTCACCCCAGTTGACCTCGCCCGGGCGTTGAAGGGTCGAGAGTGGCTGGTGTGACGAGAGAATATATATGTTTGCTCGTCCCAGCTTTTGAATACCCTCTGCAAAGACGGTTTATAACCATGAGCCACGATGGTGAGGGCACAAGGCCGCCAGGCACGGGTACAACAGAGCAGACGCCCGTGATAAGTGAGGATGTCCATACATGTATCGGACCTCCACACCCCGCACAGTCGTCCGACTTTGAGGAGCTCTCAAGCAATCGTCTTCCTGTTGTGTTAAGTAGTATCTAGGTTCGTTCACCTGCCGAAGCCCATTCTGGCGACTGAATAGGTTACAAGGCATTGACATGGTCCAACTCAAGATCATCGTCGTCCTCACTGCTTTGGGTATGGTTCCTCTATACCGTTGTGAGAGAGGTTCAGTTATGGATTGTCATCTCGTCTATAGATTCGACCATTGTTGCAACCCTTTGCGTCACCATTGCGACCTCCTTCACCTCATTCAACAACTCTCTTGGTGTGGCACCGCGTACCTCGTTATACTCGGTCGGGCCATCGCCGCCGCCGGTGTGGGGAAGATGAAGCCTCACTTGAAAGAGGTTTTGCAAAAATTATGGTTAGGTTGGGTGCCCACGATCCCAATAACGCGCACAACAAGGCTATCAACAAAGATCTCGCGATGGAGTGGCTATGAGATCCCTGGAAAGTCGACCACAATGTCAATGAACCAAGTCACGGCCCACCATCTTGGCTTCTCGGTTTCGATAATGCTGGTAATCCCGATGTATTCCGCCCCTATGGCGACATAGCTCAGAGCGGAGCGGTTCGAATCACGAGCCGTAGCCCCGTGGCTCAGTCAAGCTTGGTACAAGACGCAGTCAACATCGACATATAAAGCCTCAAACCGGCGTACATTAGCTGGAATCGACGGCCTATCATCCGCATTCAGAATGTTAACAACACTGTTACGATTGGCATCTATGGATCGCGTTTAATTTGGACTTGATTCCTGATTTAATCTATCTGTCAAGGAATTTAAGCCTACTTTCTAGTAAGAAATTCGGAAAGCTAACAAAACTTCCCGCCATACTTCTCCCAGTCTAATAATACCAGCTCAGGCATAATACCCCTTGCTGTACCTACCGGTTATCTTTCTTCGGTAACCCATTTGGCAAGTTGTTAGACTACAAGTGACAAGCATGTCAGCCTTGATCGAATGGGTAACCTCTTCACGACTCACATTGGGAAAATAGTGATTGACCGTCATTACCTCGGTGCCGTTAAACGTCCCGGGGGCAATGAAATCAACTCGGTTAAGCCAGGTGTACTTTTTAGAATCCGTTTCTACTCGGCTGTATCCACATTGTTAAAGGCCGAAGGAAACAAAATCTCATATCAGACTGATCAAGGAACTTGAGACTTACACAATGCCATTCTGGTACTGACGAACAATAGCGCCGCCGGTATGCTTCACATACGCCCAGTGACCATCATCTAGTTTTACAACATATGAAATGACTAGACAAGGGGCAATTATCAACAGGAGTGTTATTTCTTCACTAGTTTCATGATCAACTTACGGAGCTCAAGATATTTGGTCCCCGGGTCTGTTCCAGACGTTACAACGCCGTCATCGTTTGCACGAAGAATTTCGCCAAACTGCCGGCCCGTCGTATCATACAAGTAGCCCCTAAAAGAGAAGTCAGATATTTGAAAATTCGATTACTGGCCGAAAACATACTCGCGACTCCACCAGCTAGCACGAAGGCCAGATGGCGTCTGAATGGTATGGTTCTGTAAGTATTGTTAGAGGAGAAACCCCCAACTATATCAAAACAGATTGCTGACATTGTCCAAATCCCAGTCAATCTTGGCCTGGAAGGCAGGCCGCATCTGCGGTATGACAGGAGGAAGAGTCCATTGAAGAAGAGGTCGGGATGGAGTTTTCAGAGGGAATGCGGTGGTCGGTGGGACAGCAGAAGCTCCTAGGCCGCAAACGAGTAGACTCGAGATGATAGCGGAAAGTTTCATGTTGACGAAACGAAGATCCAATGGTGTTGTAGTATTGATACAGCTAGATAAAGAGCGCTATGACTACTTTTTATTTACATCTTCCACTGCAATAAATAGGCATGATGCAACCGAGTCTGCTAAGCGTCAGCAAAAGCCCGTCAATGATAAATTAAAAAGAGACAATGCCAAGGTTTAGCGTAAACTAACTGTTGCATAGGGAACTTTTTTTACAGCTTCCATGCAGGGGTTATGTCGCGCAATCCGACCGCTGAGTGGCAAATCTTGGCCTCTGGATCTAGATCGAGTAAGCAAGCATTGCGGCATCTAAGCTTTTGTCCGAGGTGGCGCAGACGGACAGTAATTATCCCGACCTGACTTACGTGTGTCTCCTTAATGGGTCGACAGTGTACGTAGTAGTTGAGTTTGACTGAGGATTTGCACGTATCCTCCTTGTTTAGTTGTCTCCTGAATCTACTGTAGATATGTGGCTAGTCTCTATTGATCTTGACAACCCGTTCCCATGGAGCAGGAACGCGTAATCTTTTGTCAAGAGCTTCTTAACAGTTGGTCTGCACAATCCGGCATTTCATAGCTTATAATCTCGAATTGAGTCAACCAATGCGGAGTTTACACCTTTCGCCACTCCCAGAAATGTCTAAGTATGGTACGCCTTCCAGCTGCCCTCGCCAATTCGTTCGTAGACCCCACAGACATGTCCATATGGTGGTGATTCTCAGGGTTTTGGTCCTTTGTTCTCGCAATCTCATTCAATTCGCCAACTTTCCATCCCCGAAGCAACATTACACATAAAGCCCCAGCAAGATACATGAAGCCAACCAGTAGCTGTGCACCGAGGTAATTTCCCGAGTGCTCAACAATCTCGAGAGCAACCGGTTCGCTAAACGTACAAGGCAAAACGATGATTAACCATTCGAGATTTAGAGCTGAAGGAAGGTCTTGAAGTCCTACAACCTCGACAGCAACCGGGCCAACGGTTGCCCAGAATGTGCCCGTCACAGTGCCCCCAACGAGTGCGTAGAAGATCAAGACGCCGTAGCTTTTGGCGAAGATCCAGACGACGAAACACAAGAGAGCGCAAAGAAAGGTGGTTAGCCCAGCCATGTTAATTCGCCCGATGGTGTCCGAGAAGTATCCGATGGGTGGTCTCCCGAGTCCCTGGCCCAAATTTAAAATGGCAGAGAGTACGGATGCTTGCGAGGCGGTCAACCCAACCTTTTTTCCGTAATCGGCTAGGGAGAAGACCAGGGCAATATACCCGAGCATGGAGAAGAAGCCGTAGCCGTTGAGTAGAAGATATTCCGGTCTCTTGAACAGCTTCATGTCGAACGGGGCATGCCGAGAACCGATGATTTTGTTGCGGTCCCGTATTAACGCGATACAGATGGCGTTTACAGTCAAGGCCAAAAACCCCAGCACTCTAAAACACCAAGCGATTCCAATAGATCGGATCATGGCTCCAGCTGCCAGAGAGTATACCAGACCTCCGAAACCAGACCCCGAGGCACTGATGCCGTTGGCGAGTGATCGCTTTGTAGTAAACCACTGTGGCGGGATGCCAACGGACCCGACAAAGAGAAAACCCATGCCGATGCCAAAAGCCAGCCCCTGGCTGAGGAAGAGATGCCATATGTTGTAGGCGAATGACGCACCGATCAACCCGATGACCTCGAGCGCGGTTCCAAAAGACAATGTCGCGTGGGTTCCAAAACGACGAGTCGACAAGGTGGCCAGTGGCGACACGAGCATAGCGCAGGAGATTGACAGACCACCCACGAAGGCATATTGCAAATATGTTGCCCCTTGATATGCATCGGTGGAAAGGTAGTGCGCGAGAAAAACGCCATAGGACGAGTTGATGCCCCAGGTATGTGCATTTATGAGCGCAACGCACAGCGTGCAAATCCAACCATAGCCGCCATTTGGAGGTTGATCGGGACTCGTTCGTGCATCTGGACGTTTTGCCTGTTCGGCCAAGTATAGACTGGTGCTCTGATGGACATTTGGCGATGGGGGGTTATGGTCTGAATCCGAGTTGTCAGCAGCCTGCTTGGACTCCCACATGGTGGTTCCTGAGGTCCGAGGCGTCGATGACAACGGATAGTCAATGGACGTGCAGGCTTTTTGTTGGGCTCGGCCAGTAAGTATCGTACCCATATGCACAAGTACCCAAGCATTGATGTATTATATACATTCGGGGCGTCTCCGTCTGGTGGTCGTGCGCGGCTTACATGTAGTGCCCAGTTACACTGAGAATGCCACAGGGGGCGTCGATGCGTCGGATAATTGTGTCCTCACTATTCCTTTGCCAAATCGGCAGCAGGGAGTCATACGGAATACATGGGCTTAGGATGTCTAGTCCGGTCCTCCGTAAGCGTCGATGTCGTGCTTATGCCCGCCAGCATGCAGTCTCCAGGCCGGGGGGATGCATGTGGCGCTTTTGCTCCCTGGATGTTTCGTGGACCGTCCGAGCACTGACTGCACGTGTAATAATGACTCGAACCGTGGCCCGCGAGCAAGCCTGACTTTGAAGCCCAAATCCGGAACAGCCAACCCCCACAGGTATAGGTAAGTACTGTTCGGCCAAGTTTGTAAATCCGGCATATGTCTGGTCTAGGCAGCCAACCTCGCACATGCCACTGCAACTCTCGGTTAGGTAAAGCGCAGATAATTCTGTCATGCCTCCTCGTGTTAAATTTCACTACACTACTTGACCCGCTACTTGGCAATACAAACCCTTCTACCCAACTTGTCTTCCAACCTTGACTCGTTTGTTGACGGATTTAACAATGGTCTCATCACTACACCCCATGTATAGCCGCCCTAAGGATTGATCCAATCGGGCAAGTTATGGCTGCTGTTGTTGCTGGTTCGGATAACCCAACGTCCTGGTCGTATATCTTTATAAAAAGTAGCCGCAAGTTCCCGATACGCCTGTGTTCACCCCCCTAATTCAAGGGATACATAATAAACTTTACAATAAAACTTGTTTCACCTTCTAAAGGGCAGATAACTATATATATTATTAATTAAAAACAGGTTGTAGGTGTTTTAAGTCATGTCTGGTGCCAGGCTTTTTGGTCTTTTAGCATTAAATTTGCATTCAAAGCTATCTGTCTGCCAGGGGAGGCTGGTTAACCTTATTTAAAGCCGCCTACCATGGCTGCTACCTGCATTGATAGCCCTTCAAAGTCACTTGACTCTTTTAGCACCGCGAGGACACGTTAGAGATAGAGGGAGGTGATTTATGCGCCCTGCCCCTTTTATAGTATCGGTTGGTAGCTCATGTTACTATTGACTAGATTGCATTTTTCAAGGACAAGTAAAATTCCTGTTCTGTGCCCGTTTTTTTTTCCCTCCGTCTTTTTCTCCAACTACACGCTTAGGCCGCGTCATTTTGCACGGCGCCGGCAAAAGCTGGCAGCCAAGACGGCCTATTCACGACGAACAATTCGACAGCCGGGTTGGCATCCTCAAGAGCATTGCCGTCCAAAGTGCCAGCCTTGATGATCTTCAAACCGGCGTATGTATCACTCTGGCGCCAGAGCGTCGAGCCACAGTCACCGCAGAAGAATGAGGTGATGGCCTTGCCGCTATCGGCCGTCTTGGAGAATTGCTTGGGAGTGCCTTTGGTGACTGAGAAGCCATCATCGGCAACCAGAAGATTGGTTGAAAACAGCGAGCCAGTAATCTTGTGGCAGTCGAGGCAGTGGCAGAGTGCCTGGTGGCTCGTCTTAGCCGATGTCGGAGGGAATCGCGCCGTCATGCACGTACCTTGGCCTTGATCTCGCCAGTGGACTTGATGCGGATCGAACCGCAGAGGCATCCACCTTCAACCATGATGGCTGTTGCTGAAGAGATGTGCAATGGGATGGAAATGATTGCTATTGGGGGAAGAGTACCCTGAGGGTTACGAATCTAGATGCAAGGCCTCAAGTGCTGGCTCTTTATACCAACTAACCCCTCTCTGCCCCCTCTTCCCCGCCGCGATCGGGACTGCATCATTCAATGATCTTGGCCCCTAGGGGAACCCCCTTGCTTCGGTTTCTACCAGCACGACCCTCTTGGCGGCGGTGTGGGACCAGACGGGACCTCGGTACGAAATACACCAGACCAGATTGACATGAATAAGATGCATCATCCCCGAACACTTGCTGCACATGTGTTGTAAGCCTTGCATAATGTCTGGTCTACTCCACACATGTCAAGATTGACCGCTCACCTGCGCTGCCTCGGACACTCGGCGCGGATTGGCCAACCAGACATTATGCACACTTGTCAGCAAGGACCAATTGATGCAAGAATTTGATGCTTCTAGAAAGAGGTCAATGCCTAGCGACATTGGACTACTCCGTACAAAATCCGATAACTAGCCTTCAGCTTTATGCCACCAGATCCATCATGCCCGATCCGGTGTTGCTTACAGGACAAAACCGCTTTGGTGGCTTTTTTGGCGGCCACCGCATCTTGATCCTCTGAGCTCCGATGGCTATTTCGGCTTGCAGGGTTTCCTAAGCCGGCAGGTCATGGCGCATATTTTAAGTTGGAGGAACTTGTCCGAGACATTCAAGCACACCATTCGGTGCAACTATTGAAATAGCTGCCTTGCTGAACACAACCCCGAGTAAAATTCTTGGTTCCTTGCCGTCATCCGTCTCAGCCACATGGCTAATAAACGATGCGCAACTGGCGCGAAAACTTTTTGTCCTGCTTGACCAGGCTCAGTGGCGAGAATGGCGCGTTGCAATGCATAAAACCGACCCGAATGGCGTCCGCCCCCGAAAGCCATGACATGCGCCTTGTTAAGCTGAATGCCGATGCTCCATGTCGATTGCATACTCGAGTCATACGTGTAAGCAACCTTGCCGAGATTGTCATTGTGAGAAAGTACTCGCCGGCTACTCTTGTACCCCCCAGCTTTTTACACGCGCGAATGGGCGCATACTAGTTTTGGCTTACGGCTATGTTCACCAAGTCCAAGGTCTCATTATTTTACTAGCCGCTCTTCCTTCACTACAAGGTCTTTATAATCGTCTAAAGCAAAGAAAACAAGCTCGTGACTGTACGGTTCCTAACCGCCTACCCCCGAGTGAAATTATTTTCCATTTACCTTGCTTCTATTGACCGGTCCGACATGTTGGATGTAGCCGTGGCATGTACATGCAATCTTACCTAGGTAGTTTGCGGATCTAGTGGCGTAATCGCGTCATCAGTATATTCCAAGGAAGAAGGCGTCTTGATTGCTTAACTAATAAGCCTCGTGGGAATATTAATTACACCGAGCTTATCTAAAGGCTTTAGGACTATGTCAAATTTTCTCCATACTAAGCTGAGTCAATGTAAGACGGAGTGAATTTCACCTAGAAAGTAGATCTGCAGCTCTTCACTAGACTCCTTATCTCCCTGGTCCAGGAGCACGGGGCTGGTATTGGCATCAGGACAAGAGTAAGTGGGGATGAAGCCCAATAAGACGGAAATAGAATTTACATTTTATATTGGCAACGTTTTATACAACTTTATCACAAGTAGTAGTGGTACATGTTGCCACTCCCAGTCTCTGTTAGTATTTAACACCCTGCGATTGGGTTTTATCTAGAGTTACTAGTTGCAATAATAGGTATTCTCCCTAACTCTTATTCGAGTAGACAGTTTCGTTCCTAGGTTTCTAGTACATTAACTATACATCGGGTCATATTGTAAGCACTATCTTCTGGGTTTCTGTACTAGCCAATTATGCAATCGGCTACTCCTTGTTACTCATCTTAATCCAACTTGCTGGCCGCTTGATCACCGAGGTAGATGCCTGAGAGGAGCTGCAACATTTTCAATCACTCTCCATTATCATCAATACTAACGCAGAGCTACGAATGTTACCCAAGATCCGTCGGTTCCAAGTTTCCCTCGCGGGAAGTGGCCCCGACATAGCATGCCGGGTTTCCCAAGCCCCCTGCCTTGGCTTACCGTCGTTTAAATTTTTGCGTGTTAGGCAGGGAAATGTAAACTATTGGCCCAGACCGTTTGAACCATCTAGCTAATGGTATAAAAGGTTTCGTATGCCATGAGATTCAGAAATATCACACCACAGCACATCACCCTCATATCATCTTCGCCGAGATGGATCCTCTACTTAACTCGACCGTGGTTAGTCCCAAGACTGAGATAGTCTCCGGCTTGGTTACTGGAGCTCGAGATCTTGGTTTCTTTTATGCATCTACCGCTATTGCTCTTACTGCTGTTCTTCTGGGTGGGTTTGAGTTTGGCCGTAAAATTCTGAGTCGAATATTATGGTTTTTTGATGGCCTGCTGGGTGGTGCCCCTCATACAGTCTCGCTTCCAGGTCCACCTGGTCTGCCCATCGTTGGAAATCTTCTTGAGGTTAGTATTCCACGCCGTCTAATCTATTTCATACCTAACACGTATAGTAGCTGAGCAATGGTCACGTCCCAAAGATTGCTGAGTGGACCAAGAAGTATGGTGATGTTATTCGGGTGTCCCTTGGTGGGCGTGAGGCGGTATGTCATTCTATTTGAGTTCTGAAAGAAAAGAAGCATATAAACTAACTCATGGCTGAATAGGTCTTTATTAACAGCCACAAGGCTCTCTCCAAGACCATCGTGAAACAAGGTCCGGCATACCAATCAAGGCCCACGTTCAAGCTCTTTCATCAGGACTTTGCTTCTTCTGGTATTTGGACCGTTGGCACCTCGCCCTTTAGCGACCGTCTTGTCCGTACTCGCAAGGCGCTCGCTACCCAAATCGCTCCTCGCCTCCTACCAATCTACACACCTGTTATTCATCCCAAGCTTAAGAAGCTTATTGGTGACATTCTCACTCTTAGCCAAGGAAATGCTGTTGACATGGCCGAGAAGCTTCACCGCTTCGGTACTGGCCAAGTATCTGAGCAACTTATGGGTACTCCTCTGGATGATGATATAGTGGGAATGCTCGCGGAAAACGAGACAAACATCTGTAAGTTTTCTTGGGTTTATTCTTATGCTTTTCTTTTCTCTCCTTCTTCTTTTCTATCTTGTTTCCAATATAGCCATCTACTAACGGTTCGACTTAGTTCGCCAGCGTACTGTGGGTTCACCAGCTCGTGATTATATTCCGATTTTGAGCGGTGCTAGTTGGCTTCGCTACCTGGCTGGAAAGACCCTAGGCATCAAAAGTTGGTCTTACGATGAGAAGGAAGAGAAGGCTCGCGAATACCGCAGGACGCAGCAAGTCTACATAAGTAAGATGCTTGGTGAGCTAAAGCAGCGTATCGAGGACGGAGACCAGACTCCATCAATTCTAGGCAACATTCTTCGGCAGGGTCTGTTAAAAGACGAAGAGGTTCTTCTGGCTTCTTATACCGGCAGTAAGCAACCAGCCATTCCTCCCCGCTTACCCCTTTGCTTCTCCTTTTACCACTTGAATCATTAATTACAGTATCTAACATCTCTCGACAGTTGCTGCTGGGGTCAATCTTGGCTACTCGCTTACTTGGATTATTGGTTATCTTGCCAACAGGCCAGACCTGCAGGAAAACGGCTACGAAGCCATCCGTGAGATATACAATGGCGAACCACCAAAGCCTCACGAATACGATCGAGTTGAATATGTCAAGGCCCTGCATACTGTTAGTAACTTTTCACTAAACCTCACCCATCTACCTACAAAAACTGACATAAAAGTAGGAGGGCTCTCGTATATACACGCCTGTTCGACTTGGTTTTCCCCGCCAAACACTTGATGGTGCTAGTTATGATGGTCATGAGATACCTCCTGGAATGGTATGTCCGACGCTGTTTGTATTTGCATCTGTGTTCTCGACTAAACATCAACTTCTGCTTCTCAGCTTGTTATTATGAACTTAATGGCCGCCAACCGAGATCCAATTTCCTTCGACAATCCGAATGAATTTATACCTGAGCGGTGGCTCAACGGCCGCAAAGGTCGCACCGACAGTTTTACTGAGGGTGGCGACAAGCTTGGCGTAACACATTTGACATACGGCTGTGGTCGGCGTGTCTGCCCTGGCATTGATAGTACGTTTGGTCGCTTGTTTATGTACCTGCTGTCGTCAGCTAACGATTTTCATAGTGGCCAATCGTGGTCTCTACTCCACACTCGTACTCCTCTTGCACTTCTTTACCTGGGAGCGACAACCTCTTGGGGAGGAGGAGAAGAAACTTGTTTTCCCACCCTTCCGTGCTGAACGTGAGTGCTCGCTTCAAATGGACGCAATTGCTGATACCGCTACACCCACGGAGGCTCAGGCCATTCCATGGTCAGCCGGTATTAAATTTCACTGCCGTGATCCTGAAGGCCTTCGCGCCTGGATTGCTTCTGGGGAGACCTAGAAGCCCTTCTTGCCACAAGACACAGAGATTGCTTTTTAGGTTGCCAGTTTTGCAAGGCGTGAGTATTTTACCATAGAAAAATGTGTCTCTTGAAAACGTTCTGTGGACACTTAAAAGCAAGGTTTACAGAGTAAGGGCTTTTCTTTTAAAAAAAAAGGCGGGGGGGGGGGGGGGGGGAGAAGGGAGTGGTTGCTAGACAGAGAATGTAAATAACTCAACTATATATGCACAGATAGTTTGCAATTTAAACTATTACCCCAATCTTTATAAACGGTTCAAATTATCTTAAAATGGTTATATATCTTTGCCATCACATGCTTTATATACAATAACTACGGATCCATGGCCCGTGATAAACTCAAATCGGTTAACTTTCCCAAGCATGCCACGATTCCGAGGCGCACTTGGTAGCTAGGAAGAAAGGTCCGTATAAGCTCACACAGTAAGAGCGAAAATGGATTAATAATGCCAAGAAACTTATTGGAGACGAGATGCATACTATTAGACGGCGTGGCCAGTTTAAGGTGCGACTATGCTTTGTGACGCGACAGATCTTTACGGTTGAATCTACGTCACGGAGGACGGTGCTAGTCGGAGGATTAGCACAATACTCGTACCTTGTCTCGTCTTTGTGTATTTCCATTCCACTCTAGAGTCCTGAGTACATCCACAGGCAGATTTTATGACATCGCTGTAAAAAGGTAGTCGTCATATACACCAAGAATTATGGGGTATAGGGACTAGCAGCTCGAAAATGGTGGTCCATGTCTTTGGAGGCCGTGAGGGCAGCATTCATCCGGGACTGTTATTTTAATTGCTTCTGCTGATTCATGGCAAACTAGAATCTGTCGCATTTCTCTCCTTGGTGTGCTTTTTCCCTGCTTTCATAATCTTTGGTTTCATTTGAGCTACCACTTGGGGGCCCGTTTTAGAAATTATCTCTCACGTGCCGCCACAGATGGCTGAAACGAATCGATACATGTAGTCTTAGAAGGTACCCATGGGGCTGAGACAGCAGACTGGAGGCCAGGAATAAAAGCCTTCGATATGTAGTCGGTCATGCATGCCCATGGCGCCCTTGTTACGGAGGGGAAGATGGAGTGATTTTGAATGTCTTGACTGTTCAACGCAATGCAGGAAGATATCGTTATTCTTTGTTTGCATATGAACTGGAAGGAAGCTGTCTGAAATGTCGGTTATTATTACGATGATTACATACGCAGAAACAGGACTACCACTCCGTGCCAAGCTGCAGAACACTTGCCCCGGCCTAGTCACATCCCGTAAATGCAGCCGTTGTCGTTCGTCGGTGAATTCAATGCATGAAGCGATGGGGCCTAAAGGCTCTCGACTCAGGGCGCCGCAATGGTCTTGCGGGCGCGGAGAAGAGCCTAGTCATTCGAATCATGCCATCTTGACAACGGAGGGTGGGCTATCCGGCCTAGTAGATGACGGCACGAGCATAATTCGTGGGAGCCTACAAATGTCCGGTATGCTATTAGTGGTACAAGCCACGAGCGGACTACGGGCATTTTCCCCAGCCCGTCAGTGTGGCTTCTCGCGAGTCATTCCTGTAGCCATAGCGTTGAAACTGCATTTAGCGCAGCTAGATGAACAGGGTATCCTGGGTAGTAAGTCCCGTATTAAGAAGCGATAACAAAAAACACTCGGTCTCTGGGGGTGGTATATTAAGCAGTTAGCTACAAAGTTGCTAATGAATCACGCCTGGTTGCATGCTTAAAAGTCTCGTGGTCTTTTCGCTACGAAACAAAGGTAATAAAATAAGCAACATTTACAACAGCCTTCTTGAGTCAGTCTCTTCGCTTTTCTCCGTAGTGGTTGCGATAAGTTCCCGAATCTACGTTTCATCGTTTGACGATCGTTTCAAACTCAGCTTCTGTGTTACCATCAGGGTTAGATCTGTTTCTAGAAGACTACCCCAGAGTTATGATGGAATGTATCAAGTAGGAAGAAATAATATGATTCTCCGATCGACAGCTCTCTATTTATTCTAGCTCTGGAAGCCACGTGGGTTTAAGCCTACTTTTCTATTTCCAACTGCCACAATTAGCATCTGACTTTGAATTCTTCCTATTCAACACAGCAACAAGCTCCTTCAGCAGGTATGAAGGTCATTTACCTCACATGTTGGCTCTCGAGCCCGCTACTGCTTGTTAGCAGCCAGGCTACTGCCCAACCTGGAAGGAATTTAGAAGTTAGCGAGATCCAGAAGATCACGGACGCTTCTCAAGGTGGCTTCCGCCCTTTTATTGAGTTTTCAGTTGCAGGCCAGGTTATGAGAGGCTTGCTTGATACAGGAAGTAGTGACTTGAATATTCCGAAAACGGGAAGCGAGTTCTGTCGTGGCGAAGGAGAGCAGTGTGACGGGCGTGCCACCGGCTTCAAGGCTGGATCGCTTGACGTCAATAAGAACAAAACCGAAATTCGAGACCTAAATATTCCCCTAAACGCAACTTTTACCGGAGGAGCCGCATTCGTTGGTACGTTTATCGAAAGTTCTCTTCAGGTTACTCCCGGCGGAAAAGAGGTTCCCGTGCGGATGGGCCTCGTGGAATCAGGAGGCGTGCCTCCCGGTCAAGTCAGCTTTCCAGTCATGGGCATTGGCCCAATTCAAGGAGAATCTGCGAAAGATCCATATCCAAATGTCCCAGCTCGGTTTAAACAAGATGACCTAAGCAAATCAAACGCATATGGCCTTTATCTTGGAGACTTCCGTAAGTATATATATATATATATTTTTAATCCCATTTCCCTATTTTCTTAGTCTGTGTAAGGGAACGGCCCCAC
>NW_011942163.1:57070-73429 GCF_000187425.2 Metarhizium robertsii ARSEF 23 | reverse complement strand
TCCGCTGTGACGTTCAACATTTTACGACCCTGTTAAATACTGCTGCGCTAGTGGCCTTGGCGAGGAAGTAAGACGTGCCACGATAGATTATGGCTTGCTAATAGGCGATCAGATTAGGGTTAAGTTCTAGTTACCGCTTCTGCTTCTTCCCGTAAGCTTTAATAGGTATAGTGACAAGTAACCTGTTATCTTTTGCTTTGGTAAAAGTATCTAAGCCTAGCTTCTTATTACTTATTATTAAATATGCATATATAACCTGAATAAACTTCTTGGGCTCCTTATAAATATTAAATGTAGTGCTGCTGTACGGCCCAGACCGATTAAAGATCCATGTCTCTATTTCTATCCTAGTCAGAGTGAAGGCGTGCACGAAAAATTATGTAGGCTAGTAAGCGAACACGTTTCGCATAGCGCTGCTAACCTGAAGCTACAGGCTTTTGTTTTTCTGGTCAGACTGCTTAAGCTCGCCAATAACTAACACGTGTTTCTAGTTGTGCTTTGTGTCTGACGCTTTATTTCTTTTTATTTTAACAAAAAGGTCTAGTTACTGTGACGCCTTAGCCCTGACTTTTTAGTGTTTGTTGCTTCTAAAGTATGCTGCCTGTTTAGTCGTGAGCAGCTTTTCCTGCAAGTTAAGTAGCCAGCTATATACCTTATTCTTAGTGGCCGCGTTAGGTAATTGTGTCTACCTCTTGTCTTTATTGCTATAGCGACTATTAATACTCTGCCAGATTCGCCTGGCTTATAAGTTCTATTTATATCCTTTAAAATATTTCTTGTAAAATCCCGCGATTATATAGTATGTATAATAGCGAATCTTTTTAAACACGCGAGGTTTAATTTTCCGTTACGTCTGCTCTGGCCCTTACTGTGAAGCGGATAAATATGTTATAGGGGTTTTAAAGGATGGCGGGAGGCTTGGCGGCGGAGTCAAGTGAGAAATTGATCGGATAAGGGCTACGATAGCAGCCCAGATATTGATATCTGGTGCTTGCTTGATCACAAGCTGTGATAGCGGGCGAAATTGCTTGTACTTGAGATTGCCTTTCTGTACACGTAGGCGAATTGCAGTCAGATTAGACACAAGAGCCTCTCTTCCCGTTCTTGAAGCCAATACTAGCAAAATATTGGATACAGATAGAATAGAGAATATTTTTCCTATTACTGCCACGAATAAGCGGGGTTGTTCTGGGGCAGCTGTGCTGTTATCTGATTGAGAGGCTTTATGGCGTGTGTTTTGTTCGGCCTCTCGTAATGCCTTACGAATGCTGCTGAGCGAGTCCCTAAGAGGATTTGCATCGATGATGTCGCGTTCTTCTTGAGTAAGATGAGCCATTTTATAGGTTAGTAGAACCGGCAGAACATTATTAGTAGAACATGAGATTGATATCTCAGCATGTTATTCCATCAGAGGGCAGAAATGTGAGAAGAGGGAGCTCCAGGATATCTAGCACTGACCACTAGCTCTGTCCTGCTGAGTAAGCCAACCAGATGTCCGTCTGCCAATAGCGATCATTCATTTCAATCAGACAAATTTTACGGAGTACCGGGGCCAACAATCACTGCACGGCAGTGACAATCGTCGTTGCTACTCTCCATCTCTCTCGCTCGTTCTTCACGGATTCACAAGATGATTTTCCTTTGCGAGCCCAGGAAGGGAATTCTCACGTCGAGCCAGCTGCCCTATTACTAAGCTGGAGAATTGAATTGACGCCCCTGCACTATCTGCTTGCTTATCGGGCGCCGAACTTTGTCTCTAGAGTCTCCACGAAGCTCGTTACGACCGTTCCTCATTCTTGGACATGATAGCACACCTTCCTCCGATTCTTGCCACATTTTCTGAAACGGAGTCTAATCAAGCTCAAACTGCGCACCTGTTGATCAATGACTCCTCTCACGACGTAGTTGGTTACTTGGAGCAGTCGTCAACCCCAGAGGAATTAGCGACCGACTGGATGGCTGACTTCAGGTCGGCGCTCTCGTCTTCCGAGTTATTGGTTTGTCCAAATGCCTCACATGATTCAGAGATGACATTGGCCAGGTTCGCGGACCAGATGCTCTCAAAGTCAACCCACTGAGACTGCTGGGGCCAAGCCTCGGACGGGTCGCCGTGACCGACCGAGGAAAGTACAGACATAACCTGACCCTCTGGGTGAGCCCGAGGACGGTGTTGTAGTCGGTGTCGGGGTTGCCACAGGCGAGCTTGAGGCAGTGGCAGCGGCAGTGGAGGAAGAGAGGGGCGCGACAGCAGAAAGAAATGCTTGAACGAAGCACTAAGTCGTAACTAGGCTATTGAACCTGGCCATCACTCTGCCATTTATACCAGCCCCAAAATTCCGACACCTAGGCTGTATGTATCTTTGCATGAGCTCCTCCATAAAGGGCAATATAACCTTGATTTCCAGGTAGCTTGGGAAAGAATTACTATTGCGATGTAAATCGCTTACGGGCTCAAGCCTAGTTACCCCTGACAACTCCTTCCCCTGTAAAGGTGCACGTGACTAAGATTGCAGCACCTCCTTTCCTATTGATAGCTTCAAGCTCTAGATAGAAACAACAAGAACAAGAAGAACAATGATCATATGACTACTGCAGTAGCTAGTGATTACCGCCTGTGAACCGACAATTACAGTACACCTCGAGTACAGGATCGTAAGAACATGAGATGTAATCGCGGTTTTGGAAGAATAAAATAGGGAATGTTTATTTCTTTTGTTTGAGTCCGATAAAAATAGGCTTCGCCGCCTTCAAGGCTCCATCTTTTAGCTAACTGCGCAAAATTTGTAGACACATGGTATTTTCTTGACACATCCAAAGAAATGAATCTTCGAGTTTGATGTAATTGCGAGTGCTAAGTGTCATTGTGTTCTATCTTCATTTCATCCTTCGTAAACCAGAAGCTCAAAAAGCCGCGCATGTCACAACAAGTCCAGCCAGAGTTTTGATGAATGTGATCATTCCCACCATGACATTCCAGGATGACACCGTCCATCTTCCTACCTGTACCCATTGGCTGATATCTGGTGTTCTTAAAACAGAGCTTGTTTACACCCATGTAATTTCGAACGGGATCAACACCCAATCTGCACTGCCCAAGGGCACGCTTGACCCTTCCTCTGTACTCTATGAGAACTCCTCTGCAGATCTTTGTCATGGGTACACTGAATATTCGAATTGCAATGACGTTTTCCAGAGGTGCTGAGGACAGATAAACCCAACTTTGCCAAGGTGGATCAGATATGATCCGATTTGGTAGAGTCACTTCCCTTAGTTCATGTTCTCTGGAAAAAGCATCGCAGAAGTATATGGGAGACCCGTCCATTCTCCTATATATGAGGGTTCGGGGCTGCTTGATTAACAGAAATTTCAATGGTCTCTTGTTGCAGGGCCCAACGATTATATCTCCGACGCCGTCAATGTGCAACTACATTCCGTTAGTTTGCAACCTTACAACACGCTCAATTTGGGTTGGGGTTCGTCGTCTAGTTCTTACCAAGATATGCTGTGTTTTGTTAAAATCTCCTGGTGTGTCTTTCACCTGACTAAATGCAAACTTTGCGATTCCCTGCTGAATGGGAACATATATCCATGTTAAGGACTTTTGCCTGACAGGCTCAAAAAATAAAAAGGTATGTTCCGCAGACAGTTGAGCATGCGTGTGAGCATGAACTGCATACAATGATCCATGAGCAAGGAAAAACGTGATTCCAGTGAGGCTATCCGTCTCTGTCCATATGGTTCCTAGATGACAAATAGAGGAGGTATTGTGGCCATCAATATAATCAACAGGTGGTGGGCAAGGGGTATCCCAGACCCGAAAACGTCCTGTCACGCCCTGCAGTGCAGCGAGGCCGAGCTAAAATCTACTCAGTACTGTTCTATTTTCACCTGGGATATTATGACATACCTGAAACTTTACGATGACGTTAGAGAGGCGCCCAGCTTTTTCCACGACGTAACCAGTACAGTCAGAACGTAAGTTTGCTGCGGGAGGAAGTACTGCCATCTTTTCGATGCTTTGAAGCCCTTGCCAGTCGATCGATAGACGGATAAACGGCTTATTTCCTTCTTCACACACTTCCGGGAGCTCACCGCGGGTCCAACTCTCGATTCGATCTAGAAATTCCTCACGTACGTCTTCTCTGAACAAGTCGAAGGCCGCTACCAATTGATTATAATGGTGTAGCGCGAAGTTAGGCATTGGATTTGTTGAAAGTGAAAAGTCCCGAATCATAGCGTAAAGCTCTGGCGGTAATGTCGTCATCCTTTTCGTCAGGCGCAGGTCGTCTAATCTGCGATCCAAATTAATCCGCGGCGGGGCATTTAGAGGCAATGCACCCCGCCATGGGCTCCTCCATGTCGATGCTACCCACAGCCAGCGTAAATTGTCACCAAGTCCCCACGGTGTGTCTCCACGGCAGAAGATCTTCAGACAATCGGCGTGCACGATGCTAGCCTCCTTATGATGTTCACGACAGTCGAGATTGGCACAGAACTGTACATCGTCGCAAGAAATACCATACCGGTCGACGCTGAACTTTGATGGGCCATGTCCAGTTACTACAGAGCCTCGGCGAACAACTACGTGCATCATGTTAGCGTGAGGGGTTGGACAGCTGTTGAAGAGTTGGAGGGTTGCATCTCACAGCTGTGAATGAGGTCGTCCTCATGGAAAAGCAAACCGCAAGCTCCGCAGCGAGTATGGGCGCGAGCGTGCTGCCTTTTCGACATTTTTGGGCCTTGCCAGGTGAAACGCGCTTTTTGTTGTCTTAACAGATCCATGAGGACTCAAATCCGAGATCACGGGCATGCGTCACGAAAAATTAGGTTACGGCCAGGGACTAGGTTGCACGTGACTATTGCACCCCTCCACCACGACAACGTGGTATATACTTCATTGGCACCAACTCGGCCCAGATCTTTAAGAGGAGCGCACTCCTGACTTACTTCATATCGTTACAGTACAACTCTTGACGGCACCCAAACAAAGAACACAAAGTGGCATCAGACCCTGTCTTGGCCACAACTCACGACCAGTGACGAGACATGGACGAATTACCACTGGAGGCTTGCTTATCTTCCAAGTTGTAACCAAAAGCGACCTTAAATCCCTTCGGTTAACCTCAAAAGAGACCAACATGTCTGCAACCAAGCTCCTTTTCACCCGGGTGTACACCTCCCTCCACCGTGAGGACCTGGATGTGCTTCATACGATTGCAAAACACCCAACATTGAGTTCAGTTGTTTCAAGAAATCATCTACTCTGGAGTTTACTTTCACATGTTCGAAATCGGACCGGAGAATGAGTCCTTGCAGCACAATGACGACCCAGGTCGCCAATACCATCTTTCGCATATGGAACAACAGAAGGAGATGCTAAAGGGACACCGCGACGAAATCATTATAGCAGTTGCTCTAGCATCGATGCCAAATATTCGAAGGGTTACACTCCCGAATCATTGGTGCCCAGCAAGAGATCTCCTCGGCACCAGCTATTTCAGCCCTTGGCGTCCCATGCTTCCTAGAGGTGTAAGAGTTGGCGGGCCACTATCCAGAGGACCAGAGCGTACCCTCACTTTGCGAAGGAGCCTTCCGGCCTGCCGTTACAAAGCGGACGCCAAGAGCATTGTCGTACGAATATAGACTACGGCTTCAAGGTCTTGTATAGAGCAATGAACCTTGCTCGCCCGTCCATCCAGGAGCTTTCTGTAGATTACTATGACGACCTGTGTCGATCTGAGCGACTGCTGACGAGGGGCATCTTCCCACGTTCGCTTCTGTTTTCGCCACGCGATTTAGAAGATTGCTGCACAGCATTCAGTCAACTCCGCAAGATTCCATTCAGTCTCTGCCCGGCCTCGACAGATGACGAGTGGGACATATTGATGGAAGGGAATCTTGCCGCTGTTGACCGCTACACGTCCAAACAAGAAAATAACCAACATATATTGGAAGAGACAGACTGCGTACAGTAAGACAACAATAAGACAGACCACTCCTGTTACCCAACCCAACTATGGTTTCAAATATGAGCACCATATATCTCATTTGATTGGATCCTCCTCGTGAGTTGTGGGCTTAGAAGCTTACTGCGTACCCATGTATCCTCTTTGGATGGACGGCCATGCCAATATAAAAGGTGTTGAAGCTCCCAGGCGCTCAATCGGGCTCCCAAAACATCCACAACCGCGTCAAAACCTTGCCAGCTTAAGCAAAATGAAAAGCCTCTTGATTTTCTATATAAAAGAGCGAAATCATACGAAATTAAATACTTACTGGAATACTGCTTGTCAAGGTCAAGTCGCTCATTCAAGGCAACAGCCATTGCTATACTGCTGCCTGCCAGGCAGCAGTATTACAACAAGTATTTAGTTTCGTATTATTCCACTCTTTATGTAGGAAATCAAGAGTCTTTCATTCTGTCTAATCTGTCCCATACAATCGTGTGTGTGACACTGCTGCTTAGGCCGCAGTATTACGATTTCCTATTGCCACTTACCGGTCGCAAGTGGCCACTAGGCAATAATGCTTGCGTGTTCTTGACAGAGGCAACATTATGCTTGAATGAATCAGCGACCCGATCTTGACAGGTAATATATGCGTAATGATTGAGTGCGGAAATGAACGATATGTGAACGTAGTAACGAATGCATTATTGCTTGGTTATTTCTTTGTTGCTATCAGATTTGTTATTTCTTTGAAGTGCTAGCGGGCCTGACATTCCCACGGCAAGTTCAATGTTTGGGGTCTAGATTATCACACCAGTACGTCGTTTTAGTCGAATATCGGTAAACGTACACCCGACGCCCATCGGGATGTGTAGCCCTCACAAAATCCTCACGTCTTGCAGTTACGGGATTCTTCTTCCTATCCTTGAACACTAAGTTATGTATCGGATGGCCCCGTCTCCTCAACACTTCGATTTCACAAGGAGGTCTGTCACTGCTAAACCATTGACCCTGCATTTGGGATGGGGCTGCCGTATTGTTGCTGGCTGACTGGTCCTGAGGTTCATCGACATCTGTCTCCATCGGGGTTGTCCCATAATGTTGTGAGATAACTGGCTGATCAAAGCTAGTTATAGAAAAGCTCGTAGTTGGCACCTGCGCTGAAGCGGTACTTGAGGACGCTTGCTTCGATTGGCTGGTAGGATCGCCGCCTGGATAGTCGTATGTTTGGTACGTTGTGCTTGGTGTTGTTTGAGACATGCCCACCGAAGATAGGCCCATGAGACTCTCCGATTGAGTGTACAACTCGGCGATTTTACCAGAATCTGGATATTGGATAGACTTGACGCAATTGAAAGCCCATCTGAAGCCTTGTTCGTTCGCACGAAACTCAGGGTAGGCACTTTTCTGCCCCATTTCCCCCGCCAGCGGATAGAAAAGTTCCAGCGCACCGGGACCGTCAAGACTGCAGAACCACAACCGAGCATGAGTGCCGAAGTAGGTCATCACCCAGAGGGATGGGATTTGATTCTCACGCAAGTAGGTCAGAGACTTTCTATAAGCGTGGCGTTCTGCCGTTATAATATCTTCCTTCCCGGACTTATTTTTTTTACCCTCTGCAGTCAGGCGAAATGCAAGTACATTGCATGTCAGCTCCAAGTACACAACGCCGATGTCGAATCGCGTCTGGTCATGATGGTCTTTAGGAGGCATCTCTTGAAAGACATGCCACTCTATTTCGTTGAAGATATAGTGGGTAAGGAATTTTGTCCAGAACGCGTTGCTTGCGAATTCATCCTGATGAGCAGCATTATCGTAAAATTTTTTGAGGAGAGAATCGTTGTCAAAGATACTCATGATTAAGGGCGAATACTTGCGAATGTCTTTGTAGTTGCGATTAAAAATTACATCTTGATGGCTCGATGGGGTAAAGGCGAATGGGGGCTTAAATACGTATCGGCGTTGTCACGAGGATGGATAGTCTCCTGATAAACAGGTCTTTTATTCTAAGCAGAGAGTCATACATGAGAGGCAGATATCATGCCGTGACAATTTGGCTTCATCCGCCCTGAGGTGTTGCACTGGATACAAGAAAGAATTCACGGTCAGCAATTCGAACGGCCCTTGTTTGCATGCACTAGCCAGGTCATTCTGCTTGATCATGGATTGCACTCGTGTGCTTTCTAGGATCTGACAACCATGATTTCCGCATTAGCTAGATTAAACAAGGAAACAATCGCGAGGCAACCCGTCTGATCGTAAGTTACGAGACCATTTCCAATGGCACCAATGTATTGGTAAACAATTATTGTTCCAACCTACGCCGCATTTGATAGGTAGCCCCATTTTGCCCCTGGTCAGTGAACTAGTGTGGTGGATATTTTCAAAGCATACAGCGAGATGTAGTCAATCTCCGCGCTGAGTCTTCTACATGGATTACTAGCGTTGAGTATTTCCGACTGTGGCGCAGATCTGTATCTGTCCTTGGGCAAACGCCCGCCCATTTCCCACACCCGCCACGTCTTAAAGAGATCCGGAATAGATGGGGACTGTTCTCAGCTGTGGTTTGAGTGCTACTGGTCTCTCAGCTTTCAACTCACCACTCTCCCGGAGACAGCCACCACCATCTTTGGCAGTGACGTCAGGCAAGGTACCAATTCGGGGAGCTCTACCGTGTATTAGCAATTCTTCCAAAGTCTGGTACTCCAAATGTGAACGTATATCCTTGCTAACTTGCCGGCCCATTGCGCAGGTGAAGGAGATGGATCAAGTTGGAGTCCTTCGGGCTGGGCAATCTGGCCCAGAAAATAACAATCGATTTACCCCGCTTTTTGAGTGGTGCTCATTTACCAGCTGACGGCGCTAGCGCCGATTTGGACAAACCATGGCACGCGTCCCGTTATGTTTTCAGATTAGGTTAGTGTGGAAGCCACGATTTCTCGGTTGTGCAGTAGAGAGGCAGCAGGGCTATCCAACGGGAAGCCCTGCCAATATCTGTGTCGGCTTTCTGTTTCAGTGTTTCCACTGTCGTTAGGGCAGAATGATTTGGATCATCAACTGTCACGGAAAAGAGGTCATGGCCCAATCGTCGGGACAGGTCGGCATTTTGACCAGGTCGAAGTGGGGCCGTGGCAGAAATGCCTGCCCACTAGATTGTGTCAGAGGGACGGGTGGCTGTGAAGGATGGTTGGCCAGGACTTCATACTGTCTGAAGGGCGATCGGAGTACGTTCGATTCCTCAGACGAGATGTCGAATTTATTTAACTTCATAGCAAGAAACTCATAGGATCAAACCCTTGGCAGCTGTTCAGGGCAGAATACCCCATGCACATGTGGCTTGCGGAAGAGCTGTTGGCGGATGGCATCGATTCGGTCAAGTTCGTATTCTGGATAGTATGATTCGATTCAGTGGAGTGCATTGACTTGGATTGCGAAAGAATTGCTGTATCTTCTGAAGGAGACATGGATGCAATGTGTTGTATCCAAAAATGGCTCGCACGTTTATATAAAGCCCACTTTTGTATACATTTGTCACCACATGTATACAACTATGCGACTCGTCATGATGTGGCTTGCAGAAAGCTGTTGGTTTGCGCTGGAAGGGGGTGAGTTGATTAATCGCGATTTGGAACTAGTCCAGAGAAGTAAACCTTTATCCTAAAACCGATTTATAAAGAATATTTAAGGGAAGAGATAAGAGATATTTTATATATAATATCTAACTATTTCCGCTAGAGCTACGAGTTTATAGAAATATATTTTTATTTAATGTAAGATTGTGTTTTGGCTTTTGCTGTCTTATAAAATTATTTGATGTCTTATCTATATTGCTCACCCGCCTTATAATTATAGTCTTATTACTTATTACCAAAATGTCTTTACTATATTTAAGCCCCTCTCCTGCTGGTAGTTACTTTATTATACCCTTCACGGATTTGAATACTGCTGTGGAATCAGACCCTGAGTGGGTTAAAGTCCCTGAACCCAGAAATAAAACGAAGGGTAGAAGCAGTCTGTTTACCGAAAAGCATGAGCCTATAATCCCTTTGTAAGTAGATAATACTAACTGTAAAAATATTTATAAATCTACTTATTAGATATCCTTTTATATTTATTTGTCTAGAAACTACTATTAGTATTAATCGTATTATAAAACTATATTATTATTAGAAACGGATAAACTTTACCGGGAACTCTTAATTTCCTTGCACGTTATACTAAAAGACCTTAAGCATGCTAATACTAGGGGCTTGAATTAGACTAATAAATACGTTAAGACACTACGCCCTAATAGCCCTACTGGCTGTGACTCTGCCTTGTAAGCCTTTAGTCCCCTTGTAAGTTTATCTTGGTCTGATTATTAGTATGGCGTGGAGTCTTATTGCGAGAATTATCCTGGTACTGGATATGGATTAATATCTGAGATTTTTACGGAAATAGTACTAATTAACGTAACTAACTTTAACGCTATTAAAATAATAACTACTTATAACGTTCCTAAGGTAACCAAAATTAGGTACTTAAACGCTAAAACTAGGAAATAGTAATCTATTAAGACTTATTCTGCGGATATCTTAACTTAGTAAACTTAACTTATGATAAAACTTAGGAGGGTTAATAAAAGTACTACTGTATTTGCTAAGGGGAGAAGTGCTGGCTTAGAAAATTAAGAAACTAATACCGTAAGTTTTAATATGTAAAGGTTATTAAATATAATATAATTTCTCGCGTAAGGTCCAGCCTGTTCCTTTTATAAATAGCCTTTATTGGTGGTATTTCTTGGTAGTAAAACCTACGTATTCTGCCAGATTAATCCGCTTATTTATAGAAATAAGATTTTTGTGATTAGACAGAAGTTAGTTTATTATATAGGAAATAAACTACTTATTCTTTTATATAAAAAATCAAGGTCTTTTATTTTAGTCTAAGCTGCCCTAGATAATCGTGCCGTGTAATACTATTATAATTAGTAATAATAGATTAAATTAAACAGTAGTATTAGTCCTTGATTTAATCTATCTAGCTACGCAATTGAGGCCAATTTTATGGTTGATTGATACTATAATTCGGGTGGTTGGCCAGCCATCAGCTTATTAATAACCTTGATATTGTCATAAACATACTCCTTTGATCTTAAAATCATGTGTGTCCCGCTATGACGTTCAATAAAAAGTGACTATACGTGAAGCGATTTGTTATTATGCGCTGCGATCTTTTATGTACTTGCTTGTTTGATTCGTATTTACAGAATGGATATAATTTAAATATACGATCTGAGTATATTTCTCTCCCTAATTGTCGTATTATATAATGTTCTATTAAAGTAGGCCTAGTAAGTATCTTTGGAGTGATATTAAGAATGCTCTTAACGAAGAATTGATGTTGTTGTGTAAACTATATTCTGCACTAGTATTTTAAATACCATTTTATGATTAATCAGTTATAAATACGTGTGCTTGTATAGTATTTGTAAGTGATCGTGTTTTTTCTAACTATTAACGTTAGTTTTAAACGGGACGTATTGTACTATTCTACTATAACTTGCTTTTTTATTAAATTCTGATTGTGGTTGGCTTATCTTTTCCCTGCCTAGAGCCTAACTTACCCTGCTTTTAAGCTATAGCTGCCTAGTACACTAAACTCTTTTGGGCAACTAGCGTGGACTATTTTAGAACAAATGCTGAAGAAGAAGACTAGACGCACCTTGAAATAATGTAAGCATTTGATACTATAGAGCTAGATGAAGAAGAGCTTGTCTTAGCTAGGGAGGCAGCGAAGCAATGATTTAATAGAACCTAAGTCTGCCCTAACCTTTATTCCTATAATTAGTTGGATATGTATAGCGTATTTTAGGACAGAATTAAGAAGAGGCTGGTAAGTAAAACAGTATGTATACGCAAATATGCGGCGTTAACTAATAAGATAATAAGGTTAGACGTATGGGGCGCTAGCTTGGATAAGGTCTAAACGAAAGCTGTCTCTGTAAGTCCTGGTGGCGGAATAAGAGCTCTAAGCGGAACTATTTGTCTTGCTATACTGATGTGCCAGAATGAGTTTGAGATGGAAATACTTATAGAAATGCTAACTCTGATAACGAGAGTTCACAGAAGGATGTGGCGGCATAACTTGGGCTACTTACTTTTGTAGCCTGGGACGGCAATTGGCACGCGAAAAGAGGAAATTTACTTGTTACTTGCACATTTTCAACTTGATGATAAGTAGGTTATAGTGTACACTTTCAATGTACAAGAAATCAGCTATCAGGAATAGTGTTCATAAAGTCCCAAAACCCCTCCGCAGCATATGGGAAAATGCCGAACTTGTCTAGTGATCCAGCACCATCTTCATCCAAGTTATTAAATATTTCCAGTGGGTCAGTCACTTGGGAGTTCGTAAAAGGTGTATCGATGTTGACTCCATGAAGATCCTGCTGGATTTGTTGATCATCTACTCCGGTGGTGTCACTGTACAATAAGCTGTTGGGCGAAGCCGTATTGCCACTCTGTCTACTATGTATAGGACAGCCTTTCTCGAGATAAACACTGTACGTATAAAGATCGTCGTTGTACGGTACTTTAACTATATGTTTGGTTATATTGTGAAGTGCGAGATTTTCTACATTAAGATTTTTGTATATAGTCGCGTAGCTAACCGGAACCAATTAGTATTACACGCATAGGAGTAGGTGAAAAACTAACTCTTTCTTCTATAAAGCAGCGATAACTGCAGGAGCATAGAATATTGTAGTAGGACTATATAGAGGCGTAAGCTCCTTTATTGATTCTGCTATTATATTTACTGCTTTAAGTTGCTTAATTTGGTTACCAGGAAGGTTAGTTAGTAAATGACCTGCTTCTAGGAGAATGTGTTAATAGCTATAGAAATAAGTATTTTATTTAAGGAGATTTTTATACTGGCGAATAAATTGTATACTTGTGCTTTATAATAGTATTTAGGATTATTATTGGTTAGTTTACTAGCGATACGATTAATAAGCATTAAAGATCTGGCAGATCGGTCGGCTTTATTTTCGCTGTTGATTTTCCTTTTATAACAGAGGAGGAATCGTATATTAAAAGAGTACTGCTTATTTGCCTAGATAATTTAACCAGCTTTATTTTATGTTTTGCTGTATAGCTTCCGCAGGTGTTTTGTAAACTTAAACCGCTCGTTATAAGTTGTTAAAACAGGGAGTGTATTGAGTTATTTAATATTTAATAAGGAATAGGTTTCGGAGATATTATTAAAGCTTCTTGGAGTTTTTACTTTAGTAGCCTTTAAGAGCTTCTTTAAAATCGTATTAGCTGTTGTTTTTCTATCCTTTTGTCTTTTTCTTAGGCGGGGTTTTATGCCGTTTATATTACTACTATTTGCTTTATTAGCCGTATTAATACACTGACACGGAGACTTAGACTTAAATGTTGTGTGGAACACTATGTCCTTTACTGTGCTAGAAGACGTTAGAGTAGCAGTTTATAGTAGATACTCTAGACTAAGCTTTGAGTGATTACGACAGATGCCTATAGTGGATGTATTTTAGGGTAGCTTGACTTTATTGCTAAGAATTTATCAGCTATAATTACTAAAAATAGAGTTTTAACTTTACCTGTTATTATTACTGAGACGCTACTGATTTGGCCGGATAAGGATATTGTATATAGTTTAGTGTTATTATTTTAACTTATTCTTAGGAGTATTATTATAACACTTTGTATACTTTTAGACTAGAAAGAAGAAGAAATTTAGGTACTAAGTATGCTTAATTAGTGTAATAAGGATTTTGTAGACGCTGTAGTAATTATTATATAACACCGTGAAGTAGTAAAGCGTCTTGCGTTCTGGGATTTATGGAAGTTACTGCTGTCTAGATTTTGCTAATATAAGCCCCTTTTACACCTGAGCTTTATTTATAAAGACGGTATTACTCCCTTTATATTTATTTTGTATTTTGAGAGATAAGTAGTTATAAAAGAAAAGATAAACCAGGCTATTGAATAACTGTTAACCTGTTCTAATAGGCCGTTTAAAGGTAAGAACCCCTATGTACTGACCTAGGACTAGTATCGTGGGAGGACTTGCTTTCCTGGGGTAAAACTATTTCACCCTAGGAAAGCGGGTTTATTTTATCCTATTATATCTTACTATAATATAACCCCTCTTGGTAGCTAAGGATTAGTTAAATTATCCCCTTGATAGTTGCTTTGGGCGCCGGTTTTATGCTGCTTTATTACAACCTGACTATACTCCTTAACTGCGTGTTAGTTAGTAACTTTCTACTTGGTTAAAGTCTAATGCAGGAGCTGATAGCTATAGATTTTTAATAGCGTTGCTACCTTGTGCTTTGTATTAATTTTTATATTTAGGTGTTTACTGTAAGTAATAAAAATGTGAAGCAGAGACGGGGGGAAAAGTAGTAGTTATACTCTTTAAAGCTTATAGGCCGGAATACTAGTACTAACAGCATTGTAAGATTAACGCTTGCCTTTACTAGCTTAATAGAACTTAAGTAGTGGACCGGTCCGCTCTAAGCTGGTAATAAGTAAGGAATATAATACTATATAGACGGTATATATTTTATATAGAACCCTATTTTGTCCGCCAGTATATGAGAGCTTTTCCTTCCGATTTACTTTGTGACCCTGAAACGTAAAGACATGAATTCCAGTATAGTTAGAGATATAATGTAAGAGCTTCTTATAAAGTGGAATAGATGAATAGTTTTAATTAAGTTGCCAGAAGAACGATTATTAAAAGAGAAAAATAAACTCCTCTTGTAAGTAGAGTCTAATATAAGGCTTAGAAAGCTAATAGACCCTAATGACCTGGAATGTATATATAAGAATAGTAAAGTGGCTGGTCTTCTCGCTTTAGGGTGTTATAACGCTTTTAAGCAGCTATAACTGGCTTATCTTTACAATATAGCGACCAATTAGGAACGGTTTTTATAAGATATCTATAAAACGGACGTGAAAATCAGGAATGTGATCCCAGATTACCTCTGGTCTAGGGATACTAGTAAAAGATATTTAGATAATACTGCTGGTAAGCCGCCAGGATAAAAACCCCTGAAGAAGCTGTGTAGCGGAAAGGAGTCTAGTAGTAACGAAGATATCTATACGCAATTAAACCGGGAACTAGTTATACCACAAATAATTCTATAATAAGCTTAGCGGACTTAAGAGCCTTTAGTCTTTACTATTAGTAAGTAGTAAATTAAAAATGCATATGGTCGGGTTTACTAACCACTAGTAATAGAAGCGGTATTCCCCTATCCGATATTACCCATGGAAGAGGAAGTGGCACAGGCTTTAGTTTTATGCTTGGGGGAACGAAGAATAGCTCTAAGTGGATGTCCTACGAGCTTTGCGGATCTGGTTGTAGTATCTGTGTAAGGTAGCTGCGTGGAAGGGAATACTGTGATTAGAATTAAAGAAGAATTGTAATTAATTAATAGGGCTGATTTGTGTTAGTGCTTAAGAATAGGCAAAAGAGCATTTATGTAGGGGTTAGATAAAGCTTTATAAGTGGTATAAACGCCAGAAGAAAAGAGGTTAGCGTATGAATATTATAAAAGTAAGAAGTGAGATAGGTAATTATCACGGATTTATGCACGTTATATTACGACTCCTTTTTGTACTCCTCCAGCCATCACGCGCATTAGTGAAACCGCCTTGAAGTTAGGAAGTTAACCGAGTCTGATATAGAATTATAAGAGGGTTAAGCGGGGGTTACCAGGGAACTATTTAGGATATGTGTGACCTTATATCCGACCCTGGTATTAGAGGACAACCGATTGCTGAATAACTTTTGAGTGAACTGCTTAAAATGAGTCTGTCGCGGCAGGAATGGCGGTGAGTTGGCGGCTATTCCGGAGCAGACGATAAATCCGCGACTAAACACGGAATTTGTGCTAGTTCCTAGCTGCGGTGCTTCAAACCAGACTCCTATCGCTACCATGGATGCGATATATTGGGAATCGATAGCTCCAAAGGCAAAGGGGAAGTCTAAGGGCAGCGGAGCTGGTTGGAAGATGATTGTCCGATTGCTACTGGTGTTACAAATGGCAGGACTTTTCGTTCGAGTTCCAAAACAGTGGAGGAGAGGCCAAAATGGTGTAGCAAACAGTATGCGATAACAAAATCTCTGTATTCATTCACTGCCTCCTTCAATTCACCCGCTCGTAGACTGTTAATCGCAGGCGTACACAGATGCCAGGCCGTATCCCATGCATTGTCAAAGTGAAACAATCCCCAACGAATTTTTCGCCTCTATGCATCAATTTGGGCACTCCAGCAAATATTATAGTACAGAGCTGTGTGTGAGACCATTACGTATATTGTCGCGTAGGGGAGGTTGGTTTTTTTCTCCTTGTGTTACCTGGCTATAAGATCTCTTTTACTTTTCGTCTGGG